>NW_026020323.1:3913672-4204371 GCF_900185275.1 Solanum verrucosum
AATAAAATGTTTTTTCAAACTTTTCTTGATAATGAAACTCTCGTTACTATACTAAGGGTTCTTACTTTACCCAGAGATCTGAAAGATCTTATCATTAAAAGGATTATTAATAATATTTTGAATGAAGATTTCTCTCATATTCTTTTAGAATATTAGTCAGATGATTATCTGACCGATTATGAAGAATATTACTCTGAATGATTAACAAATGTTATATTTGCAGGATAGATCCACCATGGATTCAGGCCAAAGGTAGAGGAAGGGGAAGATCAGTCCCGAGAAGATCATCATACAGATCCCCATCAAACACCCCAATAATACAATAGGGACAAAAAATGTTGATAAGTAAAAATATTTCTTCCCACAAAGAATCTTCCTCCAGCTCAGGGCAAGTGGTTAATTTGAAAGATATTCCAAAGGACAGCCCATTATACAGCCACCTGCAAGCATACTTGGCTGCTCAGAAGCAAAAGGATACTTTTGCTTCCATTATAAAAGAGGATTCTGATGATATCAAATCTTACAAAAAAAAAGAAAATAATATTTCTTTTAGAAAATTCTGATCTTCTGAGAAAGGATGAACCTTGGAAGATATTCCAAAGGTACCTTGTCAACGGATTATATTACCTGGGAGAATCATACAAAATCCGGTCATATTACGAAGAGATTTTGATAAGTGCAGGAACTGCAGAACTTCAGCACTTCTCCGGTACATGTTATAGTCCACATGACAAAGTTTATAACTTCTCAAAAATCATTATCAAACAGGTTATATCTGTTGAAGAATGGGGTATGTCTACCATGAAGGAGAGACAGATAAACCTCAACAATAGTCGAATGAATTTCACGTATTGGGATTATATCCAAGCATTTGATAAGGTGCTTTATTATAACAATGATAAAAATAAATACACTTGGTTCATAAAAGTGTGGCGAAGATTTTTGAAGAACCAATTTCAAATTGTTTTATAAATTGGTGGTCATACCACAGTCCCACTGTTCAAATTCAACCTGAACAGTTCCTTAGGTTATACAAGGAATGGAAAAAAGTGTCACCGGACTTGAACAGGTTATATCATGTAGATCATATCTGTTGGTAGGAGAAAATAGATCAAATCTATTTCTTCATTGAATTTTCCATACCATGGATTCACAAATGGACACCTGAAGTAGGATTCACAGAGGAAAATATTCCTTGTCTTTACCGGACCTATTACAATAAATTTTGGGACAAATTGATGAAACAAGATCCCAAAACAAAACAGTTAATTGGTCAGGAGCTTTTGGATACCATCAGCGAACGAATCAATGATTATAATCAAATTCCTCAGAAAGGAATTATTGACGATAACTTCGTAAGACATATTACCAGGAGAATCTCCTTTCAAGAAGGAGATAGAGAAAAGATGATTCATGAACATGTAGAAGAAGTAAGAAAAAAATTGCTTCAAACTATCACTATGATAGATAAATCTGACACTTCAATGCGGAGTCAAACAAGTAACGATGACATTGCCGGAGAATCGCAGCAGGCGTAAACCGACAATATGTTGTCCTTTACCGAATTCAAGATGCGGAAGATTTTCTGCAACAAATAAAAGCTATGGATCAAAGACATGGTAAAGAAAAGACGTAAAGGAAATAACTACGTGAAGGCGAGTCCACTTAATAAGAGATAAACTGTTGCTAGAGCCCACTCAATAGTAGAAACACTGCTCATTAATAGTAGATAAACTGTTTAGGGACCCAGATAGTGGGACCCCTTTTATTGTACATAGATTCCTTTTGTTTTTCTTTTTGTCTATACAAGGTTTAGTTTTTCCTTCAGAGAGAGGCAACTGAAAAAATCACAAACGCTCTATCTTTTCCTTTGTTGTAAATCATTGTAAAGGACAACTCCTAGTATGCACTGTTCATATTTTGATTATAAATAAAAATCAGATCAGTTCTTCACTTCTTAGACTCTGGTGACGACCACCTTTTTAAGGTAATTTTATTTTTAGTCTTTCTTTTGCTTGGTCTCTCCTAGCCAGGACGATGTCCGGCTAAAGATCTTATATCTATGTTGAATAACTAACTTCTCTCCTATATAAACTGTGAACGATCTAAGCTTTATTAAAATATAAAGGAATTTTGTTTTGGTTTCTCGACTTGGTTCTAAGATCGAGGTATAGTCGGATCTAGTACTACTCTTATTGGCTTTGCCTTAGTGGCTCTGTCTGGGCAGCCATGGTTCACAGCCTGATTAAGGAGTTGAAAAAAGGAGCTTTATACTCGGTTAGAACTGTCAGACACATGAGCTCAATAAGAAGTGTGTATTAGATTTCTGACAGACCCTTTGCTCAGGTAAAATAACACCATGCAGTCCGAGAAGCTATATAAAAATTCTTGTGTATTTCAATTCTTAATCAGGCGGACTACCGCTAGCTTAAGGATGCTTTACTTGCTAGATCTCTGACTGAGCGGATTACCGCCAGGTCGTTGATCCTGTAAATCTGGTATCATAGTCTAGAATTGTTCATGGTATTTATGAGATGGAGGTGAACTGCTCGATTAGATATGATCTTTTTCTCATGGATCTGGGAGAAATGAGTATTAAAAGTACTATACTCGAAGAGGTAGATATACCTCAAAACCTCAATTTGTTAAACAAGTGGATGATTCCTAAAGTCCCGATAAAAACTATTTTTGATTATGGTTGGTTTGATAAATTGTCTGTTAAACAATTGATTGAAATTACTGAGCAATCTTTAGCTTTAAATTCGTCTGAACAGACTATTCGTTTGCTAAATGAGCGCGATGTTAATTTTTATAAAAATCAGTATAATTATTTGCATATTGGCATGGTGCAAATTGCTTTTAAACCTTTAACCCTTAAAGGGTTACCTGAGACTTTTCTAGCTGCTCTTTGTGATGCTAGAAATTTAAATTTTCGTCAGTCTCTTATGGGTTCGATAGAATCTACGGTGGCCTATTGGTCCCGTATACTTTAATACTCAGCCTAATTTGCTATTATCTCTTACTGATGCAAATATTCTTGATGCCTTAACATTAAATGTTAAAACACATGGTTATAATTATGCGCCTGGTTCAAAACTCATTTGTTTATCATATAGAATTTATTTTAAATTGTTATCTACTCTTAATCCTTGATGTCGATTATATGATATATCCAATCAAACTATTTTGGTGGAAACCAATTTTGCAAGGTCCAAGGTCACCACTAGGAGACCTATTAAGTGGGAAGAAATAGATTTCCCAACTTCATGGACTCTAAATTCGGTTATATCCCTAAATCAGTTAACTGATGCGGTTACTAATTATGATTTCTCGCATATATCTCAAAATCCCGATGGGAGAATTTGTATTCAGTTTGCTGATAATAGTTGTGCGCCTCTTAGGTAGTCCTTTGCTAACAACAGGTTGACCTCTATGAATCACAGTTATAATAGACATTCTTTATCAAGTCGTGAACTTTTGCCTATTGTTCATCATATTTCCCCTGTTGAACCTATATATGGTCCAGCCCGATATCGTGCTGCTTCTTTACATACTATCGCATCTGATAGCAATTTTATGGTGGAGAAGGTAAAGATCGACCCTCAAACTAATATAGTTCAAGTGAATGATGATGTTTCTGACAAGGATATTCCTTCAGTCTCCGAGATGGAGTTTGACCCCAACGATTCTTAATGTTTTCACACCAAATTGATTTTAGCCTAGATTTCCTGACAAGAAAACATATTCAAAAAGGATTTTTTAATGAAAAATGGAATCGGTTTAAAACTTATTTTTTTATTCTTATAGTAAAGAATATTTGAGTAGTATCTCTCAAGTGTTTTATGAAACTTGTGCTTCACATAATCAAATTATGTATTTTGTTCCTTGGTTTATAACCACCCATTTACCTTTATATATTAAAGTTATTGAAAGGACTTATAAAGATGGGAGTGGTAATCTTACAAAATCCATCTACCTTCCTCAGTCGTCTTTTTTTTTACCAAACAATACTGGTATTACTTTTTCAGATTTTCAAAAATTCATTGAAGAAGATATTGCTTCTATCAGTATTGCTAAAATCAATAAACTTATTACTTAAAATAATTATTTGAGTCTTTATGTTAAAGTTTTGGGCGAGTATATTAGCTCTCTTGATAAAAAACTTGATGATTTAACTATTTTGATAAAAGATATAAAAGTTGATATAGCTAAAACCAATCTTGCTTCTACTTCTAAAGAAAAACCCGAGGTCGCTCTGACTCATGTTCAAAGACCTCCTGAAATTCAAGATTTTAAATCTGGTTCTCTAAATAATTTAGAAGAGCTTATTGATAAAAAGCTTTCTGGTTTAAAATTTAAACTTATCGATTTATCTCAAGATTTTGCTGATAAAATGGAAGCTACCGGTGATTTTATAAATCAGGTTTCTTTGGATTTTAATAAACTCAAGGATTATCCCAAGAAAAATAGAGGTTATTCTACTAAACCAAGCATGAACTGTTATTATTATCCCCGTCCTACGCCTCAAGATGTTTTGACAGAGAAGCGTGACTGGAATCAGACTAATACGTCTTACAGTGGTTCCGAAATCTATGAATGGAATTTTGATGGACTGACTGGTAGAAAGTTAACCATTCTTGTTCATAGAATGCTTATGTATACAACCATTTGCAAAAGTTTTAAAAATACTGACAGAACTATCTGCAAGATGGTTGTTGCAAGTTTTACTAGCAAGCTTTGCGGTTGGTGGGATAATTATCTGAATATGGAAGAGAAATCTTCCATTATTAATGCACTGGCTACCGATGAAGGTGTTGATAAGTTGGGTATGGCTCTACTAAAAAACAGAGAAGATGTTGTTTATACCCTTGTCCTCACCATTTTGGAACATTTTAATGGTAGATTTACCAATCAGCATGAGACTGTTCGTACTCTCCTTAATGGTCTAAGATGTAAGACCTTAGGATGGTTTCACTGGTATATAGATACTTTCCTTAGTAGGGTTATGGAACTACCCAAAAATAAATTTGAGCATTGAAAGGCTATGTTTATAGATTGCCTTCCACCCTTATTCGCCGAAAGAGTTCGTAAAGCTCTTAGAGGTAGTCATGGGAAAATCCCTTATAAGGATTACACTTATGGAAAGCTTATTGGAACTTACACACAGGAAGGTTTAAACTTGTGCAACGAACTGCAGATGTCTAGACAGCTTAAGATGGATAAGCTTAAAAAAAGATCTCAATTGGGAGACCTACTTTCAGACCCTAAACCAGAGATATCCAGACTTGAAATCTGGACAAGAATTTTTATTAGATTTTTGACAGACCCTTTGCTATGGTAAAAAAAAAACACCATGCAGTCCGATAAGCTATATAAAAATTCTTGTATATTTTAATTCTTAAATAGGCAGACTACTGCTAGCTTAAGGAAGCTTGACTTGCTAGATCTCTGACTGGGCGGATTACCGTCAGGTCACCGATCCTGTAAATCTGGTATCAGAGCCTAGAACTGTTCATGGTATTTATGAGATGGAGGTGAACTGCTCGATTAGATATGATCTTTTTCTCATGGATCTGGGAGAAATGAGTACTAAAAGTACTAGACTCGAATTAGATATGATCTTTTTCTCATGGATCCGAGATGGAGTTTGACCCCAATGATTCTTAATGTTTTCACACCAAATTGATTTTAGCCTAGGTTCCCTGGCAAGAAAACATACTCAAAAAGAATTTTTTGATGAAATATGGAATCGATTTAAAACTTGGTTTTTTGATTCTTATAGTAAAGAAGATCTGAGTAGTATCTCTCAAGAGTTTTATGAAACTTGTGTTTTACATAATCAAATTATGTATTTTGTTCCTTGGTTTATAACAACCTATTTACCTTTATATGTTAAAGTTATTGAAAGGACTTATAAAGATGGGAGTGGTAATTTTACAAAAGCCATCTACCCTTTTCAGTCGTCTTTATTTTTACCAAACAATACTGGTATTACTTTTTCGGCTTTTCAAAAATTCATTGAAAAAAATATTGCTTCTATCAGTATTGCTGAAATCAATAAACTTATTACTCAAAATAATTATTTGAGTCTTTATGTTAAAGTTTTGGGCGAACATATTAGCTCTCTTGATAAAACAAAAACTTGAAAATTTAACTATTTCGATAAAAGATATAAAAGTTGATATAGCTAAAACCAATCTTGCTTCTACTTCTGAAGAAAAACCTGAGGTCACTCTGACTCATGTTCAAAGACCTCCTTAGATTCAAGATTTTAAATTTGGTTCTTTAAATAATTTAGAAGAGGTTATTGATAAAAAGCTTTCTGGTTTAAAATTTAAACCTATCAATTTATCTCAAGATTTTGCTGATAAAATGGAAGCTACCGGTGATTTGAAAAATCAGGTTTCTTTGGAGTTTAATAAACTCAAGGGTTGTCCCAAGAAAAATAGTGGTTATGCTACAAAACCAAGCATGAATAAGAAGATCATCCCCATTTTACCAGAGCAAAGGGTCTGTCAGGATCGACGACCTGGCGGTAATCCGCCCAGTCAGAGATCTAGCAAGTCAAGCATCCTTAAGCTAGGTTTATTATTATTATCATATCTATAAAACACCTTATCATAAGTGATCGTGTTCATATTAAAATCTTGAAATTGTGATTGAAGTTTATAAATTTCATCATCTCCACAATTGCAATCTTTACCTTGGCAAGTAGTGCAAGAATTATCACAATGTTTATCATTATAAGATAAATCAAGTAATTCAACCTCAGAACCTCAATCCGACTCGTAATCGTCGTCAGAGCCCGACGTGTATAACAAACCATAAACCTTTCATAGGTTTCTCCATCAAGCTCCAAAGTCTTCAACTTATTCAACTTGCAATTAGGGGCAATATGCCCAAGTTGTCCACATTTGTAACATTTAACCTTAGAAAGGTCTCTTCCAGATCTGTCCCTGGTAAATCTATTAGATTTACGAGAATAAACTTAGCCTTGCCAAATAAACGCTGAGTTAGTAGAGTTTTGCAAAATTGAGATTTATAATCTCTTACAAAAGGGTTTGATCAAACCTTCCAAGCCCCCTTGGTCATGCACATCCTATTCTGTTAATAACGCGGCTGAAAGGGAACAAGGTGTTCCTAGATTGGTTATTAATTATAATCCTTTAAACAAGTTTTTAAAGTGGATTAGGTATACTATTCCTAATAAAAAGAGATTTATTATCAAGATTATATGATGCCAATATATTTTCAAAATTTGATTTAAAATCAGGTTATTGGTAAATCCAAATCTTTAAAGAGCATGCTTATAGAACAACTTTTAATGTCCCATTCGGACAATATGAATGGAATGTCATGCCTTTTGGTTTGAAAAACGCTCCATCTGAATTTCAGAAATTCATGAATGGTATTTTTAATCCTTATATGGATTTTATCATTGTCTATATTTATGATATTTTAGTATTCTCTAAAACTTTTGAAATGCATATTAAGCATCTCGATATTTTAAAGAAAATTCTGATACAAAATGGTTTGGTGATCTAAAAACCAAAAGTGAGTTTATTTCAAACAGATGTTCGATTTCTAGGACATCAAATTTGTCAAGGAAAAGTCACTCCTACTCAAAGAGCTATTGAATTTGCCTCAAAAATTTCCTGATGTTATCTCTGACATGACTCAATTACAAAGATTTTTGTGGTTCACCTTCACGTAGTTATTTCCTTTACGTCTCTTCTTTACCATGTCTTTGATCGGTGGCTTTTATTTCTTGCAGGAAATCTTTCGTATCTTGTAATTCGGTAGAGTACAACATATTGTCGATTTCCACCTGATGTGATTCTCCGGCGATATCATCATTTCTTGTTTCACTCCGCATTAGAGTGTCAGGTTTATCTATCTGGGTGATAGTTTGAAGCAAATATTTTATTACTTCTTTTAAATAGTCATTAATCATTTTTTCTCTATCTCCTTCTTGAAAGGAGATTCTCCTGGCAATATGTCTTACGGAGTTATCGTCAATAATTCTTTTTTGAGGAAGTCGATTATGTTCATTGATTCGTTCGCTGATGGTATCCAAAAGCTCCTGACGAATTAACTGTTTTGTTTTGGGATCTTGTTTCATCAATTTGTCCCAAAAATTATTATAATATGTCCGATAAAGACAAGGAATATTTTCCTCTGTGAATCCTACTTCAGGAGTCCATTTGTTAATCCATGGTATGGAAAATTCAATGAAGAAATAGATTTGATCTATTTTCTCCAACCAATAGATATGATCTGCATGATATAACCTGTTCAAGTCTGGTGACACTTTTGTCCATTCCCTGTATAACCTGAGTGATCGTGTTCACGTATTGAGATTATATCCAAGCATTTGATAAGGTGCTTTATTATAACATTTATAAACATAAACACACTTGGTTCATAAAAGTGTGCGCGAAGATATTTGCAGAACCAATTCCAAATTGGTTTATAAATTGATGGTCATACCACGGTCCCACTGTTCAAATTCTACCTGAACAGTTCCTCAGGTTATACAAGGAATGGACAAAAGTGTCACCGAACTTGAACATGTTATATCACGCAGATCATGTCCTTTTTTCGATTTCAAAAAGCATTGGGATGATCTGCACAAATATCATTGGCAATCTTCTTGGTAATTAATTTAATCTTTTCCTTACCTTTAGCAGATTTCATAGAATCGAATATATTCATACTGAATAATTCCATTTGTAAGGAATCCATATGATTCTGCTTCATATTAATCAAATCATTAATATCTCTGGTTACCGCATCTGTAACAAAAGAATAAGTTATCTCATTATCTTTATAAGTGGTAGAAAATCCTTTCGAGTCGATACCTGTGAAAGGATAAATCGCATTAATAAATGGGATTCCAAGTATGATTGGAGGATATAATTGATTTTTCACAAAAAAAAAGAAATGAGGGATGCAAACTTTATTCTGACAAATTATTACATTAGGCAATTTATACTTTATATCTAAAACGTGTCCTGATGTTGATTTGAACAGATGAGTAGTTTGAACGATTTAAATGATTTTGAATATTCAGTTCCTTACTCTTTAAAGGAGGTTGATGATCGTCTTTTAAAAAGAAATACTTTTCATGAAAAGGATTCTTCCTTCGATGATTTAAAGATTGAAATTGATAATTTAAAATGAGAGATTAAATCTCTTAAGCAAAATCAATTGATTTGTGATCATAGAATTACTCAGATTGAGATGCATAATTCTGAAAATAGATTTTCCAAAAATAAAGGTATTTCTGAAGATCATATTGAAGAAGAACCTATCAATGTTGACCCTAAACAAGATATATTTTTAGGAATGATGCAAATTATTACTGCTCATAAATGGTATGTTAAGTGTACTATTCTGATTGATAATAGTTTTTCGATTACTAACATTGCTATGATTGATAGCGGTGCAGATGTTAGCTGCATTCAAGATGGCTTAGTGCCTACGAAATATTTTCATCATCTTTCGTAGCATTAATATCTTAGTATCATGCTTGGTTTAGTAGCATAGACACTATTCTTACCATTGATAGCATTAAAATCTCTGGTTACATATCTTGTTTAGGGTCAACATTGATAGGTTCTTCTTCAAGATCTTCAGAAATACTTTTATTTTTGGAAAATCTGTTTTCAAAATTATGCATCTCAATCTGAGTAATTTTATGATGACAAATCAATTGATTTTGCTTAAGAGATTTAATCTCCCTTTTTAAATTCTCAATTTCAATCTTTAAATCATCGAAGGAACATCCTTTTCATGAAAAATATTTCTTTTTAAAAGACGATTATCAACCTCCTTTATAGAGTAAGGAGCTGAATATTCAAAATCATTTAAATCGTTCAAACTACTCATCATGTCAAATATGCATCAGGACATGCTTTAGATATAAAGTATAAATTGCCTAATGCAAAAATTTATCAGAATAAAGTCTGCATCCCTCATTTCTTCTTTTTCGTTAAAAATTAATTATATCCTCCAATCATCCTTGGAACCCCATTTATTAATGCGATTTATCCTTTCACAGATATCGACTAGAAAGAATTTTCTGCCACTTATAAAGATAATGAGATAACTTATTCTTTTGTTACAGATCCGGTAACCAAAGATATTAATCCTTTGATTAATGTGAAGCAAAATCATATGGATTCCTTAAAAATGGAATTATTCAGTATGAATATATTTGATTTTATGAAATATGCTAAAGATAATGAAAAGATTAAATTAATTTCTGAACAAATTGCCATTGATATTTGTGTAGATCATCCCATTGCTTTTTGGAATCGAAATAAACACATGATCTACATGATATAACATGTTCCAGTCCGGTGACACTTTTGTCCATTCCTTGTATAACCCGAGGAACTGTTTAGGTTGAATTTGAACAGTGGGATCGTGGTATGACCATCAATTTATAAACCAATTTGGAATTGGCTCTGCAAATATCTTCGCACATACTTTTATGAACCAAGTGTGTTTATGTTTACCGTTGTTATAATAAATCACCTTATCAAATGCTTTGATATAATCTCAATACGTGAATACGATCACTTAGTTTATACAAGGAATGGACAAAAGTGTCACCAGACTTGAACATGTTATATCATGCAGATTATATCTATTTGTTGGAGAAAATAGATCAAATTTATTTATTCATTGAATTTTCCATACCATGGATTCACAAATGGACTCCTGAAGCAGGATTCACAGAGGAAAATATTCCTTGTCTTTACCGGACCTATTACAATAATTTTTGGGACAAATTGTTGAAACAAGATCCCAAAACAAAACAGTTAATTGGTCAGGAGCTTTTGGATACCATCAGCGAACGAATCAATGAATATAATCAAATTCCTCAAAAAGGAATTATTGATGATAACTCCGTAAAACATATTTCCAGGAGAATCTCCTTTCAAGAAGGAGATAGAGAAAAGATGATTCATGACTATTTAGAAGAACTAAGAAATTTTTTTCTTCAAACTATCACCCCGATAGATAAATCTGACACTTCAATACGGAGTGAAACAAGTAACGATGATATCGCTGGAGAATCGCAGCAGGCGGAAACCGACAATATGTTGTCCTCCATCGAATTCAAGATGCGGAAGATTTCCTACAACAAAAAAAAGTCATAGATCAAAGACATGGTAAAGAAAAGACGTAAAGGAACTAACTACGTGAAGGCGAGCCCACTCAATAGGAGATACGCTGTTGCTAGAGACCACTCAACAGTAGAAACACTGTTCATTAACAGTAGATAAACTGTTTAGGGACCCAGATAGTGGGACCCCTTTTATTGTATATAGATTCCTTTTGTTTTTCTTTTTGTCTATATAAGGTTTAGTTTTTCCCTTAGAGAGAGGCATCAGAAAAAATCACAAACGCTCTCTTTTTTCCTTTGTTGTAAATCATTGTAAAGAACAACTCCTAGTAAGCATTGTTCAGATTCCGATTATAAATAAAAATCAGATCAGTTCTTCACTTCTTAGACTCTGGTGACAACCACATTTTTAAGGTAATTTTATTTTTAGTCTTTCTTTTGCTTGGTCTCTCCTAACCAGGACGATGTTCGGCTAAAGATCTCTTACCTATGTTGAATAACTAACTTCTCTCCTATATAGACCATGAACGATCTAAGCTTTATTAAAATATAAAGGAATTTTGTTATGGTTTCTTGACTTGGTTCTTAGATAGACGTACAGTCGGATCTTACTACTCTTATTGGCTTTGCTTTAGTGGCTCTAGCCAGCCGTGGTTGACAACTCAATTAAGGAGTTGAAAAAGGGCGCTTTATACCCGTCTAGAAATGCTAGACACATGGGCTCAATAAAAAGTATGTATTAGATTCCTAACAGACCCTTTGCTTAGGTAAAATAACACCATGCAGTCCAGGAAGCTATATAAAAATTCATGTGTATTTCAATTCTTAATCAGGTGGACTACCGCTAGCTTAAGGATGTTTGATTTGCTAGACCTCTGACTAGGCGGATTATTGCCAGGTCGCCGAACCTGTAAATCTAGTATCAGAGTCTAGAACTGTTCATTGTATATATGAGATGGAGGTGAACTGTTCGACATAGATATGCTCTTTTTCTTCAGAACATGATTACACTTTGAACATGAGTCAGAGCGACCTCGGGTTTTTCTTCAGAAGTAGAAACAAAATTGGTTTTAGCTATATCAACTTTTATATCTTTTATCAAAATAGTTAAATCATTAAGTTTTTTTATCAAGAGAGCTAATATGCTCGTCCAAAACTTTAACATAATGACTCAAATACTTATTTTGAGTAATAAGTTTATTGAATTTAGCAATACTGATAGAAGCGATATCTTCTTCAATGAATTTTTGAAAAGCCGAAAAAGTAATACCAGTATTGTTTGGTAAAACAAAAGACGACTGAGAAGGGTAGATGAGTTTTGTACGATTACCACTCCCATCTTTATACGTTTTTTCAATAACTTTAATATATAAAGGTAAATATGTGATGATAAACCAAGGAACAAAATACATAATTTGATTATGTAAAGAACAAGTTTCATAAAACTCTTGAGGGATACAACTCATATCTTCTTTACTATAAGAATAAAAAAACCAAGATTTAGATGTTGTTTATACCCTTGTCCTCACCATTTTGGATCATTTTAATGGTAGATTTACCAATCAGCATGAGACTGTTCGTACTTTCCTTAATGGTCTAAGATGTTAGACCTTAGGACGGTTTCACTGGTATAAAGATACGTTCCTTAGTAGGGTTATGGAATTACCCAAAAATAAATTTGAGCATTGGAAAGCCAAGTTTATGGATGGCCTTCCACCCTTATTCGCCGAAAGAGTTCGTAAAGCTCTCAGAGGTAGTCATTTCTCAAAAATCATTATCAAACAAGTTATATCCATTGAAGAATGTTGTATGTCTACCATGAATGAGAGGCAGATAAGTCTCAACAATACTCGAATGAATTTCACGTATTGGAATTATCTCCTAGCATTTGATAAGGTGCTTTATTTTAACAACGATAAACATAAACACACTTGGTTCATAAAAGTGTGCGCGAAGATATTTGCAGAGCCAATTGCAAATTGGTTTATAAATTGGTGGTCATACCACGGTCCCACTGTTCAAATTCTACCTGAACAGTTCCTCAGGTTATACAAGGAATGGACAAAAGTGTCACCAGACTTCAACAGGTAATATCATGCAGATCTTATCTGTTAGTTGGAGAAAATAGATCAAATCTATTTCTTCATTGAATTTTCCATACCATGGATTCACAAATGGACTCCTGAAGTAGGATTCACAGAGGAAAATATTCCTTGTCTTTATAGGACCTATTACAATAATTTTTGGGACAAATTGATGAAACAGGATTCTAAAACAAAATAGTTAATTGGTCAGGAGCTTTTGGATACCATTAGCAAATGAATCAATGAATATAATTAAATTCCTCAAAAAGGAATTATTGACGATAACTCCGTAATACATATTGCCAGGAGAATCTTCTTCCAAGAAGGAGATAGAGAAAAGATGATTCATGACTGTTTAGAAGAAGTACGGAAAAATTTGCTTCAAAATATTACCCAGATAGATAAATCTGACACTTCAATGCAGAGTGAAACAAGTAACGGTGATATCGCCGAAAAATCGCAACAGGCAGAAACCGACAATATGTTGTCCTTCACCGAATTACAAGATGCGGAAGATTTCCTATAACCAATAAAAGCCATGGATCAAAGACATGGTAAAGAAAAGACGTAAAGGAAATAACTACGTGAAGGCATGCCCACTCAACAGGAGATACACTGTTGCTAGAGTCCACTCCACAGTAGAAACACTGCTCATTAACAATAGATAAACAGTTTAGGGACACAGATAGTGGGACCCCTTTTACTATACATAGATTCCTTTTGTTTTTCTTTTTGTCTATATAAGGTTTAGTTTTTCCTTTAGAGAGAGGCATCAGAAAAAATCACAAACACTCTCTCTTTTCCTTTGTTGTAAATCATTGTAAAGAACAACTACAAGTAAGCACTATTCAGATTCCGATTATAAATAAATATCAGAGCAGTTCTTCACTTCTGAGACTCAGGTGATGACCACCTTTTTAAGGTAATTTTATACTTATCTTTCTTTTTTTCTGTCTCTCCTAGCCAGGACGATGTCCGGCTAAAGATCTCATATCTATGTTGAATAACTAACTTCTCTCCTATATAGACCATGAACTATCTAAGCTTTATTAAAATATAAAGGAATTTTGTTATGGTTTCTCGACTTTGTTCTGAGATCGAGGTACATGCGGATCTAGTACTACCCTTATTGGCTTTGCCTTAGTGGCTCCGTCTGGCCAGCCGTGGTTCACAACCCGATTAAGGAGTTGAAAAGGGCGTTTTATACCCGGTTAGAATTGTCAGACACATGGGCTCATTAAGAAGTATATATTATTTTCATGACAGACCATTTGCTCAGGTAAAATAACACCATGCAGTCCGAGAAGCTATATAAAAAATTCTTGTGTATTTCAATTCTTAATCAAGCGGACTACTTCTAGCTTAAGGAGGCAGTATTGTTGAGGCTTATTTGCCTCTCCTTCATGGTATACCCCATTCTTCAATGGATATAACCTGTTTGATAATGATTTTTGAGAAGTTTTTGGGCTTCATTCCATTTGCCAGAATGAAACGTGATCAAATATTTAGTCTTGTCATTAGGATTAATTTGCTTTAGAATCCCACCATAACCGATGTTAGACGTATCCATCTGAATAATATTTTGCCAAGAAGGGTTGGCGAGGGCTAAGCATGGCAACGACTACACTCGAAGCTTTATACCTGATCCAATCATTATGCCGGAACGTGAAAACCGATCCCATAATTATGCGGAACGTGGCAGCCAATCCAAGTTAGTTATGCCGGAACATGGCAACCGATCCATTCAACACACCACTATTACAATCACAAGTATTTCCTGAAGATCATACAATTAAATCATGAATTCATGGTAACCATCATTCATCTATCTCATTTACAACAAGTGTGATCAATAATGCAACATTCATATATATACATGTATCATAATGAAGGAAGAACAAACCTACATCACACAATCATACAATCACAACTATCACCTACTTTGAAACAAGCTTGAAACCCTAAGAAACTTGATCCTTCCCTTTCTGGATTTGCTCCGCTTATTCTTGGTCTACAAACAATCATAATAAAATGGGAATCAATAAACAATCACTAATTAACCGAAATACTAACAATTATAACAACCCTAGATCATACCTACGATCCCAAGTATCCAAGTAGGGCTGTTTCCACCATAGAATCTAGATCAAAACCCTCCCCCATCGATAATTACCCATTCTATTACGTTCTACGGATCGAAAAATGGATTCGGGGAGTTAAAAACTTACATTTAGCCTCAAGAATGGTGGAAAATTGTTAGGAGTCACCTAGGGTTCGTTCCTTAGCTCTAAAAATCAAAAGGTGCAGAATAAAGTCGTTTAGGGGTTTATTTACGACTTTAAGTCTCGTCTGGCCCGCCACACCGGCTCTCACCCCACTACAGTGGCCCCGCTAGAGCGATAAAATCCAGTGCCAAAGCAGCTTGCACAAAAAAGTGAGCTATTTTAATAATTCCAAAATCCCCATTTCACAACACACCTCTAAACCACGATGCTTAGAAAATACCCCACGCTAAGATCGATTTCGGGAGTTCTACTCGCCCGAATTCAATTCTGTAAAGTCTTATGGGTTCCTTAATGACTTATCTAACTACTCATGTAATCAAAATCATAAATGAGTCACCTGATCTTTACCATATTTCCCTACACCTCAATGACTCCTATTTCGTACAAATTTGGACTAGGTTGGGAAAATCCAAATACTACGAAAAAGTTTTTCGGTTCCAAATTTTCCCCCGTTGGCATATTTATAATGACGAAAATAGGTCGTTACAATAGATACCAATTTACCCATCACTCATCCCCGAGTGACAAAACATAGAAAAAATAGGTTAAGGAAAGAATGAAGTAGTACCTGAATCGATGACAATGGGGGATACTTGTCTCGCATGTCCCTCTCGGTCTCCCAAGTAGCTTCCTCAACTAGACGATGCTTCCATTGAACTTTCACGGACTTAATATCCTTGGTCCTCAACTTGCGCACATCACGATCAAGAAATGCAATTGGTTCCTTCTCATATTGGAGGTCTTTGTCTAAAACAATTGAGTTCCACTTAATGATGTAATCCCCGTTACCATGATACCTCTTCAACATGGACACATGAAATACCAGATAAACACCTGATAGATTAGGAGGTAAAGCCAATCTATACCCTACCGGTTCCACACATTCAAGAACCTCAAAGGGACCAATGTATCTAGGACTTAGCTTACCTTTCTTACCAAACCTCATTATCCCTTTCATGGGTGATACCTTAAGAAGAATATTTTAACCGATTTGAAATGCCATGTCTCTTACTTATGGTCTGCTTACTGTTTCTGTCTACTCTGGGCTGCTAAAAGCTTAGCTTGAATACTCTTCACTTTATTTTGAGCATCCTTTACTAAATCAACTCCCAAAGGTTTCACATCTCCAGCCTCGAACCACCCTATGTGTGATCTACATCCCCTTCCATAAAGTGCCTCAAACGGTGCCACATCTATGCTGGAGTGGTAACTATTTTTATAAGAGAACTCACATAAAGGTAAGAACTTATCCCAATGTCCTCCAAAATCAATCACACATGCCCTCAACATGTTTTTTAACACTTGAATAGTCCTTTCCGATTGCCCGTTCGTCTGTGGATGGAAGGTTGTACTAAAAGTGAGTTCTCTGCCCAATTCATCATGTAATTTCCTCCAAAACTTGGATGTGAATTGGGCACCAAGGTCTGAGATGATAGAGAAGGGCACCCCCTGCAACCTCACTATCTCTTTCACTTACCTTAGCCAATTGTTTAGCATTATAATCTATTCTTACCGAAATAAAATGGGTAGATTTACTCAATCTGTCAACCACTACCCAAATATAATCAAACTTCTCGAAAGTCTTGGGAAGACCAACCACAAAATCCATGGCTATCCTTTCCCACTTCCATTCTGGAACTGGCATTCTCTGAAGCAAACCTACAGGCCTTTGATGCTCTTATTTTAATTGTTGGCAATTTTGACACTTAACTACAAACTCCGCTATATCCTTTTTCATGACCAACCACCAATAAATTCTCTTCAAGTCTCCTTACATCTTGGTCATACCCGAATGAATAGAATATCGCGAGCCATTGGATTTTATCAACAATTCTTGAATCAAGTCATCAACTCGAGGAACACAAATCCTTCCCTTAAAATTGAGCACACCTTCCGCATCAAGAGTGGTCTCTTGTGCCATACCAATTGCAGTCTTCTTCTTAAGTTCGTTCAAAGTTTCATCTTCAAATTGTTTGGCCTTGATCTTTTCAATGAATGTGGTCATCACATCAATGCTAGCTAACACCCCACCTCTTTATGAGATGCCTAACTGTATGAACTTAGACTCCAAGGTCTGAATTTCCTTAGCCAAGGGTCGCTTTGATACACTCAAGCAAGCTAAACTACCCATACTCACCGATTTTCCACTCAAAGTGTCTGCCACCACATTAGCCTTGCCCGGATGGTATTGAATGGTCACATTATAATCCTTTAGTAAATCCATCCACCTTCGATGTCTCAAATTCAGATCTTTTTGGGTGAACACATGTTGCAAACTACGATGATCAGTAAACAGTTCACACTTAACACCATAGAGGTAATGCCACCAGATCTTAAGAGCGAACACTACCGCTACCAACTCCAAATCATGTATTGGGTAATTTCTCTCATGCACCTTCAATTGACGCGATGCAGAAGCTATAACATTCTTATCCTGCATCAACATAGCCCAAAACAGAATGTGAAGCATCATAATAAATGGTAAAATCTTTACCCTCAACTGGTAATGCTAGAATAGGTGTGGTGGTCAAGAGAGTCTTGAGTTTTTGGAAGCTCTCCTCACATTTTTCAGTCTATTCAGACGGTATCTTCTTTTTGGTCAAATTTGTCAAGTGAGTGGCAATAGAAGCAAAGTTCGTCACAAATCGACGCTAATTGCTACCGAGCCCCACAAAATTCCTAACTTCGGTTACAGAGCTAGGCCGAATCCAATTCTTAACCGCCTCAATCTTTTGAGGATCTACCATTACCCCTTCTTTTGAAACTACATACCCCAAAAATGCAACCAATGTCAACCAAAATTCACACTTAGAAAATTTAGCTTACAACCTTTCTTTTCCAAGAACACCCAGAACAATATGAAGATGGTCGGCATGCTCTTCCTCATTTTTCGAATAGACCAAAATATCATCAATATAGACTATGACAAGCGAATCAAGAAATGTCTTGAATACCCCGTTCATTAAACTCATAAAAGTTGCGGGCACATAGTCAACCCAAACGACATAACTAGAAACTCGTAGTGCCCATATTAGGTTCTAAATGTCGTCATGGGCACATCTTCAGGCCTAATCTTTAACTGATGGTTGCCAGACCTTAGATCAATCTTAGAGAAAACTGATGCACCTTGCAATTGGTCAAAAATATCATCTATTCGAGGCAAAGGGTACTTATTTCGAAAGGTGACCTTACTTAATTGTCGGTATTCTATACACATCCTCATGCTACCATCTTTTTTCTTAACAAACAAAACTAGAGCACCCCATGGGGAAGCACTAGGACGAATAAATCCCTTATCAAGAAGTTCTTGGATATGAGCCTTAAGCTCTCTTAATTCTGCCGGAGCCATGCGATAGGGAGTGATAGAAATGGGACGAGTACCAGGTTCTAAATCAATGCAGAAATTTATATCTCTATCCGGAGGCATACCAGGCAAGTCATTAGGAAACACTTCACTAAATTTTGATAACACGGGAATAGACTTAATTGATGGAGACTCAACCTCAACATCCCGAATATGAGCCAAATAAGCCAAGCAACCCTGCCCTACATGTTTCCTAGCCCGAATGGAGGATATGAAATTAGCTTGCTTAGGTTTGTACACCCCTTCCTACTCTAACTTTTTCCTTCCCAGAATTTCTAGACTTACAAACTTAGTATTATAATTAAGCACAACATAATAGGGGGACAACCAAGTCATGCCTAAGATTATATCAAAGTCAGTCATATCCAAAATCACCAAATCAGCCCAAGTTTGAAAACCCATAAACAAAATAGGACAAGCAAGATTGACATGGGTGACTATGACAGACTTTCCAACTGGGGTAGAACATGGATGGAGGCATCAAGTATATCACAAATCATAGCAAATTTTGAGGCAAATTGCACGGATACATAAGAATAGGTGAGACCCGGATGAAATAACACATTAGCCATCCGGTCACATACAAGAATAGTACCTGTGATCACTGCATCAAATGCCTCTTCCTCACTCTTGCCTGGAAAGGCATAACATTGAGCCCTATCATCTTGACGAGCTACTTCCTGCCTAGCCGCACTGTACCTCTGTCTGCATTACCATTTCCCCTACCTCTGCGGCCTTGCTGATTTCCTCTTTGCCCACCTTATGGATGCCCTCAACCATTATTACCATTTCCCGCGGGTACCTCTGCTCTAGACTGCTGTTGCGCGGAATACAATACGCACGGGTAGGGATAATCTCTCCTCATATGCCCAGGTTCTCCACAGTTACAGCAAGTACGATTGAAGAATGGCCTACTGCCCACTAAAGGTGCGACTCCCTGTCTATCCTGCATCAAATTATGAGGTGGAGTTCCCGAGTAATTACCTATAGAAGCGGGCATAGCGGGCTGGATTGACCTGGCTGCAAGTGTTGGCCTCCCTAACCCTTTGGAATAAGAACCTTCAAAGTTACCCGAGTTCTTAGCCCTTTTAGCCAATGCGTTAGCCTGACCATTTCGCCTCACGTCCTCCACTTTCTTAACAAAGTTTTTTACCTTATTAAAGCTCCTCCCTGCAGAGGTCATATGAACAGATAATACTTGCAACTCAGAATTTAGTCCCTTAACAACTAAATGGATCCTCTCTTCCTCATTAGTCACCAACTTCGTAGCATATCTAGACAACGCATGGAACATGGCCTCATAAGCAGCCACAGACATACCATCTTGCTCTAAAGCCATGAACTCATCCTTCTTATGATTTGTCAAAGTCTGAGGCACATACTTTTCTAAGAACAAAGCATGAAACTAGGTCCAAGTAAGTGGAGGAAAAATTGAAGATCTGCATTCCATATAATCTCTCCACCAGTGCATAACCTCACCTTGAAATGGAAAAGTCACAAACTCAACCCCATGCTGATGGACAATTCCTAACTTATGAAGCCTCTCATAGCAATCTAGGATGAACTCATATGCATCCTCACTCTCAGAACCATAGAACACAGGCGGTTTCAACTTTAAAAACTTAGAACTTCTCCTGTTCATTACTAGTCATAACATGACCCAATAAAGGACGGAAGAAAGCATCATTACCTCCAGTTCCACCCACCTTGGGCGCAGTGATAGCAACTGGGGGGATTGGCAAGAGCTTGAGTTGCTTGAACAGAGGGAAGCACTCCAGGACCAACCAACCCTTTCAAGAATGATATGATCTGCTGAGCTAACACTAGGTACAAAGGAGGAATACCTGTAGTCTCAGCCTACACCTCTTCCTTTTACCCAATATTCTCCTCATCCTCAACCTCTATGTTCTCATTTACCCCTTCATGATGCGCAAGAGGGGCCTCATTTCTGGGAGCATCTCCAACCGGTGCTCCATCCCTAGTACGCGCCACCCTTCCTCGGCCTCTACCCCTAGCTCTTTCTCTACCCCTGCCTCAACTGTGACCTCTCGCTGCAGATTCCTCAGCTGGAGCATTAACTGGAGCTACGGGCTTGACGTTGTTGAACCTAGTATTAACCATCTGCGGACAGAAGAGTGAAGGAGGTTAGATACCAATTTGAATCGCTAGATACCAATTGGATTCAAGTTATAGCACAAAAGGAGACAAGAGAAAACAGAGAGATTTCCTAAAGTCCTATTGCCTCTCAAAGAAAAATACAGACGTCTCCGTACCACTCTGCAAAACTCGACTAGACTCATTTTGGTACATAGAGATCAACGAACTTATGCTTTGATAGCAACTTTGTCACTAACCAGACCATCGTGATTGGCACCCACACTAACCCTCCAATAGGAGAACTATTACTACAACCCAAACTAACAACTCAACCAAAATACTAAGGCATTTAAATTACAGAAGCAAGTTAAATGCTAAGGAAAGGAATAGGGAGATCCCATAAATTCCAAAACAACTAAACAAATCTAACATTTCATAAATAACACCTAGAACCTGAAAGTCAATGTACCAAAACATCTAAAGTTCAACCATAAGTCTAAACAAGAAGGGTACAACCCCAAACTAAACATAAGACTAACTAAAGTACTAGTCTAAGTCCAAAATGTGGACATAGACAAAAAGAGAACTCATGACAGACCGAAAGAGCTGGCTTACCCTTGAATTCGAACGATCACTGATCTTTTAAGCGAGGTCTGTCAATAGCCACCTGAAGATGCCATGTACTCAACAAAGAAAGAGCAAGTGTAGTATCAGTATACCACTACAATGTACTGGTATGATCACGCGGCTATTCCATTAAGTGCAACATATATAAGCTATTATAGCATAATAATAACATACATACACCAAACATATACAATATCCACATCATTTAAGAACATACAATTTCACAATCCTCAAGCTATACAATAATGTCAAGTCAATAGTCATCTCATGAAACCCAAACCCAAACAGTTTGCATATCAGAACGTGGTACCCGATCCAATGTTTATGCCGGAACGTGGCAACCGATCTAATATTTATGCCGGAACGTGGCAACCAATCCAAGTTAGTGTGTCGGAAAGTAACACTCGATCCATTCAACAAGCCACAATCACAATCCCAAACTACATTCTCATAATCATACAATCAAATTATGATTCATGCATTCATCATTTATCTTAACCTCATTTACAATTAGTGTGATGAATAGTGCAACATTCGCATACATACACGTATTATAATGAAACCGGAACAAACATATATCACACAATCATTAAATCACAACCATCACCTACCTCAAACAAAGCTTGAATCCCCTAAGAAACTTGATTCCTCCCTTTCCGAATTCGTTCAGCTTGTTCTTGGTCTACAAACGATCAATATAACACGGGAATAAATAAACAATAACTAATTACCCCAAATACCGAAAATTCTATGAACCCTAGATTATACTCATGATCCCCATATCCAAATTAGGGCTTTTTCCACCATAATTCCCAGATCAAAACTCTCACCCATCGATAATTACCTGTTAGATTACGTTCTATGGATCGAAAAATGGATTCGGGGAGTGAAAATCTTACCTTTAGCCTCAAGAATGGTGGAAAACTGTCAAGAAAAGCCATGGGTTCGTTCCTTAGCTCTCGAGTTCAAAAATTGCATAATAAAACATTTTTGTGGTTTATTTCCGACTTAAGTCGCGACTTGCCCGCCACAACAATCCTCACCCCGCTATAGCAGCCTCGCACTGGCTGCAGAAATCTCGCCTCAGTGGATTGCATAGAGACAAAGAGTTAAATAAAAGATAAAAAAATTCCAAAACCCCATTTCACCACACACCTTCAACCAACGACACTCAGAAACTACCCATTCACGCTAAGATCAATTGCGGGAGTTCTACTCGCCCGAATTCAATTTCATAAAGTCGTAGGGGTTTCTCAATGTCTTAGCTATCTACTCATGTGATCAAATTCATAATTAGATTACCCAATTGCTACCAGATTTGCCTAGACCTCCCAGACTCCTATTTCGTCCAAATTGTGACTAGGTTGGGAAATCTCAAGATACTACAAAAAGGTTTTCCGGCCCAAATTTTTTTCATGTTGGCTTTTCTATAACGACGGGAACAGGTCGTTACAATTTTATGGTCTCTCTCTCATAAATTATCTTTCAACTACCAAAAAGTTCAAAGTATCAAAAACCAAGGGTATGTGATGGTAAATTATTATTATTATTATTATTATTATTATTATTATTATTATTATTATTATTATTATTAATATTATTCTTATTTTTATTATTATTATCATTATCATTAGCATTGTTGTTGTTGTTGTTGTTGTGGTTATTATTACTATTATTATTATTATAATTATTGTTATTATTAATATTATTATTATTATTATTATTATTATTATTATTATTATTATTATTATTGTTATTATTATTATTATTATTGTTATTATTATTATTATTATTATTATTATTATTATTATTATTATGATGACATAAATAAATCTAGCCTGGCTATCCACACAGTAGAATGCCAATACTGCATTCTTATTTTACTGTAAGAATATATTTTATCCCTGATTTATTTTTTGTATTCTAAATGGACTAATATTTAAATAAAATTAATTTCCAATCGATTTGTAAAACAATGATTTAAACTAATACAATTATATGTTATTGTCAATGTTAATGAAATTACTATATGTAGGAGTTGTTGAGCAAAAAAATGGACATCGAAAGAGGAAGCATCCATGGTTGACTAGGTAATATTCCCTTTCTGATAAAATAATTGTGAAAATATTTCTTAAAGTTTAAATCAATTTATTTATTTTTTGACAAATCTTACACAAATCTTTCTTTTTTAGCATTTATGTGACAACTTGTTAAATAAAATGAATCTCAAAAGAAATTAAAATCATGAATTCAATTGTTAAGAAAAAAATACAATAATGCATTTGTGCTAATACTAATAATAATTATTGATTTGAAACATAGTCCTACTCCTGTTAACAATCGATTGTACTATCCAAGCTTTGCTGCCAAAGGTCTACCAGTGGACCCTCACTTGCGTATGCTTAAGGAGAATTCGGACTTTCGTAAGTTAACAATTTTAAATATACTTATAAACCAAAATAAGAAAATATTCTCATACATGTATTTATTTAATTAATTTTTGGTTCTTACCTGTCAAAATTGCAAGCATGCCTGAGGCTGGTAGTAAGGACAAAGTGGTGGTTGATTTGAACAATAGAGGAATATTGTGCTGGTGTCGGATGATATATTTTAGAAGTCCAAATGATGTTATTGAATGAATCCTCTGAAAATATTGTATAACATTCTGAATATTCTTGGTGTTGTTTTTCCTTTTAGTCCTTTCAGTTTCATAGGTACAAAAGTGTTAGAACTTCTTTATTCAAGTTTGGATTTTGCAATGTTAGTTTGTGTAATTTTGAATGATCAATAAACTATATTTCTAGGTAAAACTCTTCATGTCTGAATACAAACATTATATTTCTTATTTTGAACATTTACTTATTAAGATTTACTTTATTATTTAGAAGTGTTTTCTCCGTTTTAATCTACTTGTCTTAGTTATTACTTTCATTGTTTAAGTTTGTTTGTTTGATTTAAATTTGACACAATTTAAACAAGTAAATAGGGTTTATGAATATTTTAATCTTAAACGATATGTAGAATGTATCAAAATGCATTTTAATACCGTGATCTTAATAAATTTCGTGTCTAAAGTTACAATTTTAAATATGTAAATTCTGACCCGTCGAACCTTGATGTTCTATACTAAACTTCACGCCAAATCTGACATAAGGAGTTCTTCATACCCAAATTCACTTCGAAAAGGCCCTATGAATTCCTTAATGCCTTAGCTATTATTCTGAGCATAGACATACCAACCAATTCATTTTCAGATTATCTAAGACCACACCTCACTTAGGTTTCACCTAAGACATGCCTACGCCTATGATTTTCAAGTCACTAGCCCGACGTTGCTCGCCAAAGTCCAAAGGGTGACTTACCGAATTGACCCCTAAATCGCAGAATTGCCTTAACATTATGTAAAATTTGGCGAGCAAAACGTCCAGTTGGCGAGTTGAACTTCAATTTTGGTGAAAAAAACAATGCATTTGGCAATCGAAAACTCATTTTATGCCCCTAATCTCAGGTTCTAATTCCTTAGTTTCCTTTTGTTGATTCTTAATCGTTCTCAAGATTCCTAAACTAATTTTCAACTCGTAATTGATCTACTTGTTGATTATTGGTTCTTGAATTCTCTTCTTTGATAGTGCCATTTCATTTCGTGCTTTAATTCTTTTTACTTCGTAGTTAACTTTTTGATTCAAGTCCATTTTACTTTAATCGAGTCGTCCATCTTTTTTGAAACAAGAATCCATTCCGACCAAGAGTAGAAATCGACACTTTGTGATCAACCGAGTATAAGCAATCCTCAAACTTAGCCGAGCCAATTTGAGAGGCAATCCAAGGTGTGTAAACACAAGTGATTGTGATTTCATTTTACTAATGCTAACATTGTTTAGTGTTTTTGTTGAGTTGTCTTATTGCTAGGTACAATGGAAACCGGAAGTGAAACTCAACCACCTATGGGAGGGCTTACTTTCGAATCAATAATGGAGGCAATTACTAATATGTGTTGGAGGATGGAGAACATGGAAGGACAAATGGCCACCATGAAAGGGAGTATGTTGAATTTTGATGATAGAATGAACAATGTGGAGGGTCGAATTAACTCTACTAATTCTACCCCACAATACTACTTTTCGTGCTTCTACAAGTGGGCACTACCACAATATTTCTCCTACTGTCACATCCAAAGCATTCCATCAAGTGTTCAACCCAACACCAATTCGTTTTGTATCCAATGTCCAAAATACCAATCGACCATTCCAATCCCAACTCAATCAAGAAGCTCCATGAAACCAAAACTGACCTTACCAAGAACCACTAAACAAAAATCCACCCTACCAAATGCCACAAACCCAACCAATTCCCGTAATAGAGGTGAGGAATGATGATTACCAACCGGGATATGAAGGTAAAGGGGAAGAAGCGCCATGGAATGAAGCACAAAGGATTAGGCCAAGAGGTAAAATGGGGCATAGAGGGCGAGGAGGTAGATTTAGTCTGGTACCACATGAGAGAAGACAATATGGGAACCAACCTCGAGGTGGAGCACCAAGGGAAACCTATGCCAATCAAGAGTATGATCAAGAATTGAGAGAAGAACATGGTAACCAATATCAAGGGGAAGTCCAAAGAGGTTACTATAACAACAACCAAGTGGGTGAGGGCCGAGGTTACTACAACGTGCTAAGTTGTACAACTTTAGTGAAGGAGGCAAAAGTGTTGCGGCTTACTATGATGAGTTCTAAAATTTTATCATGAAGCTAGAATACGCCGAGAATGAAGAGCATGTCGTTATTTGTTTCAAGGCAGGATTAAACAAGGAGATATCTTCAAAGATGAATATTCACAAGTTTGATAGCTTGAAAAACATATTCGAAAAGGCCATTGAGGTAGAGTAGGAGCTCAAAGAGGAGAAAGTACCTAAGTACAAGGGTACTTCTTCTTCAAATTCTTGGAGTAAGAACAAGGGAGGAGCTCAAACATCTTCGGGTTGGAACAAAAATAAGGATTTCAAGAAGCCTTATCAGAAGAAATGTTTGAAGGAAACACTCCAAAGTACCCACCAAGAGAAGAAGGTAATAAGAACCCAACTAAATTTCCTAAAGGCATTCAATGTCACAAGTGCAGATGATAGGGTAATATGATGCGTGAATTTCCCAATAGGTTGAATGTTCTATTTCAAGGAGCGCAATTGTGTCTTGGTGAAGGGGTAGATCAAGAAGAGGGATTTGAAGAAGAAACCCATCCTACACAACTTAATCAAAACTAAGGCATTTAAAGATACGGAAGCAGGTTTAAATGCTAAAGGAAAAATAGGGAGTTCTAATAAACTCAAACAAAAGTCTAACAACCAATTGCGAAAATAATGCCTAGAACTTGAATGTCGATGTACCAAAACTCTAACAAGGATCATAAGTCTAAAGAAAATGGGTACAACCCAATTAAACATAGGAAAATCTAAAGTACAAGTCTAAGTCCGAAGATGTAGACATAAACAAAAGAGAACTCATGGCAGCCTGGAAGAACTGGCTCACCCTTGGATTCAAGTCAATCACTGATTTTCTAAATGAGGTTTGTTAGTAGCCGCCTGAAGATGCTCTGTACTCAACAAAGAATGAGCAAGTGCAGTATCAGTAAAAAATCACAGTGTACTGGTAGGATCATGCGGGTATCCCATTAAGTGAAACATATACATGTCATTACAATATAATAAATATGCATACACCGAACATATACAATATCAATATCACTTACGAACAACGTACAATTGCACAATGCCAAGATATACAAATATGCCAAGTCATTGGTCCTCTCACGGAACCCATACCCAAACTGTTAATGTACTGGTACGTGGTACCCGATCCAAGTTAGTGTGCCAGATGTGACAGCCAATCCGATATATGCGCCAGAACGTGAAACCCAATCCAAGTTAGTGTGTTGAAACCTAACACCTGATCCATTCCACAAGCCACAATCACAGTAACAATGTACATTCTCGTAATCATACAATCATGTCATGATTCATGGTAAACAATTATTCAATCATCCTTATTTACGAATATGTGATCAATAATGCAACATTAGCATACATACATGCATTATAATGATGTTGTTACATTACATATCAGACCAACATGAAATCACAAACAACACCTACCTCGAACAAAGCTTGAATCCCCTAAGAAACTTGATTCTTCCCTTTCCGAATTATTTCCGATTGTTTTTGGTCTACAAACAATCAATATAATGCTAGGATCAATAAATAAGACTTAATTACTCAGAATATAATCCACACTATTAACCCTAGATCAAACCCATATCCCAATATCCAACTTAGGGCTTTTCCCATCATCCAAACAGTTACAAAACCCTTCCCTAACAGTAATCACCAAAGAAGCTAAGTTCTACAGATCAAAAAATTGATTCGGGGAATGAAAACCCTACCTTTAGCCTCAAGAATGGTGGAAAACTGTCAAGAAAACACATGGGGTCATTCCTTAGCTCTCAAAGCCAAAAAGTGTAGAATAAAACATTTTTGGGGTTTATTTCCGACTTAAGTCGCGTCTGTCCAGCCAAAGCGTTCCTCATCGCACTACAGCGGACCCGCCCTGGCGGGAAAATCACGCCTTAGCGGCTTGCACATAAACAGTGAGAAAATTTAAAAATTTCAAACCCCCATTTCACAACACAGCTTCATCCTTTGACACTCAAAAAATACCCGAATTCAATTTTGTAAAGTCGTACGGTTTCCTAAATGTCTTAGCTATCTAACCATATGATCAAATTCATAATTAGATCTCCCATTTTTTACCAGATTACCCTAGGACTCATTGACTCCAATTTCATCCAAATCTTGACTAGGTTGAGAAATTTCAAGATACTACCAAAAACTTTTTCGGCCCAAAATTTTGGTTTTTCAATAATGACGGGAACAGGTCGTTATAATAGATACCAATTTACCCATCACTCGTCCCCGAGTGACAAACTAGGAAAGACGGGCTAAAGTTAGAGTAGAGCAGTACCTGAATCGACGAACAACTTGGGATACTTGTCTCACATGTCCTTCTCGGTTTCCCAAATAGCTTCCTCAACTGGACGATGCTTTGATTGTACTTTCATGGACTTAATCTCCTTGGTCCTCAGCAATCGGTTCCTCCTCATACTGAAGGTCCTTGTCTTACACAACTGAGTCCCATTTTATGATGTAATCTCTGTCACCATGATATCTCTTCAACATGGACACATGAAATACAAGATGAACTCATGATAGGTTAGGAGGTAAATCCAATCTATAAGCCATTGGCCTTATAGATTCAAGAACCTCAAAAGGACCAATGTATTGCGGACTTAGCTTGCCCTTCTTACCAAATCTCATCACCCTTTTCATGGGTGATACCTTAAGAAGAAATTTCTAACCAGTCTGAAATGTCATGTCTCTTACCTTATGGTCTGCATACTTTTTCTGTCTTCTCAGTGCTGCTAAAATCTTAGCTTGAATACTCCTTACTTTATCTTGAGCATCCTTCACTAAGTCAACCCCTAAAGGTTTTACGTCTACAACCTTAAACCATCCTATGAGTAATCTACATCCTCTCCCATAGAGTGCCTCAAACGGTGCCAATCTATGCTGGAGTGATAACTATTATTAGAGGAGAACTCACACAATGGTAGGAACTTGTCCCAATGCCCTCCAAAGTCAATCACACATGACCTCAACATGTCTTCTAACATTTGAATAGTCCTCTTTGATTGTTCGTCCGTATGTGGATGGAAAGTTGTACTAAAAGTGAGTTGTGTGCCCAATTCCTCATGTAGTTTCCTCTTAAACTTGGAGGTGAACTGTGTACCACGGTCTGAGATGATTGAAAGGGGCACCCTGTGTAACCTTACTATTTATTTTACATATACCTTAGCCAATTGTTGAGCATTATAATCTATTCTGATAGGAATAAAATGACCTGACTTAGTTAATCTGTTAACCACTACCCAAATAGAATCAAACTTCCCCAAAGTCTTGGGAAGACCAACCACAAAATCCATAGCTATCATTTCCCACTTCCATTCCGGAATTGACATTCTCTGAAGCAAACCTGCAGGCCTTCGATATCCCTACTTTACCTGTTGGCAATTTTGACACATAGCCACAAACTCCGCTATATCATTTTTGATGTCAGGCCATCAATAGATTCGCTTCAAATCATGGTACATCTTGGTCACACTCGGATGAATGGAATATCATGAACCATGGGATTCTATCAACAATTTCTAAATCAAGTCGCCCACTTTAGGAATACAAATCCTTCCTTTGAAATTGAGCACACTCCCCGCATCAAGAGTGGTCTCTTATGCTTTGCCAAACGTTGTTTTATTTCTAAGTTCTTTCAAATGCTCATTCTCAAACTATTTGGTCATAATCTCCTCAACGAACGTGGACCTTACTTCAATGCTAGCGAACACCCCACCTTTCTCTGAGATGCCCAACCGCATGAACTTAGACTCCAAGGTCTGAATTTCCTTAGCCAAAGGCCCCTTGGATACACTCAAGACAACTAGACTACCCATACTCACTGCCTTCAGACATAGTGCGTCTGCCACCACATTAGCCTTGCCCGGATGATACTGGATGGTTACATCATAATCCTTGAGTAACTCCATCCATCTTCTTTATCTCTAATTCAGATCCTTTTGAGTAAACACAAGTTGCGAGCTATGATGATCAATAAATACCTCACACTTGACACCATAGAGGTAATATCGCCAGATCTTAAGAGCGAACACTACCGCTGCTAACTCTAAATCATGTGTTGGGTAATTTCTCTCACGTACCTAATTTCACGTATCAGGACACTTCATCCAATACTAAGTGCCAACGATCGTAGTCAGTAATATAACCCAACTAAGTGAGTTGGGGTCGAATCCCACAAGGAGTGGTACGTATTTGAGAATCAATAGAGAGGCATGAGTGTGTTAAAGTCAATCATAGGTTAAAACATTTACGAATAAAAGCATGGTTCAAGTTTGGGGTGACACAAGTGTCAAATAACATGGGATTTGAGTTCAACTATCAGCTACAACAACAAATAACACGAAAATAATAAATATGGAGATGGGTTCTTAGGATGTAATTGGATTATGGGCTAAGGTAGACAAATGGGTGATTGCAATTAATAGTGAATAGCTGTAAATAAGTGAATAAGCTACACTTTAGGGGAGATAAACTTTCTCTCGAACAATTTATCCCGAATCAAATTGGTTTCTCTCGAACACCAATAAGCAACAATTAAGAACAACCTCACTTTAGTCCATTCATTCTCTCAAGTTGAATGTGTGGAAAAGGGATTAGGATTCACTCTCTCGAGCTGAACCTATGGCAATTCAATACCCATAGACCATCAAATCAGTAATCTTGGTTTTAAAACCTCTCTCTCGAGCAAGCCAAAAACACGAAGGTTGAGTTGCATTTGTAACTACAACCCTTTAGATTAAGCCACAATTACTGAATGTAATCACTTTTAAACAACATTTACACTATCAATTAACAATACCCAGCAGCTAAATCAACCAATAATCACACAATCAAACCCCAATAATTGGGGTTTTAGCTAGAAATCATAAAAAGATAGAAATCGTTACCAAATTGTGTTTCCATCAACTGGGTAAGATTAATATTATCTTTACAAAGGTCTAAGATGAAGAGTCTTCATCACCCACTTCTAATTTCTCAGGAATGGAAATCTTCAAAGCTAAGGAAAATATTGTCTCAAAACTAATTTCTAAGCTCTCAAACCTCAAAACTGAACATTAATGAAAACTATTGAATGTTAGATATTAAACTAAGAATTTAAAAACGAATTTATAGTCACCAAAAATATGTTGTGAATGACCGTTCGGCTCAATAAGTCGGGATCACCGATCCACTCGGTGATCCACCCTTTGGTCAGATCCATCGCCTATTTTCTTTGGCCTTCAAGAACTTCATGCTCTGCAACTTTGGGCGATATAGCACTACATCGCGGAACTGTTCAACGACTCGCCGACTGCTCATTTCTATTGCTAACTTGATTTTCTCCTTCAAGGCTTGGCACACTTGAACATTAGGCGAGACCATGGCAATTCGGCGACTCATCCAATGGTTTCGGCGATCCTCAGTCCTTTTTTTCTTTGTTCTTTCAACTGAAGGATTTACATCAGTTATTGGCACAAATATGCATTTGAGGACAATAAATCTATTAAAATAAAGCACTAAATGAGTCCAAATGGTGGACGCATCAACACCCCCAACTTAAGCTTTTGCTTGTCCTCAAGGAAAACTCAAGTTCTGCAGTTCAAAAAAGATGTCTCAAATAGTGCTACACAAGACTCAACCATGAATGCACACGAAAAGACTTAACTTACTCATGCAAGGATCAATTGTGCACTCAAAGACTCAAGTAGTGACTCACCATTACCAAATAATCTCAAGCTCACAATACTTGCTTCAAATGCAAGTTCAACAGAGGTGTTCAAATTCCTTTACACAAAGGATGATTCCATGTCCACACACAATGGTTCGACAATTTAAAGCTCTGGAATCAAATCCAACACTATCACTCACAAATATGAACACAATGCGGGACTTCACCCATAGGGTTGCCCGTATTTTCCAATCAACATTAATTTCAGTTCACTCAAGATCAAAAAGTCTTTTCTAGGCTTGTAATGGGGCTGACTGCAAAGGTATAGTCATTTAGGTTCAATGGTTGTAATCCTCATGAAATGTGGTGTGAACAAAGATTTCTTACCTTTTCTTCATCAATTTCATTCGTGGTCACAAGTCATCACATTATTCACTTTCCATGGACAGTTGGAAACCCCATTTTCTTTGCACTTTCACAACTTTATTCCACAAGTTTTTAATTTTTTTTCTTTGTAATTCTCATTTCCTTTTTCATTCTCTTCTTCTTTTTCTCTCTTTTTTTTTTATATGGAGGGGTTCCATTTTTTTAAAACCCATGGGTTAAAGGGGACTTTCTTGCACTTCTGTATTTACCTTCTCTTTTCACCACTTTGGCCTAAGTTGGCTATTCAAACAAACAACAAATCATGAGGATTATGGGTGATGGATAAAGAAAGGTCACAATTTCATCAAGTTTCTTCCAAGAAAAGGTTAAGGCTCAAAGGGTATTCAAACAAGGATCACACACTCATAAGGTTGGCCACAAAAGAGGTATAGTATCAAATTGTTTCACACTCTTCAAACTTGCCTAAGATCATATCAAGAGATTGGACACGTAGTCAACCGGACCAATGGGGAAAATTCTAGGTATCATCACATATGGTTCACGGTAAGCTCATCACACAAGGCATTGACACCAATGTCAAACAAGACTCTACACTTTCGCTAGTGCGCAATGTTCATCACAAGAAACTCAATTTGATACTTGGCTAGTCACAACGAGATGCAAAAAGTTCACATATTGTCTATGCAACTTCATTTGGACTCATCGTAGCCACACATTCATTTTTATTCGATTATGAGCACTATTCAAGTCATCGATATTGATCAAGACCAATACTCAAATTTGCAAGAGAACAACCACATTCAAATACAAACAAGAGGTGGCATAATTTTTTTTCTTTTTTGGAAGGGTCCAAAAATCAATTATCGTTAAAAACACGGAGCCACAAGCTCAATCATCCACAAAAGCAGTATAAAACACAATTATAGTTCAAAACCCAAATATATACACAAAACATAATCACAAAAGGTGGGCCTCACCCGACCGCAAATAAATATCATTTGTCCTCAAATGTAATCAAAATAATATCCAAAAGTCAAAATAAAGTAAGATAGAGAGGGAGGTAAAGAAGGGATCCTGTCTACTCAGTCACTCCATCTGCCTGGGCATCATTGCCCGGTGTAGTGCTTTGATCTTGGGCATGATTGCCCGGAGTCACCTTAGAAGGACCAGTTCTACTAGGAGCTGCCATGGATGTCTCGGTAAGTGATGCCTGGATCACTGCCTGCATAATAGTCTCCTCCAGATCTGGCAAGTCTCCATAAATTCTCTCATCCCTTATCTCTATCTGTTCCTCGTCGGTCTCTGCATCCGACTCAATGAATTCACGTATCAGGTCACTACTTCGGTTCAAATGCCAACAATCCCGTGTAGTGATATAACCCAAACAAGGGTTGGGATTGCTCCCACAGGGACTGGTTTCAAGAATTAATAGAAAAGTAAATCAAGTCCTAATCAATCATAGAAATAAACATTATCGAATACAAACATACTAAATCTAAGGGGTGACGCAAGAGTCAATTATCAATGAGGGGTTTGTATTAACTAATCAACAAAAATGACAAAAATATAAGGACACGAAATAGGGAGACGCGTTTCATGGGATTTGATAGGAATATGGATAAAAACACTATCGGGTAAATGCTATTGATGGTACATCGCTGAATATTTATAACTACGCTAGACTTTAGTGGGGATAAATTCTCTCTTGAGTAACTTACCTCGAATCAACTCGGTTTCTCTCGAACACCGAGTTGCCAATTTTAAGCAGAGCCTCCACTTAGCCCATTCACTCTCTCGAGCTGAAAGTGTGGGAGAGGGCCTAGGATTCACTCTCTCAAACTGAACCCACGACAAACCAACAACCATCGACTATCGATTTAGTAGTCTTAGTTTTAAATTCTCTCTCTCGAGCAAGCCAAAAACACTAAGATGAAATAGTATTTGCAACTACAAACTCATTAAGTTTAAACACAACTACTAAATGAAATCACATTTAAACAGCGAATATACCAACAGTAAGCAACACCCAACAGTAAATTTAACTCATATTCACAAAATCACACCCCAACAATTGGGGTTTTATCTAGACATAGAGAGAAGGAAGAAAATGATACCACATCAAAGTAACATCAACTAGGTATGATCTAAATTCACTTTAAACGAGTCTAAGATGAAGAATCTTCAACACCCACTTCCAATTTGTTGGAATTGGAAGTCTTCAAATCTTCAAAAGCTAAGTAAAATATTTTCTACTTGAAAACATAGAGAATAAAATGTTGTATCAGAAATTGCATACTAAAATAAAAATTTGAACTAGTATTTATAGTTGTCAAAAAATGTGCTACGAAAGATCACTCAGCGCAGTTAGTCGAGATCGCGGATGCACTCGGCGATCCGCCCTTTGGTCTGCTTCATCGCCTTTTAGCTCTTACCTTCAGCATCTTCGCGTTTTAAATTATTAGGCGATATAGTAGTGCTTTGTGAAACTGTTCGGTGACGCGCTGACTACTCTTTTTCATCGCCGACTTGATCTTTTCCTTCAAGGCTTAGTACAGTGAAACTTTGGGCGAGGTTAAGGCCTTTCGGCGACTCACCGAATGCATTAGGCGATTCTCAAGCCTTCGTTCTTCGTCTTTCAGCCTTTTGTTCCTTTTTGCCAAGTGGTGTCCATGCTTTGTCTCAAACTCCAAATACCTGAAACTTAAGGATTTACATCTGTTAATGAGACAAAATATGCATTTGAGGACACTAATTTTATTAAACTAAAGCCCTAAATGAGTCTAAATTGTGGACTCATCAACACCCCCAACTTAAGCTTTTGCTTGTTCTCAAGTAAAACTCAAGTTCGGCAGTTCAAGAAGGATGTCTCAAAAAGTGCTACACAAGACACAATCATGAATGCACACACAAGACTCAATTTACTCATGCGAAGATCAAATGTGCACTCAAAGTTTCAAGTTGTGACACACCATTATCAAAGAATCTCAAGCTCACTATACTTCCTTCAAATGCAAGTTCAAGCTCTATAAAGGAAATCAAATGCCCTCACACAAAAGAATGATTCCATATTCACACACAATGGTTCAACAATTTAAAGTTTCGGAATCAAATGCAATGCTCACACTCACAAAGCATAACATAATGCATACATTCACCCATAGGTTCCCTGTATTTTCCAACCAACAATTGTTTCAGCTCACTCAAGATCAAAAAGGTCTTTTCAAGGCTTGTAATGGGGCTGAGTGCAAAGGTATATTCATTTAGGCTCAGTGACATTCATCCTCGTGAAATGTGGTGCTTTCAACACTCTCTTTCCTCTATTTTCGTCATATTCTTTAGTGCTCATAAGTTATCCCATAATTCACTTTCCATGGATTGTTCGGGAACCCCCTCTCTTTTTACATTTCTCACAACTTTATTCCATGACTTTTTCTTTTTTTTCTTTTTCATTTTTTATTTTTTTTATGGAGGGATTCCATTTTTCTCAAAACAATGGGTTAAAGGAGACTTTTCTTGCTATTCTTGACTTGCCTTCTCTTTTTGCCACACCCCCAACTTAGGCTTTTAGCCTATGTTGGCTATTTAATCAACCTGAAACGACCCCAAAAAAATGCCCGAAAATGTGCTTCGAAAACACCTATAATTGTAATTTCCATATATCTCAAAATCCGTGCATGATTTCGGAAATTCGACTTCATATTCTTATTCAAGGGGTCAAATTGAGTGGGAAATGGGTCTAACCCGAATTTTAGAGCAATCGTATCAAAATTCGAAAATCGCAAAAAATGCGATTTGGAGGGTCAACTTTAAAGGGGCATATCTCTTAGCACACAAGGAACTGGAAGGTCCAGCACCTATTAAATTAAAGCCCTTTGAGTTAGCTTTCCAACGCACTTGGTTTCACCTCATTCCGAGTTAGGATGAGGGAGTTATGACCAATTTCGTAAAACCTGTCTCGGCAGAATTGCAAATTCTAGTAAGCTTTTTTTTTTAGCGGGTTGGGGACATTTTTTATAAATGTCCCATACTTAGTCATATTTTTTTTACTTCAAAACACTCTCTAAGCCCTCTCCAAAATTCCACCAAGATCTTCAACCAAATTCAAACATCTCAAGCTCTAATTCCGGATTCAAGACTCAATCTCAAGCTTCAATTCTCCATTCCAATCTTCATCAAGGATTCTCCAAAGTTGAGGTATGTGGGTTTGATTATGGAAACCTTCCTTTCCACAAGTCCAACCATTTATCCTCTATTTTTGCTTCAAGTTTATGGGTCCTTATGGTTATTTATGAACTCTTGAAGTATGGAATTACTACTACACACCCCATTATGGTTTATTTTGCATATTATCATGAAATGGAATTATTATGTGATGTTTATGGTTTTCATGCTTCAATGATCAAATTATGAAGGTTGATTTATATATATGTATGTTGTTGGTGGGCTGATTTATATGGATTTTGGAATTGGTTGGACTTAGTACTCTTGAAATGCATGATTTTATTTACATGAACAATAGCCCACCATGTGTTTGATAAAATGTCCACTTATAGAATTCTTAGGAAATGGAAGGTTCAATGTACGTCCTATGAGTCGGATGGTCATATAATCATTGAAATGATGATGAAATGGATACATGTATATGATTTTCTCTATATAAATGTTGTGAGTCGACCAAGCCTAGCTCGGGGGGTTGTAGGCCCGGGTAACCGTATCGAGGGGTTGGTACCTTGGTTGCCTAGTACGGGGGGTAGTAGGCCCGTATAACCACATCGAGGGGTTTGTACCTTGGTCCCTAGCTCGGGGGGTAGTAGGCCCGGGTAACCACATTGAGGGGTTTGTACCTCTTTCGCCTCTCCAAGGGGGTGGTAGGCCTTGGAAATACTATATTGATGGTCACTCGCCACACATGTACTACGTCCCACTAAATATGATTTTTATGTAAGCATCATTATACATATCATTTCATTAATATGCTATCTATCGGGTATGATTATGCATTTTTCCTATGATGTCCATCTATTGTAGCATTGCATTGCATCCCATATACTTAGTACATTCAAACGTACTAATGCATACTCTATGCCTACATGATGTCACCATGTAGGGACCGGAGCACCGCTTGACCATCCTCCTCCGCGTGGCTAATACGATTTTCTATCGAGGTTATTGGTGAGTTCTCCATTCCGGGGACGTTGCTTATGATCTTTTGCTATGTATAAGTTTTTTTTTTTTTGTTATGTATTGACTATGAGGGTGAGCCCGGTAGTTTGTCTTGGCCCCCGCTAAGTACCCATGTTTAGAGGTGGTGTTGGACAAGTTGTGTATTATGCTTGAGCTTGACTCATCTATGGTATTTATGTATCATTTCTTCTTTTTTTTCTTGCTCCCTTAGTCCCGATTTCCCCCTTGATTATGCTTATCGCTTATGGTCATTTTAATTGCTTCCGCGACCAAGGATGTGTAATGATACGCTATGAGGCTTGTTTGGGGTTCCTTCGGGTTCCCCATTCGCCGGTCACGTCTAGGCCCTAGGCTTGGGTCGTGACACAACCACAAATCACGAGGATTATGGGTAGTGGATTTAAGAAAGGCCATTTTTTCATCAAGTTTCTTCCAAAGAAAGGTAGAGGCTCAAGGGGTGTTCAAAAGAGGTTCACACAGTCACAAGGTAGGCCACAAAGAGATGTATGTCAAATTGGCTCACACTCTTCGAAGTTGCCTAAGATGATATCAAGAGATAGCCTTACTTAGTCGACTGGACCAACGGGGCAAATTCTAGGTGTTATCATGCATGGTTCACAGTAAGCTCATCACATAAGGCATTGACACCAAAGTCAAACAAGACTCCACACTTTTGCTAGTGTGCAACGTTCATCACAAGAGAATAAATTTGATACTTGGCTAGTCACAACGAGATGCAAAGAGTTCACATATTGACTATGTAACTTCATTTCGCCTCATCGTAGCCACACATTCATGTTTGTTTGATTATGAGCACTATTCGAGTCATCGGTATCGATCAAAACCGATACTCAAATTTGCAAGAGAACAGCCATATTCAATACATACAAGAGGTAGCAAAATTTTTGGAAGGGTCAAAATCATTTACAATTTAAAATAAAAGGAGCCAAAACTCAAACATCCACAAAAAGCGGTATAAAACACAATGACCCAAATATATCAACAAAACACGAACATTAATATTCACACAAAAGGTGGGCCTCACCCCACCACAAATAAAAACCATTTGTCCTCAAATATAAATGAAGTAATGTATCCAAAAGTGAAAGAAAGTAAGACAGAGAGGAAGGTAAAGAAAGGATCATGTCTATGCAGTCTCTCCATCTATCTGGGCCTCAGTGCCCGGTGCAGTAGTCTGTACTTGGGCATCAATGTCCAGAATCACCTTATCAGCAACAACTCCACTAGAGACATCTATGGAGGTCTCTGCAAGATCTCAGAAATCTTTGAAAATGTTCTCCTCATGTACGACAATCTACTCCTCGTTAGTTTCAACATTGGACTCCTCAACTGCAGGCTTATCCAGGTGTGCATCACCCGAAGGAATCCCTGAGGTCTCAAGAGCATCCACGTCATCTGCAGCCTGCAGCAATGAAGTGAAGTCGGTAGACTTCAAATAGTCTATGTCCTTCCTCAAAGTTGCTACCTCAGCCTTTAAAGCCGGAACCTCGGAGGTCTCCCCCTGTTTGCTCTCACAAGCTGTTAATCTAGTCGCCAGATCATCAACAGAATCCCGGATAGGGGGTCAGTGTAGCCAAAATAGCAATCTCAATCATCCCAGGGATGGATCTCTCCAATCTAGTCGTTGTCACATCAGCTGAATACAAACATACTAAATCTAAGGGGTGATGCAAGCGTCAATTATCAATTGGGGGTTTGTATTTACTAATCAACAAAAATGACAAAAATATAAGGACACGAGATAGGCAGATAGGATTCTTAGGATGTGATAGGAATATGGGATAAAAGACACTATCGGGTAAATGCTAGTGATGGTACATCGCTGAATATTTGTAACTAGGCTAGACTTTAGTTGGGGTAAATTCTCTCTCGAGCAACTTACCCAGAATCAACTCAGTTTCTCTCAAACACCGAGTTGCCGCTTTTAAGCACAACCTCCACCTTACCCCATTCACTCTCTCGAGCTGAAAGTGTGGGAGAGGGCCTAGGATTCACTCTCTTGAGCTGAACCCATGACGACCCAATAACCACCGACTATCGATTTAGTATTCTTAGTTTTAAAACCTCTCTCTCGAGCAGGCCAAAAACACTAAGATAAAATCATATTTGAAACTACAATCTTCTTAAGTTCAAACATAACTACTAAATGAAATCACATTTAAACAACGAATATACCAACAATAAGCAACACCCAACAGTAAATTTAACCTATATTCAGGAAATCACACCCAAGAATTGGGATTTTAGCTAGACATAGAGAAAAGAAAGAAAATGATACCAAATCGAAGTAGCATCAACTGGGTATAATTTAAATTCACTTTAAACGAGTCTAAGATGAAGAATCTTCAACTCCCACTTCCAATTTCTTGGAATTGGAAGTCTTCAAATCTTTAAAAGCTAAGCAAAATATTCCATACTTGAAAAATTAGAAAATAAAATGTTGTATCTGAAATTGCATACTAAAACAAAAATTCAAACTAGTATTTTAGTTGTTAAAAAATGTGTTGGGAAGAATCACTTGGTCCAGTTAGTCGGAATCAACGATGCACTCGGCGATCCGCCCTTTGGTCTGCTTCACCACCTTTCAGCTCTTGCCTTCAGCATCTTTGCGTTCTAAATCATTGGGCAATATACTACTGCTTCACGGAACTATTCGGTGACACTCCGACTGCTCCTTTTCATCGCCGAGTTGATCTTTTCCTTTAGAGCTCGGCACACTGGAACTTTGGGCGATGTTAAGGCCTTTCGGCGACTCGCCGAATGCATTAGGCAATCCTCATGCCTTCTTTTCTTCGTATTTTCAACCGTTTTGTTCGTTTTTGCCAAGTAGTGTCCATACTTTGCTTCAAACTTCAAATACCTGAAACTTAAGGATTTACATCAGTTATTAAGATAAAATATGCATTTGAGGACCCTAATTCTATTAAAATAAAGCCAAATTGTGGACTCATCACTCATCAACTGTTGTATCATCCCTATGCACATCTCTAGTGGTTGCCGAAGGAATCTCTGAAGTCTCAGGAGCGTCCAAATCATCTGGAGCCTCCAGTAATGAAATGAAGTTAGTAGACTTTAGATAGTTTGTGTCCTTCCTTAAATCTGCCAAGTTGTGGACTCATCACTCATCAACTGTTGTATCGTTACCCTGCCTGCTTTCACAAGCCTCTACTCTCGTGGTGAGAGTGTCAATAGAAGTCTAGAGGGGGGTCAGTGTAGCCAAAATTATAGCGTCAATCATCCAGGGGACAAATCTCTCTAGCGGGGTCGCCCTTACATCAGCTGAATAGGACAGTTGCCCCATCTTCAGGATCATCGCCTGAGTAATCTTGGCTGGCTGGGACAAGGTGGAGGTACCCGGGACCTGTGAAGGAGTAGAAGGGGCAGAAGTACCTGAAGACCAAGAGGCCAGAGTAGGCAACGATGCCTCTGCAGGTATAGAATCGACGTCTACCTCCGGGGATGTATCTACTGGAGTTGCCCTCCTCCTGTCAGCCTCAATACGTTGGATGTCAGTGGAGGAGGAAGGGGTAACCTCAATATCTCTCGTATCATCTCGGGGAACTCCTGCACGCCGGCACAACTCAGTGATAAGGACCGGGAATGGTAGAGAAATCTGCCTCTGCTTGGCCCTCATGGCCATCTCTTGCTCAATAATAAGCTCCATATCAATGCTCTTCCTAGAAATAATCGACCCAAGGCAGGCCGCCTTAGGATGACGGAAAATGGACTCATTCTAGGAAGGCATAATAGAGTTGCTAATAAATCCAAACCAAAAATGCGCAGCTACTCTCAAGTCCCTCTTCTCAATCGGGACTCCTGCCTCTACCACGTCAGGGTGATATCTGAAATGAGGGGCGCCAGCCAGCCCTTGAGCTCAATCCAATGAATATTTGGCAGTAGTCAGGTTGGGGTAGTCAAAGTCATACTCCCTGTTAAGTACGGTGTTGATGTACTCGCTATTGCATCCAACTTCTTTACCCCGGACCACAACCGACTTAACCGATCTGAACTCGATGGCCTTTTTCTTGATTTTTGGAACCAATTCACCATACATTGTATAGAACTCCCGGAACGATGAAGGAATATAGGGGCCTCGGGGCCTGGTGAACTACTCGAATCTGTGGAAGTGGAGGGTGTCCCTAACATCTAAGAATTTGCCCTCAAGGCCCTCTGTAGATAATAACTTCTCCTCCAGAATCGTTCGCAATCCGTCACCTTTCAACCTATTGAGAAGCCTAGGAGGAGGGATAATTGGTGGCCCCAGAGCCACAAGAGGTGCCGAAGCTGGCGCTAAGTCTACTGGTGCGGAAATTGGAGGGACTCTAGCGGAGTCAGGGTGAGATCTAGCACAGATCTCATCCCGCTGGGACTGCAAAGGCTGGTCGTCCTCAGGCAAAGATAAAGCAGCCTGGGAGTCAGCAGTCACCCTGTCAGATATGCGCCTCTTACGCTTGCCTTTGTCTCCCGGTGGAAGCTCTTGCCTTCCTCTTTTTGGAGGATTTGATCCCCCTTCACTGATTGTGATGCCCCGTACTCTTTTTCGGGGTGGCATGTCGATGTTTGTTCTTACCATATTTGCAAAACATCTGGAAGAAGTTAAAAATCCTTCAATCAATTGAACAGAAAAATAGTTACAGACAGACTCGCCGAATCACTTTGGCGAGCTAGATTGGGAACGCCAAAAGTATTGGCTCAAAATTCTCAAAAAAATTTGGCATGTCGGCGATGGGAAGGCCTTTCGGTGAATCACCGACAACATTCGGCATGCAGGGATTAGCCCACTGAAAGTTACAATGCAAAAAGGGTTCAGGAGTGCAAGCAAAAGGTAATCAAGAAGACTTTCGGTGAATCGCCGAGTGCCTTCGGCGACCTCAAGCTTCTAGCCGAAAGTTACAAAATTAAACTTCAAATATAGCATGAAATTAAATGCGAGATGGGGAACTTTGGCGAACCGCCGAGTGGTTCGACGAGCTCGACCCAGCTCACCAGACGACCCAACATATCTACTTTCAGACCAACTTCTCAAATTCAACCCCGCAACTTCCGAAAATAAAATCAAAGCATACACTCATCAAATAAAGCAAGACCCAATACACCCATTACCCCGGGATACTCAGACTTCTTTCGGTTTTGCCAAATTTGGCCATTTGACGACTTTGGCCCTGAAGAATGACGTCACGCACTCTATTATTGGGCAAATTACGTCATTTGGCACAACTATGGGTTACCTAGACTTCACCCAACTAGACCCAACAACATGCAAGCACAACCCAACAAGATTTAATCAATTTTAAGGCACAAAATCACAGGAATTCAACATCATAAGCATTTCGGGCAAGGATATCGAATGAACACAGGCATACACGACAACAATTAAGATCAGAGAGGCCCAGCACACATCAGTAAGATAAGATCATTGCAAATGAGTACAAATACGATAAAAATAAACTCGGGGTTCGGAAAACCAACCTTATATGTCGATTAAACAAGAATGAAATACTAGGCGGCAAAGTAATCCACTCCAAACACACAATCAACGACTCAAACATACTAAAAATGCAAGAATATAGAAACTAATGTGCTGGTGTGAATTTGGGAACATTAAAAATGAGGGAAACTGAAAGAGTTTGAAAGTTTAAACTTTTGGCCTTTAAAAATCGTTCAGTTCTCGCCCATTCAGTGACATTAGTCGTGCTTGCCGACCCAATCTGCGACACGCCGAGTGGTCACTTACCTCGCCGAGTTTTACAGGACATCCAGTTAATGTGGGGTCCAAACGGTGGACTAGATCGCGATCGCCGCCCTGTCAGCGACTCGCCAAGTTGCTTCTGGGCTCACCGAATTTTACAGACTCCAATTTAAAATTGTTTTGAGTCCAATGAGGGTCCAAGTTGGGCTCGCCGACCTCTTCGGTGATGCGCGGACTGGACTTGTAGCTCGCCAACCTGCACCTTTCAAACACTTTCCACACTTCAACCTGCACAATCAACACACTATTATTTCTAAAACAAAAATAAAGCGATAAACACTTGGGTTTCCTCCCAAGGAGCGCCTTAGTTAACATCGTGGCACGACACAACTCTCTAATTAAGTTACATTCGTGAGGTTTGCCTTATTTTAGTAAGGCCACCCCTCTTTTGGATCTGGGTAGAGAGAAGACAACACCTGGTCCATTTGGGACCCAGTAGTTGAATGAGCATAGAATGAGAGGTCGTCATCTGGTTCAACATCAAGACATTCTCTCTTATCTCTTCCAACACTCTATCGTGTTCTTCGACTTTGTGTAGAATAAGTAAGAGGACCTCTTCAGTTTGCATGCCCTCTTGCTTCTTCATCTTTCGATGCTCGTGAGGGGGGATGTACATGTCCTTTTTGGACACTACTTCCAAGTCCTTGACCTTTTGGGTTAAAATATCCAGCTGACCCAACAAAGTGGCCAAGTCTTAGTCCTTTTCTTTCTCCAACTGCTCCTTGTTGGTCTTGGGCACACAATTAAGGAGTTGGGCTATGGTCTCATAGGAATGTCGCAACAAGCAGCCCGAAGAGAGTTGGTTAGCCATTATTCTATTTCAAGGGCCGAGACCCCGATAGAAAAATTCCAGAAGTAGTTTATCCAGAATCTCATGAGTTGGGCATTGTTGCAACAGGATTTTAATCCTTTGCCACAACACATAAATAGACTCACCCTCCAATTGTCTGAAATTTAGGATGTTATCCCTAAGAATCATCAATCTCAATGGAAGATGATCTATTGGGTCACTATTACGACCAAATATGCTCCAATTCTCCGCTCAAAACAGAAACACACAAACAAAAACAAAAAATTAAATAAGTTTAGCTATAATTAACAAGAACAAAATTCAACTTAACTAAAGATTCTCAAGTAACACCACTCGGCAGCGGCGCCATTTTGATTTCACGTATCATGACACTTCATCCAATAGTAAGTGCCAACGATCGTTAGTCAGTAATATAACCTAACTAAGTGAGTTGGGGTCGAATCCCACAGGGAGTGGTACGTATTTGAGAATCAATATAAAAGCATGAATTGGTTCAAGTCAATCATAGGTAAAAATATTTACGAATAAAAACATGGTTCAAGTTTGGGGTGATACAAGTGTCAAATAAAAGGGGATTTTAGTTCAACTATCAGCTACAACAACAAATAACACAAAAATGACAAATATGGAGACGGGTTCTTGGGATGTGATTGGATTATGGGCTAAGGTAGACAAATGGGTTATTGCAATTAATAGTGAATTGTTGTAAATCAGTGAATAAGCTAGACTTTAATGGGGATAAATTTTCTCTCAAACAATTTATCCAGAATCAAATTGGTTTCTCTCGAACACCAAAAAGCAGAAATTAAGAACACCCTACACTTTAGTCCATTCACTCTCTCGAGCTGAATGTGTGCAAAAAGGTTTAGGATTCATTCTCTCTAGCTGAACCCATGACAACCCAATACCCACAGACCATCAAATCAGTAATCTTAGGTTTAAAATCTCTCTCTCGAGCAATCCAAAAACACTAAGGTAGAGTTGCATTTGCAACTACAACCCTTTAGATTAAGCCACAATTACTGAATGAAATCACTTTTAAACAACATTTACACTATCAATTAACAATACCCAGCAGCTACATCAACCTATAATCACATAATCACACCCCAAGAATTGGGGTTTTAGTTAGACATCATAAAAAGATAGAAATCGTTACCAAATTGTGTTTCCATCAACTGGGTAAGATTAATATTGTCTTTACAAGGGTCTAAGATGAAGAATCTTCAACACCGACTTCCAATTTTTCAGAAATAGAAATCTTCATAGCTAAGGAAAATATTGTCTCAAAACTCAGTTCTAAGCTCTCAAACTTCAAAACTAAACAATAATGAAAACTATTGAATGTTAGATATTAAACTAAGAATTTAAAAACGTATTTATAGTTGCCAAAATGTGTTGCGAAGGATTGTTTGGCACAATAAATCAGGATCGCCGATCCACTCTGCGATCCGCCCTTTGGTCAATTCCATCGCCTTTTTGCTTTGGCCTTCAGCAACTTCAAGCTCTGTAACTTTGGGCGATAAAGCACTACATCGCAGAACCGTTCTAAGATTCTCTGACTGCTTCTTTTTATCGCCAACTTGATTTTATACTTCAAGGCTTGGCACACTAGAACATTAGGTGAGACCATGGCCATTCGGTGACTCGACAAATGGTTTAGGCGATCCTCAGGCCTTCTTTTTTTCGTTCTTTTAGCTGCCTTGTTCCTTTTTGCTCATTAGTGTCCATGCATTGTTCCTCAATCCAAATACCTGAAATTCAAGGATTTACATCAGTTATTTGCACAAAATATGCATTTGAGACATAAAAATCTATTAAAATAAAGCCCTAAATGAGTCCAAATAGTGGACTCATCAGCACCTTCAACTGTAACGATTCATAAGCTATAACATTCGAGTATTAAACTGGGTCTAAGTGAGTGGGGGTAAAATTGAAGATTTGCATTCGACATAAGCTCTCCACCACTGCTTTGCCTCACCCTAAAGTTGAAAAGTCACAAACTGTACTCCATGCTAATAGACATGTCCCAACTTATGAAGCCTCTCATAGCAATCCGGGATGAACTCATAGGCGTCCTCACTCTCAGAACCATGGAACACATGTGGTTTCAATTTCAAGAACTTAGTGAACATCGCATGCTCATTACCAGTCATAACAGGACCCAATAACAAATGGAGAAAGCATCAGTACCTAGAGTTCCACCCACCTTATGGATAGTGATAGCAATAAAGGGATTGGCGGGAGCTTGAGTTTCTTGAACAGAGGGAAACACTCCAGGACCAACCAATCCTTTCAAGAACGACATAATCTGTTGAGCCAACACTGGGTCTAAGGGACGAATACCTATAGTCTCAGCATGCACCTCTTCCTCTTGTCCAACATTCTCCTCCTCCTCAACCTCCACATTCTCTTCGATCTCTTCATGATGCGCATGAGGGATCTCATTTATGGGTGAATTCTCAACCGGAGCTCCATCCCTAGTAGGTGCTACCCTTCCTCGGCTTCTACTCCTTGGTCTTCCTCTACCCCTGCCTTGACCGCGACCTCTTGCTACATATTCCTCAGCTGGCGCATTGACGGGAGTTCTGGGCCGGATGCCATTGAACCTAGTGTTAACCATATGCGGACAGGAGAGTGAAGGATGTTAGATACTAATTCAGATCGCCGGATACCAATTGGAATCAAGTTATAACACTAAATGAGACAAGAGAAAATAGAGAGATTTCCTAAAGTCCTATAGCCTCTCGAAGAAAAGTATAGACGTCTGCGTACCATTCTGCAAGACTCATTTTGGTACATCAAGATCATCGAACCTAGGCTCTGATACCAACTTTGTCACGACCCAGACCATCATGATTGGCACCCACATTAACCCTTCGGTGGGCGAACCATTATAAATAATTAGCTAACCAAGAACTACACAACTTAATCAAAACTAAGACATTTAAAGATACGAAAGCAGGTTTAAATGTTCAAAGAAAAATAGGGAGTTCCCATAAACTCCGATAATAGTCTAATAACCAAATGCGGAAATAATGCGTAAAACCTGAAAGTCAATGTACCAAAACTCTAACAAGGATATTAAGTCTAAAGGAAATGGGTACAACACAATTAAATATAGGAAAATCTAAAGTAGTAGTTTAAGTCTGAAGATGTGGACATAAATAAAAGAGAACTCATGGCAGCCTGGAAGAACTAGCTAACCCCTGAATTCGAGTCGATCACTGATCTTCTAAATGAGGTCTGTCAATAGCTGCCTGAAGATGCCCTGTACTCAACAAAGAATGAGCAAGTGCAGTATCAGTACACAACTACAAATTACTGATAGGATCACGCGGCTATCCCATTAAGTGAAACATATTTAAGTCATTACAACATAATAAAAATGCATACACCGAGAATATACAATATCAATATCACTTACGAACAACGTACAATTGCACAATCTCAAGATATACAAATATGCCAAGCCATTGGTCCTCTCACAAAACCCATACCTAAAATGTTAGTGTATCGGTACGTGGTACCCGATCCAAGTTAGTGTGTCGGACATGACACCCGATCCCATAAATGCGCCAGAACGTGGCACCCGATCCAAGTTAGTGTGTCGAAATGTAACTCCCGATCCATTCAACAAGCCACAATCAAAATCACAATGTACATTCTCATAATCATACAATCAAGTCATCATGGTATATAATTATTCAATCATTCTCATTTACGAAAAGTGTGATCAATAATGCAACATTCACATACATACATGCATTATAATGAAGTAATTACAGTACATATCACACAAACATGAAATCACAACCATCACCTACCTCAAACAAAGCTTGAATCCCCTAAGAAACTTGATTCTTCTCTTTCTGGATTCTTTTTCCTTGTTCTTGGTCTACAAACAATCAATATGATGCTAGGATCAATAAACAAGACTTAATTACTCGGAATATAATCAGCACTATCAACCCTAGATCAAACCCATGATCCCAATATCCAAATTAAGGCTTTTCCCACTGTCCAAACAATTCCAAAACCCTTCCCCAACAATATTCACCCAAGAAACTAAGTTCTACAGATCGAAAAATGGATTCATGGAGTGAAAACCTTACCTTTAGCCTTAAGAATGGTGGAAAACTATCAAGAAAATACACGGGGTCTTTCCTTAGCTCTCAAAGTCGAAATGTTTAGAATAAAATGTTTTTGGGGTTTATTTCCTATTTAAGTCGCGTCTGTCCTGCCATAGCGGTCCTCACCCTGCTACAGTGCCCCCGCCCTGGAGAGAAAATCTTGCCTTAGCGGCTTGAACGAAAATAATGAGCAAATTTAAGAATTTCAAACACCCATTTCACAACACACCTTCATCTCTTGACACTCAGAAAATACCCATTCACGCTAAGATCAGTTTCGAGAGTTCTACTCACCCAAATTCAATTTCGTTAAGTCGTATTGTTTCCTCAACGTCTTAGTTATCTACCCATATGATCAAATTCATAATTAGATTTACCATTTGTTACCAAATTTCCCTAGGCCTCACTGACTCTAATTTCGTTCAAATTTGGACTAGGTTCGAAAATTTCAAGATACTACAAAAAAGTTTTTCGTTGGTGTTTCTATAACGATGGGAACAAGTCATTATAGTAGCAACTGTACGTGTGGCCCAAAGAATTTGTCATTCGGACCGACCATGAGTCCCTGATGCATATTCGGGCCCAAGGAAAATTGAACAAAAGGCACACCAAACGAATTGAATTCCTTGAAACTTTCCGTTATGTAATGCAATACAAAAAGGGGAAGGAAAACGTGGTGGACGATGACTTACCTAGCAAACATGTGTTGATAAATACATTGTCTTCTAAATCACATGGATTTGAATGTTTGAAGACAATGTATCCCATGTTTGCTAAAATCTTCCAAGATTGTGAGGAAAGGGAGAGGGAAATGTGGCTTAGGGATATATCTTCTACTCCCTATACTAAGTTTGATGGTTTCTTGTTCAAAGTCAAGAGACTGTGTGCGCCTATGATTTCTTGAAGAGGACTATTTGTGAGAAAGGCACACACTGAGGGATTAATGGGTCATTTTGATGTTGATAAAACAAGGGGAGTTCTAAAGGAACAATTCTATTGGCCTAATATGCACAGAGATGTTGCTCAAATTTGTGGCCAATGTATTGAATGTCGGAGAGCCAAGTCACGCCTCATTCCCCGTGGTTTATGCACTCCACTTCCCACCCTTCAAAGACCTTGGCTTGATATTTTAATGGATTTTATTTTAGGTTTTCCAAAGACAAAAAGAGGTAGAGATAGCATCTTTGTTATTGTTGATTGATTTTCAATGATGGCTCCTTTCATTCCTTGTCATAAATGTGATGATGCCTCCAATGTGGCATCTTTGTTTGTTGAAAATGTTGTTAAATTGCATAGAATTCCTCAAACCATCATAAGTGATAGGGACAAAAAATTCCTAAGTCACTTTTGGAAAGAATTGTGGGGTAGACTAGGTACTAAGTTGTTGTTCTCAACTTCTTATCACCCACAAACTGACGGCCAAACTGAAGTTGTGAATAGGACCTTGGGGTCTATGCTTCGTGGCATTGTACATGGGAAGATGGCCTCATGGAGGAACATTTTCCTTTAGTTGAGTTTGCTTATAATAGAGTCATTCATAGAACTATTGGCATGACTCCATTAGAAGTAGTGTATGATTTTAATCCCCTAACCCCTCTAAATCTCACTCCTTTTTCTAAAAATGTTGTCTTAAGCTTAGATTGGAGCAAAAGAGCGGAAGCCACGAAGAAAATTCATCAGAAGGTAAGACTTCACCTAGAAAAGAAGAACCAAGAGGTAGCCAAAAAGGGCAAACAAGGGTCACAACATGATTGTGCTAGAACCGGGTGAGTGGGTGTGGGTGCATTTTTGCAAGGAGAAATTTCCCACTCATCAGAAAGAAAGTTGATTCCACGAGGTGATGGTCCATTTTAAGTGCTTAAAAGACTGAATGACAATGCATACAAAATTGACCTTCCTCCGGAGTATCAACTTCACAACACCTTCAATGTTTGCAACTTTCTCCATTTTCAACTCTTGATGATGATGATCCATCAAATTTGTGGACAAATTCTTTTCAAGAAGGAAAGAATAATGCAATTCAGATTGCACCAAGGTCGTTCACTCGAAGTCAAGCTCGAGACCTTAAGAGAATGTAAAGTTTGCTCATGAAGTTAGAGGTCATTGAGCTTGTGTTGATGGAAAAGAAAGGGTTCCATGCTTTGATGATCGCTTGGGGAAATGAAGGGAAGGTGGTTGAAGAAACTGTCACTTAAGGCGAGCAGGAGACATTCGGCGACTCGCCCAATGGCTTGGGCGAGGACCCCAACTCGCCAAAATTTATAAAAGACTTCAAAGGAGGGGTCACCTTGCCGAACCATTTGGCGACTCGCCGAGTTCCTTAGGCGAGAATGACCTGGCTTACCCTTTGATTGACTTTTGCTTAGAAACGTGGTTTGCGAGGTGAATTCATTTCCCTCAAGGTCTTCGTAAGAGTTAAGTGCTTCTTGTAGGATTAACATATTGAGGTCTTAAGGTTTAATATACCATCCGGTTGCCTTCTGTTTCCGTAATTCTATCTGTAATTCGTGGCGAGAATTACATCACATATTCTTGACTATGTACATATTTTGGTATACAACTTTCAAATTCTAAGGGAAATATTTCTGCAATCATTTTCTGATAACGATTTTTAGTTATGAAACTTGATTTGATTGATGAAACTCTTATTTATCTATTTATTTATTCATGTATTGGCTTGGGTAATTGGTTCTCCCACCGAGGTTTAGTGCTTTAGCTTTTCATGGTGGTTTAGGTCATGACAAGTACCACAATATAAAATCATAATTTTTTTTATTTATCATAGATAATATTCTTCTATTTTTCCTTCGTGATTAGTAAAAAAATTAAGACTAACAAATTAAAATGGAGGGAACAAGGGTTAACTCGAATTCGACATACTCTCTCAAAATGAGACTATATATTTGGATACAAAAAATTTAAAAGAAAATGAATTTAATATATCTATATGTGGGTGTGTGAAATTTAATACTGTGGAATTCTAGATATGCTTCTAATCAATGGTATTTGTCGTACCTAAATATATAATTTTTTAGATTTATCTCCAGTCAACATGATTTATCATACCTATTTAATTAAATTAGTTATAAGGCTAATTAATTTTATCAATTTACAGATAGAGTAGAATTAAGTTCTGAGCATTATAAATAAAAGCTTTAGGATCGCTTAATGTTATATTCAGTGTCAAGCAATTTGAACTAATCTTCTGTGAAGTCTTCGCTCTTTGATTTTCTATTTTATTTTTTTGATTTCATAATGTAAGATTAGTTCTTTCTCAATTGTTAAATGTAATTTGGAGCATGATAATATCACTGTCAGTTTCCAACACCAACCACCTTTAATGCCACCTACCACCCTTATTCGCCACAAATCCTGCACAATTATCGCCCAATTCTTCGACAATTCATGATCACTATCAATAACCGCCCACTATCATTATCACTGATGATCGTCATAATTTTTTATATTTATTTTATAATATATAATTTTTTTGGTAAATTAATATATAATATTTATAACACCGTATAAAATAATTTTTTATTTATATTTTACAAATATATTATTTAATATTATTTAAAGAAATTTTCTATTTAAGAAACTGTAAATAAAAAAAATTATATATTCAGATGTAGAGAATTTTAAATTTTGATATATTTTCTTGGAGAATATATATGAGGCCTACATTCATCAAAATTAACAATTCAATTATTTTTGTGGCTAATAATTTAGGTCTCAAAGAAATGAGAATTTAAAAGGCTAATCCTTCAAAACTATGTTGCAGGAAACTATGCCGAGCAAGTATTAATTAATTACTTTTTTATGTAAATTAGTTTGTTTACATTTTCACAGAAAAAAATTGCTTACATGTTCAGATGTTTTTTTAATTGAAAGAATTTATGTAAAAAAATTAGTTTTTAGTACATAATTGTTTTAAATACTTAGAGATACTATACATTACTTTCTAACAAATGAAAATACCATACACGTCATCGTCAGCGTGTGTCCTTTTCAAAATTGATACTAAATTAGGGATATTTTTGTCATTTAATAATGTTTTACTTGATTATATTATTTATGTCTTTGTGTTAATTCAATACTACTTTTATCATTAAATAACCATATAAAGTAACAATAGTCAAATATAAAATTTTCAAAACATAATTCATAAAGTTAATTTAATAAAATAATTATTTTCAAATAGATTTAATAATGGATTCTGCTAAATTTTATTTTTTTATAAGTGTTAAATTAGATGAGACACTATGAAAATAATTATTTGTCAACACAAATAACTGTTATTTATTAAAAAAATATTAATTCATGCTAATTTCCGCAACTTGAAAATAACACAATTCTTCTTTTGAGTATAACTCTTAGATAATAGTTTGGACCAATAATTATATAATTTGTTTTAAATACTTAACATAATATTAATAGGGACGTGCACAATACATGCTATCCTTTACTAGCTTGCATATACATGGAAAAGTTGTGCAAATACATTTTGGTAGCATCATAACCTTTTTTATTTTATTTTTATTTTAACATATATGTCATAATGAATTGTGTGGATTTATATCAACTAAAAGTGTCAGAGATACTTTTGAATAAATTATTATTTTAAATTTTAAATATAGATTAAAAGTCTAAAACATGATTGATATCAATTAGTATTTATTATTAGTAAATTATCTTTCAATTTTTACTTGAATAGGTTTCTTTACAATCTAATTAAATAGTTTTTTAATATATATGAGCGTATCGAACTCTCGAAGGTATATTATTTTGACCCTTTTAAATAATGCGTTTGTTTTATTGGATTTACTCAACCATCATTTATTTTTGATAAAGGAAAAGAATGTGAACCTATAACATCTCGCTAATTGAAAGAACTAGAAAGAGTTTGAATTGGAAATAGTCATTTTAGGAATGAATGAAATATCTGGAAATTTGTTAAGTTATGTTAAGTTTGGGTTTTGGGTCAACTTCAAACAACCATAATTCCTAGCTCAAGATGAGTTAGGTGTGATTTCAGATACCGTAGGAAATATCTTGGAATTATCTTTACAACACTGCTGAGTTTGCTCAATTTTGAGTTTGTATGAGTGAGATATGCCCATTTGAAGTTGGGCGGTTCAACTAAGAAAAGTCTAATCCGGATTTTAGAAGGGCTATATGGTATTTTCCATACCCTATAAATTTAATTTTATTTTTGGTAATTAGTTGGGGTCTAAACTGAACTTGGTCAGTTTAGAAATACGCTAGGTCTTGGAGAAGAGAGAAAAGAGAAGAAAGGAGAAGAAAGTTCAAGATCCGTCAAGTTTGTGCGATTTTGGGTGTGGATTTTGCCAAGGATTCAATCCTACAAGGTATGTGAGACGTTCATAGCATGGGTTATTTCACCCACGCGCCAATCATGTTTGTTTTAGCGAAATTTGTTTCTAGAAAGTTAAAAGTATGATGTTCTTAAATTTTGCTTTAGTTCTTGAGATTTGATGGGATTATGGAGTTCTTGATGGAATGTGTCGATTTAAGAGTTGTTTTGAGTTAGATTCTTGTGTATATATACGGGGTATTTGAATCTAAAGAGGGATTGAGAAAAATAATTCGAATTAGGCGAATTGGGTGAGAAAACGAAGAAGGAAAAAGTCGAGCAGGTTTTGGCACACAAGTCCGCGTCATGGACTTGCTCCCCCTAGTCCACAAAAATCACCTCTGCGTCCCGGAGAAGACACAAAATCCTCTAGTTCAAAAATAAATTTCGTGATCAAATATTTCAATGCATCTCCGCGTCGCGGACTTGCTTCCAGACAGTGATTTCTTGATATTTTCTCATGATTAACTATATAAAAGAACTCCTAAACATCATAAGATCTTTCCTATCACAAATCACAATACTTGAATCCATAATTCAATTCAAGGAAAGTTAAGAGTCAAGTTAAAAGAAGTTCATAACTTTTCCAAAAGTCTTTTACAAACATTTTAATCTTGTGTTAAGACTTAATCTTTGCGTTGAGTAAAGAGTAAGAGTAAAGTTCATTTCTTCAAAGATTATACAGGAACTAAGTATTCCCAAGAATTAAAAATGTTTTCACATCTGAGCAAGAAAGGAAACACCAATTTCCAAGAGAGCATTTAAGCTAAGGTTTCAGTAATTATCTCAAACCAAAGAAACAATTTTTGTTTTAAAAATATATGAGCTAAGTATATTTTTGGGAGTAGTATTGAGAACCTATATGGGGAGCGAGTTCATAATAACTCAAGTCCCCATAAACCATGTAGCCATCATGGGTAGTAAATGATCATACTTTTTAGATGATTCCTTAAGTGCTTTTTAGCATAGACTAGTGGATCCACATAGTTAAGGCGTCCTATATGATGGCAAAGTATAGGACAGTTCTGGCAGCGTGGAAAAGACATTGTATCACCCATTAGGCTCATAGTGGTGGTTGTTGGTTAGAGAAACTTCCACAGTATTACATTACTTTATTATATGAGTTAGTTGAGTTGTTATTGCATTTCTTTAACAAACTGAGTTGCTTCTTCTATTTTAAAAGTTTTCTATATATTGCATATGTATTGTTGTTTTATATTGAGTTAAGTTATTAATGAGTTCAGTAAAGCCAAGGTAAGTGTTTCTTTCAGATTCCCTTCAAGCTTATGTTATGTTTAGTATTCTCCTCGCATACTCGTACATTTTATGTACTGATGTCATTTGGCCTACATCATTTTATGATTCATACAGAGGTAACCAGGATCAGCATCCAGCACCTTATTGATCCAGTTGAGCACTCAAAGTCTGTTGGTGAGCCTCATTGCTTTCCAGAGGGCTCATTTTTACATTTCTTTCTAGTATTTTAGTTGTTAGGATGATCGGGGGTCTTGTCCTGACATCCCTCTTTGTTTTAGAGGCTTCATAGACGAGTAGTTATAGTCCTTTAGTCTTGTATTTAAGATATTTTTCTATGAGACTTAAGTAGCCATTTTGGCTAGTTTGAATGTTTCCTTAAAGACATTCTAAGTTTAATTCATGAATTTCTTATTTGAGATTTTCTCTTATGTTTAAGTCTTCCAGTGAGTAAGTAAGTCAGGCCAAGGGTTCGCTTGGGGCCAGCAATGGTTCTCGAATGCCAGTTCCACCTAGGGTGTAGGCTCGGGGTGTGACAAACATGGAATTAGAGCACAAAGTTCAAAAGTCCTAGGGAGTCTATGAAGCCATGTCTGTAAATTCCTAGTTATCGATGTGAAGCACGCCGCATCTATAATTAGGAGGTTGCAACACTTTGGAAAGTTTCTCACTTCTTTCACACTCATTTCGTGCGTTAGAGTTTGATCTCTAAAAAGTTTCTTCTAATTCGTGCTTGCGCGTATTTTTAGTTAATCATGCCTCCACAAAGAGTTTTCTGAGATCGTCCTTCTAGGAGGAACGTTGAGGAGCAACGGGTACGTAATGCACTTGAAGTGCAATCCTTCGTTGAAGTTACGAATGCTGAGTTCATGAAAGCTATTCAAATGTTAAGCCAAGCTATGACTAACCAGGTTGGGCAACAAGGAGAAGCTAGATAGGAAGTGGCTGATACTTCGAGGATCCGAGAGTTCTTGAGTATGAATCCTCCAAGTTTCACTAGTTCGAGCACTACTGACGATCCAGAGAACTTTATTGAGGAGCTGCAAAAGGTATTTGAAATTATGCATATTGCTGATGCTGAACGAGTAGACTAGAACCATATCAACTGAAGAGTGTTTCTAGGAATTGGTTTGACCAGTGGAAGAAGGGTAGAGCTGAGGGAGCACCACATGTGAGTTAGGCTTGTTTTGAGGAGGCCTTCTTGGGGCGCTTCTTTTCCCGAGAACTAAAACAGGCCAAGGTACAAGAGTTTTTCACTCTTAAGCAGGATTCACTAAGTGTTCATGAGTATAGCTTGAAGTTCACCCAACTATCCCATTATGCTGTGGAGATAGTTATGGATATGAGAAGCATGATGAGTCTTTATGTTGCTGGACTGTATCGTCTGTCGAGTAAGGAAGGTGAGGCTGCAATGATAATAGGTGACATGCATATATCAAGGTTGATGGTCTATGTGCAATAGGTTGAGGAAGAGAAACTGAGGGATAGAGAAGAGTTTTGAAACAAGAAAGCGAAGACAGGAAATAAATCCGGGCAACAAAGAAGTAATGTGAACCGTTCATCCATTCAGCAAAAGTAAAAGGGACCTGCTCCATCATTTGCTAGTACATCTGCACCCAAGAACAAAACTAAGTATAATGGGCAAAATTCATAGAACTTCAGAGCTAGACCTGTATAGTCTCAGGGTAGTGTGGCACAAGGAAGTAACTAGACTTCTGCATATGCTAAGTGAGGAAGGACTCACCTAGGTAAGTGTCGTGATGGCTCCACAGGTTGTTTCAAGTGTGGAAAAGAGAGGTCACTTCATGGAAGAGTGCCCTAAGAATCGGCAGGGTAATGGGAATCAGAGCAATAGGGCCCAATCTTCATCAGTTGCTCCACCATACATGGCTACACCTAGAGGATCTACTTCTGTTACTGGTGGAGGAGAAAACCGCCTTTATGCGATCACTAGTCGTCAAGAGCAAGAGAATTCTCCAGATGTTGTCACTGGTATGATCAAAGTCTTTACTCTTGATGGTAACGTTTTGCTAGACCCAAAAGCAAGTTTATCTTTTGGGACTCCTTATGTTGAAAATAGTTTTGATGTTCTTCCTGAGAAACTTCGTGAACCCTTTTGTGTTTCTACACCTGTTGGGGAGTCTATTCTAGATGAGCGAGTATATCGTGATAAGGGTTTTATTCGACCAAGTGTCTCTCCTTGGGGCGCTTTGGTCTTGTTTGTGAGGAAGAAGGATGGTTCCCTTAAGATGTGTATAGGTTACTGTCATTTGAAAAAGGTTAACATCAAGAACAAGTATCCTTTTTCGAGAATTGATGATATTTTCGATCAGCTTCAGGGTGCTACTTGTTTCTCTATGATAGACCTCAGATCAGGCTACCATCAGTTGAGGGTAAAGGAATATGATATTCCAAAGACAACATTCAGTACCCGTTATGGTAATTCTGAGTTCCTAGTTATGTCATTTGGTTTGAGCAATGCGCCTGCAACATTCATAAACCTTATGAATAGAGTATACAAACCTTATTTGGATATTTTTTTACCGTATTCATTGATGACATACTAATCTATTCAAGGAGTGAAGAATATCATATTAGTCATCTCAGAATAGTTCTCCAAACTCTAAAGGATAGAGAGTTGTATGCCAAATTCTCTAAGTGTGAAATTTGGCTTGAGTCTGTGGCATTCTTAGGCCACATTTTTTCGGGAGAAGGAATTAAAGTTGATACCCAGAAAATAGAGGCAGTGCAGAATTGGCCTTGACCCACATCTCCAACTGACATTAGGAGTTTCTTGGGTTTGGCTGGCTATTATAGAATGTTCGTAGAGGGGTTCTCATCTGTTTCATCCCCTTTGACCAAGCTTACTTAGAAAACTAAGAAATTTCAATGGTCTAAACCTTGTGAGAAAATCTTTTAGGAATTGAAAAAGAGGTTGACTACTGCCCCATTATTTACCTTACCAGAAGGTACGCAAGGCTTTGTGGTGTATTGTGATGAGTCTAGAGTTGGTTTGGGTTGTGTTCTAATGCAGAATGGAAAACTTATAGCTTATGCCTCCATATAGTTGAAAGTTCATGAGAAGAATTACCCAACCCATGATCTAGAATTTGTTGTCGTAGTTTTTTATTTGCAAATATGGCGCCATTATCTTAATGGTGTTCAGGTGGATGTGTTCACCGATTAGAAAAGTCTTCAGTATGTGTTTACTCAGAAAGAGCTTAATCTCAGACAAAGGTGGTGGTTAGAATTACCCAAGGAGTATGACATGAGTATTCTTTACCACCTAGGTAAGGCTAATGTTGTTGTTGATGCCTTGAGCAGGTTGTCTATGAACCGTTCATCCTTTCAGCAAAAGCAAAAGGGACCTGCTGTATCATCTTCTAGTGCACCTGCACCCAGAAACAAAGCTGAGTATAATGGGTAGAATTCACAGAACTTCAGAGCTAGACCTGTATAGTCTCACGGTAGTGTGTCACAAGGAGGTAACTCGGCTCCTGCATGTGCTAAGTAAGGAAGGACTCACCCAGGTAAGTGTTGGGATGGCTCCACAGGTTGTTTCAAGTGTGGACAAAAGGGTCACTTCATGAAAGCGTGCCCTAAGAATCAGTAGGGTAATGGGAATCAGGGCAATATGGCCCAATCTTCATCAGTTGCTCCATCAGACAGGGCTGCACCTAGAGGAGCTACTTCCGGTAATGGTAGAGGAGAAAATTGTTTTTATGCGATCACTAGTCGTCAAGAGTGAGAGAAATCTCCAGATGTTGTCATTGGTATGATCAAAGTCTTTACTCTTGATGGTAACGCTTTGCTAGACCCAAAAATAAGTTTATCTTTTGTGACTCCTTATGTTGCAAATAGTTTTGATGTTCTTCCTGAGAAACTTTGTGAACCCTTCTGTGTTTCTTCACCTGTTGGGGAGTCTATTCTAGTTGAGCGAGTATATCGTGATTGTGTCATTTCCATCAATCACAAAGACACCATGGCATATTTAGTTGAGTTAGACATGGTAGCTTTTGATGTCATTCTTGGTATGGATTGGTTTCATGCATGTTATGCCTCCATTGATTGTAGAACTCGAGTTGTTAGGTGCCAAATTCCTAATGAGCCAGTTATAGAGTGGAGTAACAGTTCAACAGTGCCTAAGGGTCGTTTCATTTCATACCTTAAGGTGAGAAAGTTAATTTCCAAGGGGTGTGTCTATCACTTATTCCGAGTTAATGACTCTAGTGTTGAGATATCTCCTATGGAGTCAATTTCAGTAGTAAAAGAGTTTCCAGAATTCTTTCCTAATGATCTTCCCGGAGTCCTTCATGAGAGAGAAATAGACTTCGATATAGATGTCCTTCCCAATACTCATCCAATATCTATTCAGCCATACAGAATGGCACCATCAGAGTTAAAAGAACAGTTGAAAGATCTTCTTGATAAGGGTTTTATTTGACCAAGTGTCTCTCCTTGGGGCGCTCCAGTCTTGTTTGTGAAGAAGAAGGATGGTTCCCTTAGGATGTGTATAGATTACCGTCAGTTGAAAAAGGTTACCATTAAGAACAAGTATCCTCTTCCGAGAATTGATGATCTTTTTGATCAACTTCAGGGTGCTACTTGTTTCTCTATGATAGACCTCAGATCAGGCTACCATCAGTTGAGGGTAAGGGAATATGATATCCAAAGACAACATTCAGGACCCGTTATGGCCAATATGAGTTCCTAGTTATGTCCTTTGGTTTGAGCAATGTGCCTGCAACATTCATAGACCTTATGAATAGAGTATTCAAACCTTATTTAGATATATTTTTATCGTATTCATTGACGACATACTAATCTATTCAAGGAATGAAGAAGATCATGCTAGTCATCTCAGAATAGTTCTCCAAACTCTAAAGGATAGAGGGTTGTATGCCAAATTCTGTATGTGTGAATTTTGGCTTGAGTCTGTGGCATTCTTAGGCCACATTTTTTTCTGGAGAAGGAATTAAAGTTGATACCCAAAAAATAGAGGCAGTGAAGAATTGTCCTAAACCCACATCTCCAACTGACATTAGAAGTTTCTTGGGATTGGCTAGCTATTGTAGAAGGTTCGTACAGTGGTTCTCATCTATTTCATCCCCTTTGACCAAGTCGACTTAGAGAAAATGAAATTTCAATGGTCTGAAGCTTGTGAGAAAAGCTTTTATGACTTGAAGAGGTTGACTACTTCCCCATTATGGACCTTACCAGAAGGTACGCAAGACTTTGTGGTGTATTATGATGCGTCTAGAGTTGGTTTGGGTTGTGTGCTAATGCAGAATGACAAATTTATATCTTATTCCTCCATATAGTTGAAAGTTCATGAGAAGAATTACCCAACCCATGATCTAGAATTGGCTGTCGTAGTTTTTGCTTTGCAAATATGGCGTCATTATCTTTATGGTGTTCATGTGGATGTGTTCACCGCTCAGAAGAGTCTTCAGTATGTGTTTACTCAGAAAGAGCTTAATATCAGACAAAGAAGGTTGTTAGAATTACTCAAGGATTATGAAATTAGTATTATTTATGACCTAGATAAGGCTAATGTTGTTACTGATGCCTTGAGCAGGTTGTCTATGGTTAGTACCACCCATTTTGAGAAAGATAAGAAAGAGCTAGCAAAAAATGTGCACAGACTTGCATTCTTGGGAGTCCGACTAATGGATTCCACAAAAGGAGGAGTAGTGGTGATGAATGGAGCTAAATCATCCTTAGTGTCAGAAGTGAAGAGAAACAAGACCAAGATCCTATTTTGCTTGAATTAAAGGCAAATGTTCATAAGCAAAAAGTATTAGCTTTTGAACAACGGGGAGATGGTGTATTGAGGTATCAATGAAGTTGTGTGTACCAAGGTGGATGAACTCTAGGAGAGGATCAGGGAGGAAGCTCATAGCTCCAGATATTCCATTCATTCGGGTTCCACAAAGATGTATCGTGATTTGAGAGAAGTTTATTGGTGGAGTAGTATGAAGAAGGGCATTGCAGAGTTTGTTGCTAAGTTTCCGAATTGTCAAAAAGTTAAGGTAGAGTATCAAAGGCCTGGTGGTTTGGTTCAGAATATAGAACTTCTGGAATGGATGTGTGAGATGATCAATATGGACTTCATCACAGGTTTACCAAGGTCTCGCAGGCAGCATGATTCTATTTGGGTGATTGTGGATCGAATGACCAAATCAACCCACTTTTTGCCTTTAAAGACTACCCATATAATAGAGGATTATGCTAAGTTGTATATTCAAGAGGTAGTTAGACTTCATAGGGTGCCAATTTTTAATTATTTCTGATAGAGGTGCACAATTTATTGCACAGTTCTGAAAGGCATGGGTTCAAAGGTGAACTTAAGTACTGGTTTTAATCCTCAGACAGATGGTCAAGCAGAGCGCCCTATTTAGACCTTAGAGGATATGTTGAGGGCTTCTGTGATTGATTTCAAAGGTAATTGGGATGATCACCTACCTCTTATTGAATTTTCTTACAACAATAGTTACCACTCTAGCATCAAAATGGCTCCTTATAAAGCTCTTTATGGGAGAAGATGCAAATCTCCTATTGGATGGTTTGAAGCGGGTGAAGCAGGGTTGATAGGACCAGATTTAGTTCATCAAGATATGAAAAACATGTATCTATACCTCTTTGAAATCGGAGAAATTCAATATCAAGGTACTAATTCTCTTCATCGTACTCCTTAATTTATAAGTTGGCATGTTGTATTTGGATTGCTTGTTGGGTGTTTGAGCTAAATGTTAGATGTTACACCCTTAGCCTAGTAAGAGTAATCTCATTCAAGGACGAATGTTCCAAAGGGGGGAGATATTGTAACATCTCGCTAATTGAAAGAACTAGAAAGAGTTAGAATTGGAAATACTCATTTTAGGAAAGAATGGAAAATATGGAAATTTGTTAAGTTAGGTTAAGTTTGGGTTTTTGGTCAACTTTAAATGACCATAACTCCTAGCTAAAGATGAGTTAGGTGTGATTCCAGATACCATAGGAATTATCTTGGAATTATCTTTACAACGCCGCCGAGTTTGCTCAATTTCGAGTTCGTATGAGTGAGATATCCCCATTTGAAGCTGGGTTGTTCAACTAAGAAAACTCTAATCCGGATTTTAGAAGGGCTTGATGGTCTTTTCCATACCCTATTAATTTGATTTCGTTTTTGGTAATTAGTTGGGCTCTAAATTGAACTTGGTCAGTTTACACAATTAAGAAATACGCTAGGGCTTGGAGAAAAGAGAAAAGAGGAGAAAGGAGAAGAAAGTTCAAGATTCGTCAAGATTGTGCGAGTTTGGGTTTGGATTTCGCCAAGGATTCAATCTTTCAAGGTATGTGAGACTTTCATCGCATTGGGTTCATTCACCCACGCGCCAATCATGTTTGTTTCAGCGAAATTTATTTCTACAAAGATGAAAGTATGATGTTCTTGAAGTTTGCTTCAGTTCTTGAGATTTGATAGGATTGTGGAGTTCTGGGTGGAATCGTGTCGATTTAAGAGTTTTTTGAGTTAGATTCTTGTGTATATATACTGGGTATTTGAATCTAAAGATGGATTGAGAAAAAGAATCAGAATTAGGCGAATTGGGGTGAGAAAATGAAGAAGGAAAAAGTCGAGCAGGTTTTGGCACGCAAGTCTGCATCGCGGACTTGCTGCCCCAGTGCAATAAAATCACATCTGCGTAGTAGAGAAGATGTGGACGTCACTGTTTCAAAAATAAATTTTGCGATCAAATATTTAAATAAATCTCCGCGTCGCGGGCTTGCTTCCAGACAGTGATTTCTTGATCTTTTCTCATGATTAACTATCTAAAAGCACTCCTAAACATCAAGAGATCTTTGCTATCACAAATCACAATCCTTGAATCCATAATACAATTCAACGAAAGCTAAGAGTCAAGTCAAGAGAAGTTAAGAGTCAAGTTAAGAGAAGTTCATAAAGTTTTCCAAAAGTCTTTTACAAATGTTTTAATCTTGTGTTAAGACTTAAGTTTTGAGTCGAGTAAAGAGTAAGAGTAAAGTTAATTTCTTCAAAGATTATACGAGAACTAAGTAATCCCAATAGTTAAAAATATTTTCACATTTGAGAAAGAAGGGAAATACCGATTTTCAAGAGAGCTTTTAACTAAGTTTTGAGTAATTATCTCAAACCAAAGAAAGAAGTTTTGTTTTAAAAACATATGAGCTAAGTATATTATTGGGAGTAGTATTGAGCACCGATATGGGAATGCGAGTTCATAATAACTCAAGTCTCCATAAACCATGTAGCTATCTTAGGTAGTAAAGGATCATACTTTTTAGATGATTCCTTAAGTGCTTTTTAACATAGACTAGTGGATCCAGATAGTCAAGGTGTCCTATATGACGGAAAAGTATAGGACAGTTCTGGCAGCGTGGGCAAGACGTTGTATCACCACTTAGGCTCATAGTGGTGGTTGTCGGTTAGAGAAACTCCCACAGTATTACATTACTTTATTATATGAGTAAGTTGAGTTGTTGTTGCATTTCTTTAACAAACTAAGTTGCTTTCTACTATTTTAAAAGCTTTCTATATATTGCATGTATATGGTTGCTTTATATTGAGTTAAGGTATTCATGAGTTGAGTAAAGCCAATGGAAGTGTTTCTTTCAGATTCCCTTCAAGCTTATGTTATGTTTAGTATTCCCCTCGCATACCTGTACATTCAATGCACTGATGCCATTTAGCCTGCATCATTTTATGATTCAGACACAAGTAACCAGGATCAGCATCTAGCACCTCGTTGTTCCAGTTGAGCACTCAGAGTCTGTTGGTGAGCCTCTTTGCTTTCCAGAGGGCTCAATTTTACATGATTTCTAGTATTTCAGTTGTTAGGATGATCGGAGGTCTTGTCCAGGCATCCCTCTTTGTTTTAGATGCTTCGTAGACAAGTAACTATAGTCCTTTAGTCTTGTATTTTAGATGTTTTGCTATGAGACTTGAGTAGCCATTTTGGCTAGTTTGAATATTTCTTTAAAGACATTCTAAGTTTAATTCATGAATTTCTTATTTGAGATTATCTTTTATGCTTAGGTCTTCCAGTGAGTAAGTAAGTCAGGCCAAGGGTTCGCTTGGGGCCATCAATGGTTCTCGAGTTGCATTCTCACCCAGGGTGTAGGCTCGAGGCGTGACAGAACCCCATTAAGAATTTTGAGTATCAATTGCCAAAAAGTTCAAAATGTCATAAACCAAGGGTATGGTAAATTATTATTATTATTATTATTATTATTATTATTAGGGATAAGTGTCTGAAAAATACTCCAACTTTGGTCGGATTTGCTGTAACGATACTAAACATTCATAACGACCTATTACGTCCCTAGACTATTTAATACCGTATTTTTTTACCCCCTGAACTATTTAATAGTGTATTTTAAAGGTATATATGTGCCCACGTGGAAACATTACTATTTATAATTTTGCATTATTTTTTATGTCCACGTGGGCAAAAATTTATGTTTAAACTACAGTATTAAATAGTCTAGGGAGGTAATAGGTCCTCATGAAAGTTTAGTATCACAACAGCAAATTCGACCAAAGTTGAGGTATTTTTCAAACCCTTATCCCTTATTATTATTATTATTATTATTATTATTATTATTATTATTATTATTATTATTATTATTATTATCATTATCATTATCATTATCACTATTATTATTATTTTTTTATCCGTGGTTTTCAGGTGTCGCTTTGCGAACCCGACTAGTTGTACCCACCAGGTCCCGCTGTTTCAAGGTGGGTGCACCACGGTTAGTTCCACGGGGCCCTGGAGACGCGGCCGGTTTGTAATGCCTCCAGTGGCCCTGTTGGGGCTCGAACTGGCGACCTGAAGGACTTTGTCCTCGGGCCTTTACCAGTCGAGCTACCCCTCAGGGTTATCATTATCATTATCATTATCGGTGTTGTTGTTGTTGTTGTTGTTGTTGTTGTTGTTGTTGTTGTTGTTATTATTACTATTATTATTATTATCATTATTATTATTATTATTAGTATTATAATAATAATAATAATAATCATTATTATTAGTAGTATTATTATTATTATTATTATTAGTAGTAGTAGTAGTAGTAGTATTATACGTAGGATAGCTATCAACACGGTAGAATGCCAATAATACATTCTTTTTCTACTGTAAAAATATATTTTATCCCTTATTTATTTTAAGTATTTTAAATGAACTGATATTTAAATAAAATTAATTTTCAATCGATTTGTAAAACAATTTTTTAAGCTAATATAATTATATGTTATTTTCAATTTTAATGAAATTACTATAGGTAGAAGTTGTTGAGAAAAAAATGGACATCGAAAGAGAAGGCATCCATTGTTGTCCAGGTAATAATATTCCTTTTCTGGTAAAAGAATTTGTGAAAATATTTGTTAAAGTTTAAATCGATTTATTTATTTATTGAAAACATATTTTTTACATATATTTGAACCTTACACAAATCTTTCTTTTTTAGTAATTATGTGACAACTTGTTAAATAAAATGAATCTAAAAAGAAATTAAAATCATGAATTCAATTTGTAAGAAAAAAATATGATATTGTATTTGTGCAAATAATAATAATAATTGTTGATTTGAAACGTAGACCTATTCATGTTAACAATAGATTGTACCATCTAAGCTTTGATGCCAAAGGTCTACCAGTGGACCCTCACTTGCATATGCTTACGGAGAATCCGAACTTTCGTAAGTTAACAATTTTAAATATAATTATAAACAAAAATAAAAGAATATTCTCATACATGTATTTATTTTAATTAATTTTTGGTTCTTACTAGTTAAAATTGCAAGCAAGCCTAAGGCTGGTAGTAAGGACAAAGTGATGATTGATTTGAATAATTGAGGAATATTGTGTTGGTGCCGGATGATATATCTTAGAAGTCCAAATTATGTTAATGAATAAATCCTCTGAGAATATTGTATAACATTCTGAATATTCTTGGTGTTGTTTTTTCTTTTAGTCCTTTCAGTTTCATAGGTAGAGAAGTGTTGAACTTCTTTATTCAAGTATGGAGTTTTGCAGTTTTAATTTGTTGTCAATTTCGAATTGTAGATAAATTGTATTTCTAGGTAAAACTCTTCATGTTTGAATAGAAACAACATATTTCTTATTTTGAACATTTACTTATTAAGATTTACTTTATTATTTAGAAGTGTTTTCTCCGTTTTAATCTACTTTTCTTAGTTATTACTCTCATTGTATTAGTTTGTTTGTTTGGTTTTAACTTCACACAATTTAAATAAGTGAAGAAGATTTATGAATCTTGTAATCTTAAACAATATGTAGAATATACCAAAATGCATTTTAATATCGTGATCTTAAAAATGTCATGTCTAAAGTTACAATTTTAATTATGTCAATATACCCCTTCGAACCTTGATGTTCTATACTAAACTTCACGCCAATCTGACATGGAGAGTTCTACATACCCAAATTTACTTTCAAAAGGCCCTATGAATTCCTTAATGCCTTAGCTACTATAAAAGTGATCCGAGCTTAGATATACCACCCAATCCATTTTGAGATTATCTTAGGCCACACCTCACTCAAGTTTCACCTAAAACTTGCCTACCCTATGATTTTCAAGTCACTACCCTAAAAGTTTTCTGATCCAAATCTTTCACCATTGGTCTGTACATAATGATCGGAAAAGGTTATTTTACAGATTACTACTAAGTACCCAATATTTTTGTACTCATACTACATTTATGCATCTCTTCTAATGCACTTTGTAGTACAAGCCACCCTCACTGAGTGTTGAATCTCATATGGTCAACGCAGACTTGGATTTTGGTGAGCTTTTTAAGTTTGAAAGACTTACTGGTATTCCTTCTTTTGTACCTCACTATGTATTTGTATTTTTGTTAGACAATCTTGATGAATATAGTCTTTTATGTACTTCGATGCTTTTGTATCAGTGACACCATGTCCATGGATTGGTTCTTGTGTACAGTTTGTCTTTTTCGGTCACTTCCGGGCTCATTTTGTATATTTGGTATCGCATTTACATATCTATGTTGTGGTCCCTATTCTATATTTGTATTTCTACTTCTCCTCATACTTTTTCAATATTTTTTTATGTTTTGCTTTCGGTTTTGTCTTGCCTAAAGGGGGTTAAAGTAGGTTCCATAATGGCCCAATTTCGGATCATGGCATGGGTAGGGTGGAGTGAACAGTAAATTGGCCTATGGTTTTGAGATTATGTTATAATCCAAGGATGTTAAGGCTTGTTGAAGATTATTTGGTGTTGTATTATTGTTTTAGATGAAGAGCAAGTTGAAGCTTTGCAAAAGGGGAAAGCTCAAGCTCAATAGAGTATTCCTACTTTATTTGAGGTATGTGATTGTTGAATTGATTTCTAATCTATGTTATGCGTGCATGTTAACTAATTCTATAATATTGCTTGTACATTATGTAATTAGGGAGAAACATAGATGAATATGATATGATATCTTGTTGTCAATATCATGCAGTAAACTTTTCTTAATTACTTATGGTCTTACAAGTGTGGTTGTATTCAATTTGGTTGTGATGTATATGTTGTGTGTGATTTTGTTGGCTCGGGCACCACACCTTGTACGCATTATTGATTGTCTTGGGTATAACTTTTTGTAAGGAGTACCCAATTGTTGGCTTGGGTGATACGTCTCGTACATTTTTCATTATTTTTGGGTCGGGTACCATGTCTGGTACATGGTTGATTGCTTGGTTATGTGTTGGTTCCAAGAGTGAACCGGGCTCGTTCAATTTTGGTAATGTTGGCTAAGTTTCATGTAGTGGTTATGTTAGGTTGTTGACTTAAAGTCTTGTCTGTGTTTGTTGACATGCGTTACATATGTGTTATCTTGGTTTATTGAGTTACATTTGCTTGTTCATATTTTATATATCTTGAGCTAGATGATGATCCTACTAGTACCCTGTCTTCCTTGTGTACTGATACCACACTTACTCTTTATCTATTGATTACAAGACATATTTTTGTGACCGCTACATGACCTCAGTTGTTAATCCCACGTTCCTTGAATTCATGGGTAAGCTACTCTTCCGACCTTCGATGAATTTATATTTTCTTCCTAGTCCATTTTACGAACTTTGACTGTAACACCTCGCAATTTTACTCTTAGAATTCGAATCGGTTGTCATTAGTGTATCAACTTGGGTCGAATGATATACTACTTGCTCATATATGTTAAGGTCCATTCGTATGTATTAGAAGTGCTTTGGATGTGATTTAAGGTGATAATGAACCTTAAGCACAATGTTGAATTGAGAATTTCCCTAATGATTGATTATTCATGTAAGTTCATTCAAGGATCAACTTAATCAATCATACCTCCTTACATATGACGAGTTTTGACGCTTAATACCAACCAGATGAAATTCCTTGAAGTCTTATTTCCACCGTTTTTGACAGTTCATCAATCCAAGTTATGAGTTAAAAGTTATGTCCATTTTTCTGGCACTACGTAGTATCTGCAAACCGGCACGTGAAGTGGACGTCCGCCACACGACTGTTAAGGTTGTGCAAGATGCCACACAAACTAAGCTTTAGCTGTGTGACCACATACTTTACTTCAAAACTCTTTTAGTTTTTTCTTCTTTTCACGTTTTAGGAAGGATGTTCATATCTTTTCCTCATCCCGAAACCCCAACCCACGACTAATAATTTCTCCCAAAAGCCACAGTCAATAAGTTCTGATTATTTCAACCTTTTCATTCTTATATAAAATCTATGTTCAAGAACTTCAAGGAAGACCAAAGCCTGGGTTTCATGGTTTCCAAGCAAGATTTTCTTCAAGCTTCTGTAAGAACATTGTTCATCCAAGTATGTAAGTCTATTCATATTGTTGGACTAGTTTGTCCTCATGCCCTACATCTAAATTAAGTCAGCAATAGTTATGTTTAGGGTTTTACCCATAGTTTCTTGGAAATTCTTAAATAAGTTTCCTTAGTAGTTGAGGTTTTAATTTCTACTACGAATGTTGAAATTCTAAATTGTTCTTCATGCTTAGAATCACATGAACCTATTGATTTATAAAATTTATGTTTTCAAACGTTATTGCATGATATTTTTTTATAAATTAATTTCAGACTTGAAATATAAGTGCATAGTTATACATTTTAAATGCAGGTTTTGAATACAATCCTTAAAGGAAGAATCAAATGATTTCATATGTACTATTTGACAGTTGAGAAAGATAAAGAGTATATTGATGTTTCTGGAAAGTACTTTAGTAAAGCATAGTGAAAAGCAAAGTAAAGTAATTGTCCCTTTCTTTGTAAAGTGTGATTAATCATAATGGGTATTGAATATTTTGAGAAATAGTATGGAGCATTAAATTGGGTAAGAATTTGTATTTAGCTCAAGTCCAATAAAACTACGTAGCCAACATAGGATATCATTGCACTAATTTGTCATGTGACTCCTTACTGCCTCTGAGAAGGCCCATTAGATGGATCCATAGTTACAGTAGCGTCCTATACCCTGACAAGGAATAGGATAACCCTTGCAACGTGGGAAAAACATTCTATCATTGCTAGGCTCATAGTAATGGTTGTCAGTTAGAGAAACTTCTCACAAAGTAAAGTTTTCTATCCTCATACTTTTTTTTATTCACATATTGTTTACTTGATATGTTTTCCGCCATCATTTTAGTTATTATTTATTCAACCAAATTACATACTCGCACATTTCATGTACTAGTGTCATTCTAGCTGCATCTTTTATGATGCAAATACAAGTGTGTAGGATCATCAACGGACATTTCACTGAGATCACTTTGCACTTGTAGACACCATTTTGTGAGGCCTCCTTTCTTCCGAGGAAGTCCATTTTCATATTCAGTTTTAGAATAATTGGAAATGTCGTGGGTCTTGTCCCAATACTTATCTTGAACAATAGAGGCTTCATAGGCAGACAAAGTTAGATGTTTCTATTCTTTTCCCTAGATGTTTTATTTAAGCTGATGAATTAAGTGAGGTATTTCAAGATAGTGGTCTTAAAGCTTTTCTTTAAATGTTTGAAATGGTCACCTATTTAAGCTTTCACATATCTTATAGATTCATGTAAATCATAGTTATCTAGAACAAGGGTTCGCTTGGTGTGATCAATGGTCTCTAAGTGCCTTCAACGTATAGGGTGTAGGCTCAGGGTGTGACAAACTTAGTATCATAGCACATAGTTCAAGTGTCCTAAGATGTCTATGACGACATGTCTAGTATAGTCCTTCTTATTGGTGCGAAGCGCGCCACATCTATAATAGAAAAGCTAAAGGACATTAGGAGTTGTCTCTTTTCTTCATACTCTCATTCGTGCGATGGAGTTTAACTCTATAAAAGTTTCTTCTAATTCGTGTTTACGTGTAATTTATTTTCCTGATCATGCCTCCGCGAAGAAATGTCAGAGGGCATCATACTAGAAGAAATGTGAATCCTCATGAACCAACCATTTAAGTGAAACCAGAATGTTCTAATGCCCCTGTTGTGCAACCCCCTCAAGATGATGTAACTAATACTGAGTTTCATAATGCCATCTAGAATTTGTCACAAGTTGTGACACCACATGTTGGAAGCCAAGGATCGGAAGGTTAGGATGTGGCTGATACATCCAGAGTTCGAGAGTTATTGAGGATGAATCCCCCGACGTTGACTGGGTCAAAGCTCAATGAGGATCTAAAAAACTTTATCGATATCTTCAAAAGTTGTTTGAGGTTATGTATGTTGCCGATTTAGAGCATGTGAAATTGACTACATACTAACTCAAGGGTGTTGTCATGATCGGATATGGTACAACCAGTGGAAAAAGACTAGGGGAGAAATTGCAATACTCTTAGGCTAGACTGTGTTGAAGAATGCTTTCTTAGGGCTCTTATTTCCGTGAGAGCTAAGGGAGGCAAAGGTAAGATCATTTCTTAAGCTGACACAAGAGTCTATGAGTATGCAGAGTACAACCTTACATTCACCTAGTTGTCTGGGTGTGCAGAGTACAACCAGTGGAATAAGTTTGTTGATGTCTAGGTCAACCTATTTATCTAATAAAAAGGGGAAGACAACTATGTTGATAGGGGACATGGACATACCTAGGCTAATTATTCATGTACAAAAGGTGGAGGAGGACAAGTTGAAAGACAGGGAAGAGTTTCACAATGAGATGGCTAAGACAGCCAACCATGAGCCCGACCCACAGAAGATCGGAAGTGGGAATTAGTCATCCTTTCAATAGATGTCATCTAGACATGCTCTATCATCATCTAGTGCGTCTTCCATAGGGAGCAGGAATCATCACAGGAACTAGAGCTCCCAAAATTTCAAAGCTTAGGGTTCTCAGTCGCAGGGCAGTGTAGCACAAGGGTTCACTCGCAACCCACTCTGTGGTCAGTGTAGTAAGTTCCATTTGCGGGAATGTTTTGTAGTTACTGGTGTTTGTTACAAATGTGGATGAGCGAGTAACTTTTCTTAGTAATGCCCGATATGGAATAGAGTAATGGGAGCAGTAGGGCCCTAGCTTCTTCTACACTCCCACAAGGTAGGGCTGCACCAAAGGGTTCCACTTTAGGAGTAGGCGAAGGTTCAAATCATTTGTATGCCATGTCAAGTCGACAAGATCATGAGAACTCACTAGAGTTGTTACTAGTATGCTTAAAATGCTTTATCTTGATGTATATGCCTTACTTGATCCAGGTATGAGTTTATCTTTTATAACTCCCTATATAGCCATGGAGTTTGGGACTTCTCCGAAATAACTTCTTGAATCTTTCACTATTTCTGTACCTGTCGAAGAGTTTATTCTAGCAGAAAGAGTATATCAAAATAGTAATGTCTCTATCTATCATAAAGACACCATAGCTGATTTGGTTGAATTAGACATAATGAATTTTGATGTCATTCTAGGCATGGACTAGTTTCATGTTTGTTATACCTCAGCCGATTGTAGGACTCGAGAAGCCTAAGTTTTAGTTTCCTAATGAGCCAGTCATAGAATGAAAAAGTAATCAAGTTGAACCTAAGGGCCATTTCATCTCATACTTAAAGAACATAAATTTAGTCTCTAAGAGGTTCATCTATCACTTAGTCTGATTTAATGAATCTAGTGTTGAGACACCATCTCTTCAGTCAATTCCAATCGTAAATGAGTTTCTAGAAGGCTTTCCCGGTGATCATCCTAGAGTCCCTCCCAAAAGGGAGATAGACTCTGGAATTCACGTCATTCTAGATATTCAACTCATATCTATGCTACCATATAGAATGGCTTGACCTGAGTTAAAAGAGTTACAAAGGAAATTGAATGATCTCCTTGATAAGAGTTTCATCTAACCAAGTGTCTCATCTTCGATCACTCTAGTCTTATTCGTACTGAAGAAAGATGGTTTCCTTAGGATGTGTATTGATTACCATCAGTTAATCTAGGTCACCATAAATAACAAGTATCCCCCTCCAAGAATTGATAATATGTTCAACAAACTTCAAGGTGTCACTTGCTTCTCTAAAGATAGACCTCAGAAGCGATTATCATCTGTTGAAAGTGAGAGAAAGTGATATCTCGACACATATTCTCGATCCTATTACGGTCATCATGAGTTCTTTGTCATGTCTTTTGGTTTGACTAACGGTCTTGCAACATTAATGTATGTGATGAGCATAGTATTTAAAAAGTATCTTGACATGCTTGTTATAATGTTCATCGATGGCATCCTGATCTACTTGAGGAATGAGAAGGATTATGCATGTAATTTCATAATAGTCCTTCAAACACTCATGGATTAAGAGTTATATGCCAAGTTCTTGAAGTGTGAATTTTCACTCGAATTTGTGGAATTCTTACGCCACAGTGTCAGGCAAAGGAATTCGAGTCGACGGTAAAAAAATTGAAGCAGTGCTGAATTTGTCCAAACCCACCTCCTCGACAGACAGAAAGAGTTTCTCTGGTTTGGCTGGTTAACACTGATGGTTTGTCTAAGAGTTTTCATCTATTTAATCCCCACTGACCATTTGACTCATAAAAAACATAAGTTTCAGTGGTCTCAGGCTTGTGAGAACAACTTTTAGGAATTGAAAACTCGGTTGACTACTGCTCTAGTGTTAATCCTAACAAAGGGTACAAAGGGATATGTTGTTTATTGTGATGCATCCATAGTTTATCTTGGTTGTGTATTAATGTAGAATGGTAATTATATAGCTTATGCTTCCGGACAGTTTAAAATCTATGAGAGGAATTACCTGACTCAAGATCTTGAGTTCGCGGCACTTGTATTTTATCTCAAGATATGGAGTAATTATCTCTATGGCACGCATATAGATGTGTTCATCAACTAAAAATGTCTTGGTTATGTCTTTAGTTAAAAAAAGTTGAACCACAAACAACGGAGGTTACTGGAGTTACTTAAGGATTATGATAAGAGTATTATGTATCATCCGGGCAAGCGTAATGTTGTTGTTGATGCCCTAATTAGGTTGTTCATGAGGAGTACTACTCATGTTGAGGAAAGAAAGAAATAGTTGGTAAAGAAAGTGCATAGACTTCCTCGTTTGGGAGTTCTTTTGTTAGACTCTAGTGAATATGGAGTCGTTGTAATACATGGGGTTGAATCATCCTTAGTTATGGAAGTGAAAGAGATGCAAGACACAGACTCCATCCTATTTGAGCTTAAAGCAAATGTTGATAAGCATAAAATGATGACTTTTGAATGACGGGGAGATGGTATTTTAAGGTATCAAGGTAGGTTGTGTGTTCCAAAGGTAGATGATCTCTACAAGAGAATCATGGGAGGAGCTCATAGTTCCAAATAGTTTATTTATCCCGATTCTACGAAGATGTACCCTGACTTAATGAGAAGTCTATTGGTTGAATGGTATGAAGGGGTGTATTGCAGATTTTGTTGTTAAGTTCCTGAATGGCCAACAAGTCAAGGTTGAACAAAAAAGACAATGTGGTGTGGCTCAGAACATAGCTCTTCTGGATCAGAAGTGGGAGATGATTACTATGGACTTCTTGACTGGCTTGCCAGGATCTCGGAGGCAACGTAGTTCAATTTGGTGATTGTTGATTATATGACAAAATCAATCCACTTCCTACTGGTAAACATTACAAATTAAGAAGAAGATTATGCCAGTTTGTACATCTATGATATAATACGACTCCATGGAGTTTTCTTGTCCATCATTTCAAATAGGCGAACTCGGTCCACCACTATGTTTTTGAAGTCATTTTAGAAAGATTTGGGTTCGAAGTTAAGCCTTAGTACTTTTTTACATCACCAATTAGATGGTCATACAATTCATACCCTACAGGATATGTTGAGAGAATGAGTCATGGATTACAAAAGGTAATTGGGATGATCATTTTCCTCTAATAGAGTTTGCTTACAACAACATTTATCACTCAAGTATCTAGATGGCTCCTTATGAGGATCTTTATGGGCGAAGGCGTAGATCTCCTATCAGATGGTTTGAGATTTGTGAAGCTGAATTGATACGGTTGGGATTGGTTCATCAAGCCATGGAGAAGGTGAATACTATTTAAGAGGGGTTGAAAACAACACAAAGTCGTCAGAAATCTTATACAAACGTTAGAAAGAGAGATTTAGAGTTTGAGGTTGATGATTGGATCTATTGGAAGGTTTCACCCATGAAGGGTGTTACGAGGTTTGAGATGAAAGGGAAGCTTACCCCCTAATATATTGGTCCTTAACAAGATATCAAAGAAGATTGGTAATGAAGATCATGAGTTAGAGCTACCTGCAGATTTAGTGGCTGTCGATTCGGTATTTCACATTTCCATGCCTAAGAAATGCTCGAGCAATCTTTGTCTTGTTATGCCTACAAAATGTTTTAGTGTGAAAGATAGTGTGTCCTAGGAAAACATTCTGGTTCAAATTAACATAAAGTTTACAATTTGATGACCAAAGAGGTTGCATAAGTTAATATTTTGTGGAGGAATAACTTTGTTGAAGAGGCTACATGGGAGGCCGAAGAAGATATGAATCAAGATACCTTCATCTAATAATACCTCCACACGTTAATGTAAAAGGTAATAACCCTTTCCCTATTTAAGATTCAGTGTTTATTCATGTGTTGAGTGCTTCACTTTCGATATTTGTTGGTGTATTTTAGTCTATGCATTGTATAAGTACCTTGTGCATTTCCTAGATTAGTCATCATTCGAGCATGAATGATCCCAAGGAGGATATATTGTCACACCTCATAATTTTACTCTTAGAATACAAATTAGTTACAATAAGTGTATCAACTTGGATTGGATGATATACTATTTGTTCATATATGTTAACCTCCATTCCTAAGTATTAGACATATTGAAACTTTAGCACAAAGTCGAGTAGAAAAGTTCCCTAATGATTAAGTTATTCATGTAAGTTCATTCAAGGATCAAGATTAATTAGTCATGCCTCCTAACATATGAAGAGCTTTGTGTCTTAATACCAACCAAATGAAAGGCATTCAAGTCTTCTTTCACCCCCTTTTTTTCTGTTCCTCAATCCAATTTATGTGCTAAAAGTTATGCCTATTTTTGTAAGGACTACGTAGTCTGTGTGAACCAGCATGAGAAGTGGACGTCCGTCATGTGGATGTGTGGTGCTTGGTAGATTTTCACTCATTTAAGGTCCATTTAGATCAATAATTAGTGGTGATCTTTCAAGAAACATTTGAAGCTTCATGAGAAATGACTATGCCGATATGTTGATGTCAACATTTACCAGAGTCTTCATGACAATATTCTCTAATTTGTAAGACATCATTTGACTTTCGGTTGTTTATCAACTCATTTTCGACTTGAAGTGTTTTGAGCTCATGAAGACTTATCGCATGACATTTCTTCATAGTTTGGTATTTTTATTTGGGTCATCAACTACAAAACGACCGCCAATTCGATGAGCAAGGATTGCGCCTACAAGCTTGACTTGGTGATACAGAGCTTGTGATTTTGACAAAAAAATTAGGCGCTGCTTTCTATGGGGTTGAATGCCCTGCCAGTTTTTTTTTTCTAAATCACTTGAATAAAATGCAAGGAATTCAAATTCTCATTGCGCGAGTCTATTCTCATTCGGGTTTTTTTTTTTAATTCCCCATGTAGTTTCTGAGAAAACCTTACCATAATTTGGTTTCTATGAGATTTCCATAACTCGATTTCTTTGAAAAAATTTCAAAATTTGATTCTTATGAAAACTTGCCATAATTTGATTTCTATGGAATTTCCATAATTTGATTCCCATGGAAAATTTTCATAATTTAATTCCTATGAAAACTTACCATAATTTCCATAATTTGTAGGAACTAAACTTTCCATCATTATAATTTTCCATAATTTGTAGGAATCAAATTGATGTCTCCATATTTTGAAATCTATATATACCCACATTCACCCGGTGATTGTATATCGCATTGCCGCATCATCAAGTTCAACAACCTTCTCTCTCAACTTTGATTTTCGTCACCCTTTTTCAGCTCAGCGCGAGTTTGGTAGGAAATTCATAACTCATTGTAGAGATATTGAAATCGTGATCCGTTTGATTTTCCAGAAATTAGACTCATAGAGCTACAATATATACGAAAATCACGATCAGAAAACTCTCGGATTTACTCAAGTGATTGTTTGAACTCAGCCTAAAATTCTGATAAACTTAACGCATCAGCTTTGTGCGACTTCGCGGAAAAATTCATATCTGGACGTAGGAATAACGAAATCACAAGCGGTTTGTGGTGTTGGAAAGTAAATTCATAGGGCTACATCTAATACGAAAACCACGATTAGATTGCATTTGTGTTGATTTAGTTTTCTATTTGAAATCAGCCTTTCACAAAACCGCAAATATTTGAGGCTACCACCTTTATTTTGGACATGTTCATACGAAACTGAACTTTTTCTTTTGTTTAATTTTTTTCGCAGATATTTGATAGAGAAATACAACTCCGATCCCGCAACATGATGCACTTTCGCGACCGAGATTCGCCGCATCCTCTTCTTGAAATAGTGGGCGACGACCAACAAAATCCGAATGCCAAAGTTCTACTTTTGGAAGTTCAACCTCCTGCTATCGGCGTCTTCTCCCTTGTTCGTGGAGCATATGATTAATCTCTTCTCCTTAAAGAATGGTCAAAAATGGATACCAAAGGTGTTATGAGAAACTTCTCGAGCAAGGCTACTAGCATGAAAGTTCCTTTACTGAAATCCGCAATTCATCATGACGCAGCATCTTCTAAATCTTCTCATTCTGATGGAAGTTTCAACAATTGGCGTGTTCCTTCTTCTAACTTTGGCAATGTTTGCTACACACCTGGCTACTAGGAATGGGTAGAGGACGTGCTGCCCTGCCACAAGGAGATTTTGGAGCTCATCAAGGTCTATGACGCTGTATATACTTCTTAGTTCACGTACGATTATGACGACAATGTACTCCATGCTTTTTGTAAACTTTGGTGCCCATCTACCAATACGTTTTCTACTTTCATTGAAGAGATGTCGATATCACTTTGGGACTCGCAATCCATTGGAGGTCTCCCCGTACAAGGGCACTTCTATGACGAAGTCGTTCCCTCGGCGAAAGAATTGACACAGACAGATACTCAAAAAGAACTGCTTCTTCCCCAAAGTTGTCGATATTTGTTTTCAGCCTTTTACAGATTAGCGAAAGATGATCTCCAGGAGGTGTCCGTCCATGATTGGGTGAAGTTTTGGTTTAGAGGACCTAATATATATGTCGAGCCTCCGCAAAAGGTGTCAAAGGTACGAGCCACAAAGCCAAGATTAAATCACAATCCTTCTGGACATATTGATTCGAACTTCCTACCGCGGATTGACGAGGAGAATGCCCCCTTTGTGGAGTTAGATGTGGAAGAATCACTTAGAGATGAGACTAACTTGGCTGCCTTTTTTGCTTGTTGGCTTTGCAAATTTATTCTTCCGAATAAGAAAGTCAACCATGTGCGCGCTAGTATTTTTAAAGTTGCGAGCTTGATGGCTCATGGAAAGAAATTCTCCTTAGCGGTCCAAGTTCTTGCAAGCATATATCGCGGCCTAAAAGAAATCTCTACTTCTTCAAACTTGAGTATGGCAAATATAATTTTCCCCATACACTATGTATATGGTTGGCTAGGGGAATACTTTGGGACTCATCATCGTGCCAATCGTTCACATCGATCGATACCTCTTTGCAAAATTTATGGCGAGAAGATGGCCAAGTGTTTTAATTTTACTGACGCCCAAAAGTTATTTCAACAGGATGATGTCCGTCGTCTCCATCATATAGCAATGCTGCAAGGGAGGGATTTGCACCTTACTGATAATGGCAAGCTTTCAAATTCGTGGAACGAATATATCATAAGCCTTCATTCAGGCTATGTAACCCTTAGGCATGATTCAAATTTCATCGTGGAGTCCTACAGCCCTATTAGATTTAGTCGACAATTCGATTTTTGTCAAGATGTTCCCGGAGATCTTGTGGAGCGTCCTTACGATGGTACACTATTAACATTGGTGCAACTTTGGAATTCCTCTTTTCGACTTAATACTTTTTCTAAAGTCATGATTCCAACGTGCCCAATATAGGTGCTCCTTTAATGACCCGCGAGTATGTAGACTGGTGGCCATCCCAAAGGATGAATACTTCCCAAGGAAACCTCCGCATCATTTTGAAGAAGACGAAGCAAGACTCTACATCCACTTCATCTAAAGGCTCAAGTGAAGTCAAATGATACTCTGCAAGTCGCTAAGACCTCATCCAAGTCTAAAACCTCGAAAAATGGGGATGTGCTTGCGAAATCAAAATTGAGGCGTCTCACATTAGCCTCAAAGGCTACTTCACCTGCTCTCGAAGTTGGCCATAGTTCCTCTGGAACAAATGAACTTCATCTATCATCAGACAATGGTAATGACCAAACTTCAAACCTTGAGACGCCTTGTGATGAAATTTCTCATATGTACGCTTCACCGGATGGTGTTAGACGACCCAATGCATCTCCTAGTCCAACGGATCGTCACTGGAATCGTCCAAAAAGAAAGGCACAAGAACTAGATGATATTTGTTGTGGTATTGATATTTTAGATACAATTTTCATTGATGATAACGACTTTGTTGATGAGGATTCGAATTCGGCATCGTTGTTTGAATTGGCAAAACAAATAAGGCCCCCCTCATCCTTTTTCAAAGTTTTGAATTTGATCATCTTTTTGTTCTTACTTTTTCTTTTTCTTTTTAGTTGGACCTTCAAGAACTAAATGGTGGCGACCTTAACAATGGCGCGGTTACAGATTTCACAGTAGATCTTAATGGTCTTGATACGGCTGCAAAAGATTTTTATTCTTCCATTAATGACGTGATGCCTTCATTGGAAGTAGTTCCACCAAGAAAGTCACCTTCTAATGACGTGATTCCTTCATTGGAAGTAGCTCCACCAAGAAAGTCACCAAGTAGGCCATTGCGACCTGGTGCTCCTACTTTTGAGCCGCAAGAAACCATTTACCGCGCCAAATCAACTTTTGTTTCTGAGATGTGGGGCGCATTGTGTGGATGAATCACACAATTTTCCTTAGGTTCTTCAGATGGCTTTACAGAATTGGAGTCAAGTATCGCTTCAACTCTTGAGGAGATTAGAAAGGTAAACATTATTGATGTTTCTTCTTTGGAGGATCATGTCGAGAATTTCTTCAAGTCGTACGCAGAGTATGATACTTTAAGATCATCAAAGATGACTAAAGAATCACATGAAAAGGCTCTCTCTGATGCACAACGTCGTCTCGATGGTGCAAAGATGGCACATGAAAAGTTGTATGGATCCATGGAGAAACTTCAAGCAACTCTAGCAGATGTGGAGAAAGACTTAAAAGCCTTGACTTACAAGAAAAAGAAAGTGACCGCGCTCATTAACAAATATCAAGATAAGCTGTCCAAAAGTCAAGAGAATGTCACCATTACGGAGGGCGAGATTTATACCATTGAGTCAAATAATGTGATATCTAACGATGAAGTTGAGAGACTACCCAAGCTAGAAGGGGCAGTTGAGAAAAGTTGCCAAGAAATCATAAGCTTCAAACTTTTTCCATAGTTAGGTATTTTTATTTATTTGCTTAGGATTTTCTAATTCGCTCATTATGGTGTAGTGGTTCTTTTTTTAACCAATAAAATAGTGACTTATATTTCAATAAGAATTTTCTCCTCTTGATTTTTTATTGTTTCTTTCCACGAGCCCCTTTTCCTTATCAAAAAAAGACTCCATAAGCTAGCGTTTATATGAGGATAGCAACAAAACGTTAACTTTTCAGCTTTCTTCAGCTTTGTGCACATGTGGAAGAAAATTCATAACGTGGAGTAGGAGAGCTGGAATAATGAGCTTCCTTTTTTGTTGGAAAGATGACATCGAGAGCTTCAATCCATATAAAAATCACGTCTATAGGATTTACGGATTAATACAAATTTGTCTTCAAAGTCAGCTCAAAATCCGCGTGCTTGAATTTTCAGCTTTCTTCAGTTTTGTGCACATGAGGAAGAAAATTCATAATGTGGAGTAGAAGCGCTGGAATAATGAGCTTCTTTTTTTGTTGGAAAGACGACTTCGAGAGCTTCAATCCATATACTCTTGCGGGCCAGGAGTACGGTCCAGTTGAGGAAGCTACTTGGGAAACGGAGAGGGACATGCAAGATAAGTATCACCAATTGTTCGTCGAATCAGGTACTACTTCATTCTTTCTTTAGCCTACTTTTTCTAAGTTTTGTCACTCGGGGACGAGTGAGGGGTAAATCGGTATCTATTATAACGATCGGGTTCCGTTGTTATAAAATGCCAACGGGGAAAAATTTGGGGCTAGAAAAACTTTTTCGTAGTATTTGGATTTTTTCAACCTTGTCCAGATTTGGAGGAAATCGAAGTTACCAAAGTGTAAGGAAATCTGGTAACAATCGGGTGAGTTGTTTTTTATTTTAATTACATGAGTAGTTAGATAACTCGTTAACGAAACCGTACGACTTTACAGAATTGAATTCGGGCAAGTAGAACTCTCGAAATTGATCTTAGCGTAAAGGGTATTTTCTGATCGTCGTGGGTTAGAGGTGTGTTGTGAAATGGGATTTTGGAATTCCTTCAATTGACTCTATGGTTCCATTTGTACTGCCTTGGCAGGAGTTTGGTCGCTATGGCGGGTCTGCTACAACGGGATATGGGGCGTTATGGCAGGTATGATGATACTTAAAATCGTAGGTGAAAGACGAATAGCTCACTTGTACAAGAATGCCGCTCTGGCGAGAATTTGGGTCGCTCTGGCACCGCCGCTACAGCGGGGTGAGGACCGTTGTAGCGGGCCAGACGCGACTTAATGTCATTAATAAACCCTTAAACGACCTCATTATGCAATTTTCGACTTTTGAGCTAAGGAACGACCCCCAGGTGACTCATACTCGTTTTTCACTCTTCTTGAGGCTAAAGGTAAGTTTTTCACTCCCTGAATCCATTTTTCGATCCGTAGAACGTAATAGAATGGGTGAATATTGATGGGAGAGGGTTTTGTTATAGATTATATGGTGGAAACAATACTTAATTGGATAGTTGGGATCATGGGTTGATCTAGGGTTTGTTAGATTTGTTGGTAATCCGGGTAATTAATAATTGTTTATTAATTCCAGCATTATATTGATTGTTTGTAGACCAAGAACAAGCGGAACGAATCCGAAAAGGGGAGGATCAAGTTTCTTAGGGTTTCAAGCTTGTTTCGAGGTAGGTGATGGTTGTGATTCTATGATTGTGTGATGTATGCTTGTTCTTGTTTCATATGATACTTGTATATGTATGAATGTTGCAATGTTGATCACACTAGTTGTAAATGAGATAGATGAATTATCTTTACCATGAAATCATGACTTATATGTATGATCTTGAGGATATACTTGTGTTTGTAATTGTGGTGTGTGAATGGGATCGGATTGCCACGTTCCGACATAACTAACTTGGATCAGATTGCCACGTTCCGACATAACTAACTTGGATCTGATTGCCACGTACCGGCATAACTAACTTGGATTGGATTGCCACGTTCGACATAAATATGGGATCGGATTGCCATGTTTCGGCATAAATATGGGATCGAATTCTCACGTTCCGGCATGCTAACTGTTTGGGTTTGGGTTCCATGAGAGAACCAATGATGTGATGATAAAATGTGAAATGCGTTGTTGATTCTTCATGTTGATGATGTTGTATATGTTGATATATATGCATGTGATTATAATGTTGTTTGACTTGCTTATGTTGCACTAGAGTGATAGTCGCGTGATCCTACCAGTACACTGTGGATGTGTACTGATTCTGCACTTGCTCTTATTTTTGTTGAGTATATGGCATCGTCACGCGACTATTGACAGACCTCGCTTAGAAGATCAGTGATCATCGCTTCGAATTCAAGGGTGAGCCAATTCTTCCGGGTTGCCATGGGATTCTCTTTCGTCTATGTCCATCATTTCCGGACTTAGATATTTGTTCTAGTTAGTTGATTAGTTCATTAGTTTGGGGATGTATCCCTTCTTGTTTAGACTTGGATCATTTGTTTAGATGTTTTGGTACATTGACTTTTAGTTTCTATGTTGTTTATTCCGCATTTGTTTAGTTAATTAACTTCCTTCCGTAACTTAATTGCCTTAGTTTTGGTTTAGTTGCTTAGTTTGGGTTGTAGTAGCGGTTCTCCCATCGGATGGTTAGTGTGGGTGTCAATCACGACAGTCTGGGTCGTGAAAATTTATGAACTATATTTTTTCTCATTTGATAAGATTGTATAAGAATTGAGGAATTTTTTATAGCTTTTACAAATTGCGAGGTTTTCACGTTTATGAAAAAAATTATAACTTAAAATTGCATGTCCAAATAAACATGAAATTCAAATCAACTTGAATTTGAAAAGGTCATTCACATAAATGCCTCTATTTTGGAGGTGATTTGTAATTTTTGTCTCTCAAATTTGTGGTCTTTAATTTTTATCATTCAAGACTTTAAGTAATAAATAAGTGGTCAAAATACCATTGACACCAAAATAAAAAATAACTTTTTGTGAGACAAAATTATCTTTTCTCTTTCAATTTTTGTATCATAATATCTCACAAGTCATGTTGTAAAAGACATAATAAGTTATGTACTTATGTTCCTAATACCAAATAACAAACATCTTTTTTTCAGTATACGTTTATATGTTTGTATTGTTAAAGTCCCACAAATTATGTCATTTACTGCGAGAGCAAAATATATTTCAGAAAAAACGTAAAAAAATACAGGCCTACACATATGTTGTATCAGTCCACATTAGCTACCAAGTTTTTCTCTTTTAAAGAGATAAAGAACATACGGCTCAAAAGTCATAACTCGTGTTTCAGAACACTATAACAAATTTTGGAAAATATTACACAACTTATATATAGCGAGACAATAATTTATAAATCTATACCGAGTGAATTAGGTCGAATAGATAAGTGTACTTTGATCTACAATATTTTATTAAATGACAATAGGAGAAAAAGTTAAAGATCATTAGATTTGAGGGTAAAATCAAAAGGCCAACCTGAAATAGGGACAATCAATGTAAAAACTTAAATTTCAAGGACTATTTACCAATATGTATAGGCAACAAAAATTCGTTTCAGCAAAATGGTTATAAGTGTATGCAATATATTGATATGAATATATAATGTATCGATAATTGTATAAATAGTGTATAATCATGTATAAATGATGTATAGCTATGTATCAAATGTGTATACATTATTTATCCGGTATGAATACATTACAAATCTTTTTTTTTTCATCTCAACCAACTTAATATCCTCTAAACAGTCCAAAATTAAAATATGAGCTCCTCTCAATGTTTTGCGTCTTTTGATATATTATTCACTCGAAATGATTTTTCTTTGCGGCGCATTAATTTTTCAAATGTAAAAGAAGAAGAAGCAAGGAGGAAAACATCGAAGAAATAAGGAAGAAGAAGAAAGAAGAAGAAGAAGCAAATCAACCATCAGTGGTTGGAAGAAGGTCATACAAGGTAGAAGATGAGGGAAAGAACGCATCAAATGTACTTCGCGACTTCTCGTGCAATAGCACTAACTGAATGACAATTTTACGTAATAAGTGATAATTAGATTATTAAGATAAGTGTTAAAAATACACTTAAACTATCCTTTTTTTTTAGTTTCATGCCTAAACTATTAAAAGTGTGAGTTTCGTGTCAATTATTAATTTGAGTAACTAACCATCCCAATAGTTTAGATATAAACTCACATTTTCAATAGTTCATATATGAAACTTAAAAACCCGCCCAAATTGGGCCTAAAGGCAAATTACATGCATTTTTGAAAGAAAAAAAAAGGAAATAGGTACATACTATCTCAAAAATAAAAATAAAAAAAGGGAACAGATTTTTTTTTTAAATGAAGAAAATGAAAAGGAATAATAGGGTAATTTTTTTGACAGTGCCGCCGATCTACTGGGCTTGATATCTCAGTGGGAGGTGAAGAAGCTAGAAGTAGCTTTTCATAAGCCCCTGTAAGGTTGGGTGAATCACAATCTTGAATTCAGAAATAGCGAATTATTCAGAAATGTTGGTAACAATCAGACAGGCGAGGCAGAAAACTAGAGCCCTCTTCAATCATCTTCCATATGCCCAATCCGCCATTAACAAGAATACCCTTTTGTTCTATCTATTTTACTCCACTAATACTCATTTTGCCGCCTCCTCAAAGGCAATCCCTTCATACCCATATCCCTTTTTACCTGTTTCTTCAAATATTTTGTCAACTTCAAGAATCGGCGAATTGCAGCAGAAAGATGTTGTTTTATCCTTTAAGGAGTGGTTCATGACCAGAAAAAATCCACTCTTTGATCAGATCTTTGAGATATTACGAACCAAAGATGATATTACAGCTGATATATCAATGTCGAGATTCAATCTTCGACTCTCTGAGGCATTGATTCTTGACGTGTTAAACTATGAGAAAAATAAAGATGTATTGTCGTGTTTGAAATTCTTTGATTGGGCGGGTCGACAACCGGGTTTTCATCATACTCGTTCTACTTTTAATGCCATTTTCAGGATTTTAGCTAAGGCCAAAATGATGTCTTTGATGGCTGAGTTCTTGGATAAGTATATGAAGCAAAGGTATTTCCATAAAGCTAGGTTTTACAATACTTTGGTAATTGGGTATGCGGTGGCAGGCAAGCCTGAGCTTGCACTCCAACTGTTTGGTAGAATGCGGTTTCAGGGTGTTGATTTGGATGCATTTGCTTATCATGTGTTACTTAATGCTTTGGTGGAGGATGGATTCTATGATGGGTTTGAGATGGTTTTGAAGCAGATTAAATTTAGAGGTTTTGAGGATGCAATAACACATGCTATATTCGTTAAGAGTCTTTGCCAGCAAACAGAGTTGGATAGAGCTGAGGACTATCTTAGAGGGTTGTTGAGGAATGGAGGGGTAGGATTGAGTGGGATTGTCGTGGCTAATCTTGTGGATGCTTTATGTAAAAATAAGCAGTTCACAAGAGCTGCAAGTTTGGTGCAGGAATTTAGAGAGTCTGGTTTGGTTCCAATGGAGCAGGCATATAGTGTGTGGATTAAGGACCTTGCTCAGGCTGGGGAGCTAAGTGAGGCAGTTGAATTCTTGAAAGGCAAGAAACTGGCTGATGGGTATGTTCCTGACGTTTTTCGCTATAACAGCTTAGTGTGTCGGCTTTTAAGAGAAAACAGGCTGGAGGAGGTTTATGACTTGTTGATGGACATGAAGGATCAAGATATAATACCTGATGATGTCACCATGAATGTAACTTTGTGCTTCTTCTGCAAGGTGGGGATGGCAGATGTTGCCGTCGAGCTATATGACTTGAGAGCAGAATTTGGCCTCTCTGTAAGCAGTATGACCTATAACTATCTTATAAATACTTTATTAGGTGATGCAAGTGTTGATGAAGCATATCTCGTGTTGAAGAATGCCATTCAACAAGGTCATTTCCCTGGTAGGAGGACATTTTCTATTATTGCTGATGCTCTTTGCCGAGAGGGGAAGCTTGATAGAGTGAAAGAGTTGGTTCTTGCTTCTCTGGAACGGAATTGTGTGCCCAGTGACTCAACCTATAACAAATTCATATCAGCCTTATGTAGGGCCAGCAGGGTGGAAGATGGATACTTGGTACATGGAGCACTCAGCAGATTCGATAAGGTTACTAGCAAGACTACTTATTTTGACTTGATTAGTGGCTTTAACAAGTCAAGCAGGGGAGATATTGCAGCAAGATTGTTAATAGAAATGCAAGAAAAAGGTCATAGTCCAGACCGGCGATTATACAGGGCGGTTATTTGCTGTTTATGTCAAATGGAGGATCCAGATAAGCTATTTTACAGTTTATTAGAGGTTCAGTTGTCTCGGCATGAACCTAGCTGCCTTGTTTATAATTACTTCATTGATGGAGCTGGTCATGCTGGAAAACCTGAGCTGGCCAGAGATGTATATGAAATGATGAAGAGAAACGGTATCACACCAAATTTGCAGTCTGACATTTTAATCTTGCAAAGTTACTTAAAAGCTGGAAAAATTGCTGATGCCTTAAATTACTTTCGTGACTTGTCAAATAGAAGAGGTCTAGGAAGAAAACTATGGAATAACATGGTTGTTGGGCTTTGTAAAGCTAACAAGCCTGGAAATGCATGGAACATGTTCTGGGAGATGAGGTCAACTCATTTGAGGCCAAGTATGGAATGCTATGAGGAACTTGTTAAGTTGCTTTGCTCACATAGAGATTATTATAAGGCTATTCTTCTGGTTGAAGACTTGATGCAAGTTGGTCGTCAGGTTTCATCCTTCATTGGCAATGTACTTTTGTTACACTCGTTACAAACTCATAGAGTCTTTAGTGCTTGGATGCACTCAAGAGACTTGCGCAATACGAAGGATCACAGCTTAGCTCTAGGCGATCTGATCAAGACTTTCTCTGGTTGTAGTGATCTGGAGTGTGATATTTTGCAAATTGAAGAACTGATTCGACAATGTTTTCCTCTTGACATCTACACTTACAATTTGTTGTTGAGAAAACTAACCATAAGCGAAATGGATCTTGCTTGTAATTACTTTGAGAGATTATGCAAGAAAGGATATGAGCCAAATAGATGGACTTACGACATATTAGTTCACGGTTTCTTAAAAGTTGGCCGGTCTTCTGAGGCTAGAAGATGGATGGAAGAAATGTTCAGTAAAGGTTTTGATCTGACTGAGGCTACAAAGACATTTGTTTAAACTATTGATGAATCTCATTCAAGATGTAATGGGGTTCCTCATTCAGGTATTTAATGCTACATCGTTTGATATATTACTTTTGTTGGGTTCCTCTTGTAAGGAGAGAAGATTTTAGCTTCCTTTAATTTTTTCCCACGAAGATTATAAGTTCTGGTTGTTTTACTTCTTCAAGAATGCAACTCCTAAGACAATAGAAGTAATCTAGGATATTAAGTTAACTTCTTACTGCCTTCTAACATTGTGCGGCACCTGCTCTATGAGTTTTGAGATCAAAACTACCATTTGTAATGTTGAGCTGCATTGGCATTGAGTTAGTACGACTCTATGATGGCTTACATGGATTCTTTAGTGATATACATTTTTTAATAGGTATATTTTCTGCTACAGATAACTTCTATTGTTACTACTTTTTAAAGTAGAAGCTGTGTTGTACTGAGGTGGTCAGCATTAAGTGAAAAACGCTACTTGAGTTAATATAAAAAATAAGTGGGAGGGACATAGCATTGACTAGGAATTTTTTTTACTTCACCTGGTATCTCTCTGTTATGGAAGTGTTACATATAAAAGCAAAACCTGATTTCTATGCCAATGTAAGCTGGATGGGGAAAACTTGCTATGGAGTAAAAATTTAGAACTATCTGTTCATGAGGAGAGAACTATGAAGTCTCAGGGTTCAAATCGCAGCGGCGACAAATACTAGGTGACTTTCCATTTGTCTAAGCTTGGGTGGACAGAGAGGTATTCAATGGAAGTAATTGAGGTGCGTGCAAGCAAGCCTGGGCACCACAATTATGAAAAAAAAAACTTATTTTAACCATACAAAATTTTATTTGTTTAAGGTGTAGTCGATGTATCCTATTGCTGTTGTAACGTTCATTCATAAAGGCTCATATCATTTTACTTAAGTTTAAAACTCGTTACTGCACTGGCCAAATTTAGGGGTATGTTCAAAATCAATTTTCCAGCCAGTAATTAGGAGGAAATTGGGGAAATCAAGGTAACCAAATGCAAGCTTGCCTCTTCCTATTTTCTTCTGGGGTTTAGTGATTTTTGTTGCATTTCATGTAATACCATATATGATGAACTTTATCTGTTCAAGATCTTTCTTGCAGTCCCATGCTCGCATTGTATACCATCTTAGCTGTTATTTCTCTGCCCCTTACTTTCTTTTCATATCCAAATTATCTTTGTATCTGACTTTGACATTCTGCATCTTAGGTTGGTCTGCTTGGCTGTGATTGTTGATGTGGCTGTCTGAAAGTAAGCTGGTGGCACATGAAACATAAATAGAAATATTAGTGCATTTGAAGATGGAGTACTATTGGTATCGGTTGTCCTGATTCCTACAGAGTTATGGGGCCAGGCTGGAAAAGTTCTCTGGGTTTAATGCATGAGTCAGTGAAGTAACCATTATAATGGGTGCCATGTCCTGTGCTCTGAGTGAATCTTAAAGGTAGAGAAGCAGTAGCAGGAACATGGAGAAAAGCCTCAACGGTGTGATGCGAACTGATTAACAAGCTTACTTGGTTCAGGTTTGAAACTGCTTGAGCTGATCTAATATCTTTGGCATGTTGTGGAATCTACCTTGAATTTTGACCATTCACCATTCTATTTGGTAATTTCCTAGAACTAAGTTTCGTGAGAACTTTTGTGCACCATCAGCGTAAGTTATTATATAAGGTACATATATGGTTTTGTCAAGATGATTGGTCTCCGTGGTGAATAAGATGAGGGAAAGGGAGGTTGAGATGGTTTGGGCACGTGAAGAGGAGATGTGTAGATCCCAATGAGAAGATGTTAGAGGTTGGATATGGTGGGGATGAGGAGAGGCAAACGTAGGCCGAAGAAGTATTGGAGACAGGTGATTATGCAAGAAACGCCCGATCTTCAGCTTACTGAGTACATGACCTTTAGATAGTAGGGTGTAGAGGTTGCAGATAAGGGTAGAAGGTTAGTAGTAGGTAGTTGAGTGTTGTCTAAGTATTAGCCTATCTATGTAGTCTTTGGCTTGGTGGTAGTCTAGAGTATTGTGTACGTCGGAGTATTAGCTTATTCATGTAGTCGTTGGCTTTTGGTATCTGTTATCATTTGTTGTTTACTATGTTTAGGTGATCGCACCTTGTTGATGTTACGATTCCTTGCGTACATGCTTCGCATTGCTTGCCTATTAGTTGTCATGTTTTTCTTCACTGCCGTTTTTTCTTTCATTACTACTTTGATTTGCTTCCCTTGAGGTTCCTCCGGAAACAACCTCTCTACCTCCAAGAGGTAGAGGTAAGGTTTGTGTATACTATACCCTCCCCAAACCTCAATTTGTGGGATTTTTCTGGGTACGTTGTTGTTGTCATATAATTCTTGATCTGTCAATAATGTCTTTCTAAATGCATCTCTTTCCAAATTATGGTTGGGTATTGTTGCTATATCTGACTCAGATTTTTGATTGCTACTAGAGCTTGAAAAGTTTCAGAATAACAATAAATAATACTCTTCTTTATGTCCGTCCCCCAATTTGAACTGGACACAAAGTTTAAGAAAGAAAAAGAAGATCTTTTCACAATTAAATTAGATGTGGATAATATACCAGAAGTACTTCCATACCCAATAATTTGTCTTTGTAACCAGTTGGCCTACGACAAGCATGTCAATTGCAAAATGGGTACAAAAGTTAAATGGTTTCTAATTATAGAAAGGTGTCCATCTTTCGCAGGGGAAAAAAAGGAAATAGTGACAAACAAATTGGGATAGAGGGAGTATTAATAATGACAAGAGCTATCATAATTATTTATTGGTGGGGTGAAGTGCATGTTTAAGAATTTAACAAGTGACTATGCAGCGTATCATCATTGTTCTCCTTCTCCTCCTCGTAATCATCATCATTGTTATCCTTTTTATAGGTTCTGCATGAGTGCACATTTAAGAGCCTTTAGAGTGAGGTAAACATCATTCCTGCGCTATTGTGATGGTCACCTCTCATCTTCAAGCAACAACAACAACAACATACCTAGTTCTATCCTACAAAGTGAGGTCTGGGGAGGGTAGAGTGTACGTAGACCTTACCCCTACCTCAGATGTAGAGAGGCTGTTTTCGATAGACTCATCTTCAAGCAGTGATGTCTATTTTCACCTGCTTAGCAGTTTATATCATTGAACTTTGAGCTGCTTTGCACGCCATCCATACCGATTACCAAGTTCCCTCCACCTCTATTTGTTAGCAATATGAGTATGATGACTATTGGGGCCAATATATATCAGCAATAAAGGCCTTTACAAAGTGGATGGATCACAAAAATGATCCTGTTCTTTTACTGTTTCTGATACCAAATAAACTCTCTGAGTTATGTGGTGATCAGACTTTTCCCAAACCTATCATGATAACACTTCCCTACACACGATGGTCCAAAAGTTTGTTCTTCACTTTATATGACGATTCTTACTAATTTGTGTTCTCATAGGAGCTTGTAAGGTTCTTAAGAGGAGTTTGTGAGGCCTCATCTTATGCAGCTAATTTTCTGGATGGTTGTCTAATACATATTGAAATTGTCAGGCACCATCAAACATAACGGTAAAAAGATGATATTCTGTTATATATTGTTGAAGAATCCTTTAAAAGCTTCACTGTCTATTATCAAAATAGCTGCTTGAGCATAGGGTAAGGCAGTTGCTTATGTAGGGATTGATTGATTATTGATTGGTATGTTCTGTAGAATGTTAAGCATCGATCGAAGCAAAACATTGACGCTCAAATTTTAGTTTATTGGTCCGTCGATAAAACTCGAGGGCTGAGTTATGTAGAATCCTGTTATATAAAACTATGAGTCGAATTGCTATTCTCAAGATTAGTATTGCTGTGAAGACATTTTAAGAAGTTGCTTCTTTTGAAAGAAAACACTCTTGGCTTTTATTTAGCTTCTATTCAAAAGTAAACATTCTTGGCTTTTATTAGCTTCTATTCAAAAGTTCTTTTCATCTTTGATGACAATATATTTCTCTGTTTGTATCAACAAGTGTTGTATATATCTGGGAAAATTTTGCTGTCTCAGTTCCTGTGATCACTTATTGATGCAAGGATCACATGTTAGTTCTTTGTTTTTTTGACATGTATGTTCTAAAAGCTTTCCCGTGGTAAAGGAAAGCTTGAACATTTTAATTTTTTTGAACATGTTTATTCTGCTGGAAACAAAATTAACGCCTTACTTATCAAAAAATATTCTGCTTGAAAGAAAATTTTGGTCGTAATCGTGGACAGTTACCAGAGATGTCTGTGAAACATATTGATGTCCTGCTCTAATGACGAGCTATCTATGTGCAATATATTTATGTCCTACTCCAATGACCTTTTGGCAAGTTAAGAGGATTTCGTGATTTTCTGGATCTAATTAATTGCACGCCATTTGGTGAGTGCTTCCTAGAACAGTAGCAGAGATGATAACAAGTTGGAGGATGAGCAACTGGATGCTGAGAAGAAACACGTAGGAAAATAGCCACCCTAAGTATTTGTGGCTAATATGGGGAGAGACACATGCTAGAATCTTCAATAGTTGAGAATTGAATATCAAAAGTCAAATTTCTCTCTTGTTTCATTTGTGTCCTTGGGAGAAATTACCATGCTATTTAGATGGTAAGACTAAGGAGGTCTAACGGATACTTGGATCAAACTTTGGTTAGTTTGTATGACTAACAACCGTATTGGTCTGAATCAATGAATATACTTGACTTCTTAAAAGATAAATTGCATGCCAATTCTTTTTTTTTTTTGTTATCAGTAATTATGTGGTAAGACTAAGGAGGTCTAACGGATACTTGGATCAAACTTTGGTTAGTTTGTATGACTAACAACCGTATTGGTCTGAATCAATGAATATACTTGACTTCTTAAAAGATAAATTGCATGCCAATTCTTTTTTTTTTTGTTATCAGTAATTATGTGGTATTCATTTGCTCCAGTGTTTTAAGCAGGCCCCGATGATAACCAAGCTTCTGCTAGGTGGCCCCGAGAAAGGAGAGAGGACCCCGAGAACTGGAAAGACAACTGCTCTACTTCTATCCATCACACCTTTTCTTGAGGTAGTCACAACTTTATAGCAACGTGGAAGGTGCCTTGGTCCATGTAAATGTCATCTGGCCAAAGGCACTAGTGCATTGCTATTAGATTCAGCTATATTTATGTCTTGCAGGTCATCATCAACTTCATGGCAAGCAGCCAAATGAAATTAAGGGTGCTGCTCCTAGTAATTTCTGACCGTGCTTCGATCCTGGAACAGTCATTTTGTTGCTCAGGCCTTTCAATCTTTCTCTGCGGCTTGTAATTAGCCCTGGGGAATACTTGAGTGTCTAGCCTGCGGAAGCTTGAAACACGTCTTCCATGATGGCGTTGTTTTGATAAACTACTCTACTTGGAGGTCCTCCTTGATATTAATAAGATGAGCTTATTTGATGTCTCGTCTGAGTTCTGACATATAGAAGACTTACTATTTATTGCAGCAGACTGGATGTTTCTTTGTGCTTTTGGGTCTGGGAATCTCACTTCTATCATGAAGATCTATCAGGGATGACCTGCAACTGAGAGAGCTTACTTGTACATCGTCCCAGCTTTTATGCTTGATACATCCCACAATGCTTTTTGTACTTTTGACATAAATATTAGTTTATTCTTTTCTTTTTTGTTTGATTTTGTCCGAAGTCCTTATTGGAACCCCAACTAAATTTGGATCGTCCATTGCAGGCCCATTTGGTGGTGCCGCTCTCAACAGAATGTTTTCCATAAAATTAATTTATTCTTTGTTAGTACTAAGGTGGGATGACTGAGCTGGCTGATGGACTCGCATCAATTGCTCTACTTATTTTGTAATTTGATTAATTATAAATTATAGGGAAAAGGGCTGAATAAACCCCCTAAATTATTTAAAATGTGCCAGTTTTGTCCTCTGTTACATGTTTGAGCCAAAAATGACTTTCAACTAGCAAAATAGCTCCAAAAATACACTTGAAAATTTGGTTAAGTTTCCCTTGGACAATTTGAAATAGGATGATTTTGTCTTGTTCTTTTGAACTATTTTATTTTTTATAGGTAGGTGATTTTTTAATTATTTTTTCGGTTTCCCACCCAGTGTTCGGAGCTCACATTGAAGCTCTAACTAAATCCTGATCTCTCACTGCAGGGCCTATTTGGCTCCTGATCTCTCACTGCAGGGCCTATTTGGCAGTGGCACTTCCAACAGGATTTTCTCCATACCCAGGGCTCGAACACGAGACATCTGGTTAAGGGTGAAGCACTTCCACCAGTGCACCACAACCCATGTTGGTGTAGGTAAGGGATTGAGTGTATGAGACATTAGACATATAATGACATAAGAAAATAAAATATTTTAAACACTTATTGTTTTAACAAATAAAAATGATAAACATATTTAAAAGAATCTTTCGGTTCCTATAAATTAAGTATGAATTTTTGTTTCTAAACCTTAGGGATGGCAATAGGGTGGGGCGGATGTGGGGTGGGGTGGGTTTAAAGCTATGTGGGGCCTGGGCGATTTAAGGTTGTGCGGGGCGGGTTGAAGTGGGTTTGTTTTAAAATTAATGCGGGGCGGAGCGGGTTGCGAGTATATGTGATTTTATGTGGGTTCTTTTTACATGTTATAAGAGTGATAAAACATTATTTATTAAGATAATTTTTATAAAACTACTAAAATATTCAAGATAGTAAATGAAAATGGTTCAATAAAAAATAATACAATTTCTTACTTGTTTCCCAATTGATCTCTACAAAATACATTTTGGGAAAATTAGCAATTAAGTCATAATACCTAACATAATTAGTCAAAATAACAACACTTTAAAATATTTATTTAAAATGGCAGAATGACAATATTTTTATAAAATAATATGTATTCAGATTTTAGTATTTTAAATTAATTTATTTATGGATTGAGTCCTATATTAGACCAAATTATATATCAATAACCGTTTAAAGTGAAAAAAATAAATTAAACCAATACCATTAACCTTTTTTCATCACCATTCACATTTCTTCCCCAACTTTCACGTTTCTTCCCCACCTTTCATGTTTCGAGTTTATCTTTCTTCAAAGTGCTAAATTGTTGTTCATCAAGAAATTTTTTTTATTGTTAAACGAAATCTCTTTATTAATTCAAGCAGATTTCTCGGTTGGCAAGGAAATTTCCATTATCAATTTTGATTTTTTTTATTTGATGTTTAAATCACTGATTCTATACATTACGGATTTTCAGTCAAATTTTCCAATTTTGATGTGATTTTGTTTAAATATTCATCATATATTTATTAATTTCAATTTTTTATTTTATTTTCTTTTAATTTTTCAAATTTTGTAGATTCTAGAATTTCATATATATGTTTGTTTTGTTTGATATTTAATACATTTTAAAATTTGATAATATCAAAATTTGCTTTTAGGGTTTTAGATTATGGGGACAGCATATGATTGTCTACAATGACTGATTCAATCAGAATTACTAGAGGTATACCAAATAATATTCAAAATTTTGGGGAATTTCCCTCATTTGATTTGTGTATTACCCAAGGATTGCATTGTATTTCAATCTCAATTAGTATACCAACATGTTTGTATTTCCTTCTGAATTTATATTCATCCTAACTGTATGCTAACAATTTTGTATTTTATTGGGTATTCATTCTGTATTTCAATCTCAATTTATATGTGAACAAGTTTGTATTTCTCTTTTGTTTTGTATTCAACCTAATTGTATACCAACAAGTTTTGTATTTTATGTGTCTACTTTACCTTTCAAAGTCACTTTGTATTTCAAATGAAGAGAGTATTTAATTTATTTTGTATTCACAACTTTATATTCAATCTCACTTTGTATTTATAACTTTGTATTTTCATCTCATTTTTGTATTCATATATTGTTGTATTCAACATATAGTTCATGATCGATTAGTTACATTAACTTAATGGGATACAAATTATTGTATGCATTCAAATAGAAAAAACAGCTACTAAACTAAAAAAAAAAAACAATTTCATTTGTTATACATCATAATTTGGATACAAAACATCCGAAAAAAGCTATAAATCCCAATGCATACAAAGATTTCACTGATTCAATCAGAAAAAATAACAACACTCTTGTACTCGACATATACGAATATCTCATCCAAACAAATAAAAGTAAAAAAAAAAATACCTGATTGTTTTTCGATTGTTCACTGGATGCGACAAATTTATAGTTGTCAATTTTGAAGAATTCTGTTTCAAAAATATGTCGTATTCAACTTGAAGAAGTTTTGAAAGTTATCATATGAATGATTCGGAGGACAAACTAAATTATTTTAATTTCTTTTTTGATGTTTTTAAGAAGAAAGCAAAAAAACGCTCGATGGAAAGATGGTTATTTATGCTCTTTTCAAAACGTAACTAATTTGTATTTAAAATCTTTTTTACCTCTTTTGATTTTTTTTTGTTCCATGATTTTCTCTGTTCTATTATTAATTATTTGTATTCTTTCAAATTAATCAAAATAAAATAAATACATAACTAATCTCTTAACAAACTAAAATAATGTCATTTTTAATAAATAATGACACTGTTGCTAAGGAGTTCCACTAAAAGCTAGAATATTGCTCTTTTGAAAAATTTTCCATAAATTTTTAAGTCACTATCTTATTAAATTAATACAACTTGATAAAAAAATATTAAAAAAGTTATGCGGGGTGGGGTGGAGCGGGTTGAAAATGAAAAAAAAGTTATAATGCGGGGCGGATTAAAAATTTTGAGGGTTAAGCTCAATCTGCCCCATCCCTACCCTGTACCGCTCTATTGCCATCCCTACTAAACCTGATATAACGTACCATTTGTTACATAACTATTTAAATTTTATTTTTCTATAAATAATAGTGTAATCATCTAAAATTTATTAAATATAAATTTATAAATGATTCGAATTATATTAAATTCATGAATATATTAGTCCAAATAAATATTATGGATTAATATCATTGGGTTAATTATTTAAGTTCAATAAATATGAATTTAATTAAAGTCCAAACTTATTGATTTGAGCTACCATATATGAGTTCAGTTTGTTAAGCTCAATGTTATCTCATCCTAGAGAGTAGAGACCCAGTTTGGTGTCACGTGTCAAATAATGTGACATGCCAAGTCAAACAAAAAAGCCAAAAGGATCATGCAATGTGTCAAAATGACAAGCCACTTTTAAAGCCCATATGTTATGTCACTTAAATTTGATTAACCGGATGGAAATTTGTTCCTATCACAACTCCTTACTCCACAACTATAAATAGAGGTCCTCATAATTTCAGAAAAGGAATCGAAAATTCTAAACAAGAATCTAGAGAAAACTCATGGATCAAAATGCCATAGATTTCTCTATAAGCTACAAAGTTTAAGAATTCAAGCATTCAAGTTCAAGAACGATTAAGATCAAGATCATCAGATTCAAGAGCAAGTTCGAAGTCCTTGAATTCAAGTAAAAGTCAAGATCAAGATAAAGTTTAAGTTCAAGTTCATCAAAATTCAAAAACGATTATGTATCCAATACATAACCATGAACACGATACATACTAATTTGTGTTTCAATAATTAGGGTTTTATATCAAAACTAACATTTGAAAACGATACATTATACTTGATAAAATTGTAATGTATCATAAAGGTGAAACAACGAATTATACATTAATTTAAGAATCAAAATCAACTAGATACATTAAAAGATATGTTGAAAGCAATATAAAATAAAAATAAAATCAACAATTTGATATGCTAAAAGTAAAAAAAAAAACGATGAAGAAATCCCTCTACACTTTCTTTTTTGCTCTGTATCAACTTTTGTAGCTTTTTTTCACTTTCAACAATGACTTCTTCCATTAATCTCGACCCAAAGCCCTTACCAAAAAACTAAAGTAATGAAAAGATATCTACTTCTTGAATAACTTGAAATTGATGGACATGGGCATGATAATGCATATCCAACTTTTTTTTTTCCTTTTTGGGATTTTTTTTCACATTAGCTTTAGAAGTCGAAGGTGCATCATTCTTCGACTTTGACTTCTCTAAACTCAGATTCTTCATGAATAGAGGATTTTTGTTTCATTGTTTAGATCCATTTTCAACAAATCCTTCGTCGTCAGAATAAAAAATATGACCCACATTATCTTCTTTATTTGAAAATAATTGGGTAATTCCAATACTAAAAAAGAACATCATCCATATGTATCAGAAAGTTGAAGATGAAAAATCTAACTTTAAAAAAAAACGATAATCGATGAGTTGTAAAGAAGAATACCTCTTCAAAAACTTTAAATCAATTTACTGGAAAGAGAAAAGAATAATTGAAATTAAAAAAATTGAGTGATGGAGGTAACTGGTGATATGGTGGAGTGATTATAAACGTGAAAAAGGGAGAAAATCGTAGATTTAGAATGTGGAAGTTATGTACCCGGAAATGAGAGATTGAGAGAAAAAAAAAAGGATTTTGTAAATTTTTGAAATGTAGGGAACAATAGAAAATAGAATAAAAAAAGATGCGTAGTTCAATAATTTTTCCTTAAAAAAATATATCCAATCTACCTCAATGTTCTAACGTGAAATTTTAAAAAGGCTTGGCAACTAAAAGGGAGGAAGAAAGAATCAAAAGAGGAGATTAATACTATTAAACACTAAAATTGTGACCAACTAATAAGGAGAAAATCAGGGATTAATATATCCTACTCGTTACTAAACACTACATTTAAGGAAAAATATTGTTAATTAATTAGTTAGGAGTTATTTTAATTCAATTCTTTTGTTCCTCCTGACCGAACTCGCCAATAAATCACAATAGAATAAGTTCTTCTTGCACGGAGAGTAGCGTAACGTCGGAGACATCTTTATCTGAGGAGGAGGCTCCGTCATCCGGCTCCTCATAAATTATGTTAGGATCGGCCGGCACATCCTGAAAGGCTTATAGGAAAGAAATGATAGGCTCCGTTGTTGATACACAAGTACATATTGAAAAACATATTCAAGCTGCACTTGTGGGACGAGACTATTCGGTTTATTATTATTAATACATTAGTATATTTGTTATTGTTATTTTTTTTATATATTCAACAAATGTTACATCCGATAAGTTTTTTACTGTTAAAACATGAAACATAAACAATAATGTCATAACTAGTACTAATAAATAGTCTTATATATTAATTATGAAATTTCCTCTTTTCTCCTCTTTTTAAGCTTTAAAGATTAGTTGGCTATCTTTATTTTATAGTAACTGCAGCCGGCAAGGTTTTGAAAAATTAACAACATAAAATTTCTTGTTAGAAAAATTTATAAATAGAAGGATAAAAATGAATTAGGATATTATTTTTTTTTTTCATATTTCAGGCATTTGAAAGATACTATTGTTAAAAAACTTCATATTTCAGGCATTTGAAAGATAAAAGTCTATTACTGAGCTTGAAATAACCTATTTATACTTATTTAGTGAATTTTTTTCAAATATATATACAGACTGCAAGTTAAAATTATTAAATTCAAGTGAAACCTTTGATAGTTTTCCCTATGTCACAGGACTTGTTCTACATTGATAATTCCCCATCATATTCAATAAAGAAGAGAGTATTTAAGCAAATGTAAATATTTAAGCATCATCTGATCACTAGAAAACTCACCTTGTGCTGGTCTTCCTCTTCCCAAGTACACTCTCATGTCTTACAAACATACTCATTTTGAGTTTCCACCCTACATGTCAAGGGTCAAGCCTCTTCCGTACCCCAACCCCTCAAAAAGAATCTAGTCTCTAACAAATGGTAGGACAAACCAATCTATAAATTCCAACAATAATGTATAACTCAACTACTCCTAAAATATGGTGCAAACTACTGTCTGATCAGCAATACCCCCATGTATCAAAGCTGAATCCAAGTTGTCAAGCTCCAATTGCCAAAATCTTCCAGACATTATTCAATTCATGCTGCAGCAGTGTTGAAGAGATCAATGTTGAAGCACTGTTCCTTGCCGGTCTTGCAATATTAAAGTTGAGCAAAAAGAACTTCATTCCATGTATCTGGAACACCAGGCAAGCACCAATGCAAACAATCCTGCACTCCAGGTGTTGATTTGATGCTGTATCGAGATATATGACCTTCATCTCTCAGCTGAGACAAAGCTGTGATGTCCAAAAGCTTGACAGCTGTTCCTTTTACCGCCCCTGCTGCACCAGCATCACTAGATTCATCTTGTAGAACCTCCTTTCCACCAGAAAGTGGAGTGGTGTTATCGCAGGTCCCTCCAGTGTTCCAATCTCCATTAAAAAAATGTCTGGGCGATATAGACCGGTAAAATGCTTTAAGACCAGGGTATTTTGGCAGCTGTGAATCTACCCATTTAATGATACTGTGAATTGTAAGATTCTTGGCACCATTAATATCTGCAATTTTCCTGTTCGTGTTAGGAACACCATCCACATACATGACCCACCGGTTGGCGTTAAGCTTTCCTCTATTCCAATGGTGTCCTGTGTTTAGCACAAGGACATCAAATCTGGGTAGGAAACGACTTAAAAATGCAGGTGGACGATCCAGGTGCATGGCATAATCAGTAAGAGGGTTAGAGGCATTAATGGGTGTCAAGTTACACAAACTAGCAGACCAATAGTAAAGAATAGTTGTTTGGGTCCTCGGAAATCGATAAGCCCATCCATCAGGTCGTACAGCATGACGAGCCTTTACAAGACCATAGTCACGTCCCACGTCGAGAACATCAGGTCTGTCTTCACCACCAGTAATCATACACATAAGCGACTGGAATTGTTGTCTGCCAAGAGAATCCCCAATGAAGGCCAGAGTTTTGTTCTCCATCCTGGATCCACAACCAAGTTCAGAAAATTCCTTGTATGTAGAAAGAGTGAAGTCAATTAAGTATCACATGAAGACTTGAGGAAGAGAGAAGACAGTGCAATATTTCTATGCAACAAGAAACTTAGACTTGGAAACTTTGTCCAAAAAGAATTTTCTCTATTCAGACATTAGGATGTGAGAGAGATGAGGACAACAGGCACTACATAGAGGAGTTTCACAGTCACCATTTCTTGCAGTTTATGTGCGATATAAGTTCTAATATGTTGGGTTCGCTCAAGCTCACTCTTCTGCTCTTGGAAAATACATGACAAGACATGGTAGGTACAGTACTTCTTATGCCACTCAGAAAAAGAGAGAAGGTTCTAATAGAGCACATAAAAAAATTTCTTAGATTATACACATTGCAAGCATCAGATGGTGATCAGTTTCAGAAAAAAGAACATACTTTTTCAGGAATTTAACACCTGTAAACTCTTCCATCTCACAATCCCTTGGTCTCCAACGTAGTTTCTCATATTCAAAATCCGTACGCTGTGTCAAGCGGCAAGCCCACATGGCTGACAACCACCGCTTGCAGTGAAATCCAGAATATAAAGGCCGACTATCATCTGTGACCCATCTACCTTTAGCATAATTACAACCTGGAAATTAAGATAAGGGTATTAGTAACTAATTACTTACTAACCGTTGTAACAAATTCACCAAACAATTTAAGGATAGGTCGCTTGGCAAACAAGACCATTTTTTAGATTATCCAGAACCCAAGAAGGGTGAAAAATAATTTATACAAGGAAAAAAATTAGGATTTAATTCAAAGACAATGTAATCAAATGATTCAAATCCATCAAGATTCGAGTCTTGTGAACATTAAGATAAAATCTACAGCTAAATGACATCGAAGAGCAGGAAACAAAGAATCAAATAGAACGATAATCACCATGATCTTTTGAGTCAGATGTCATATTTTCTATAGCGACGCCTGCAGAATTCAGTGGAGCAGCGACTTCGTTTTCCTGTTCTTTTGAACTATTTTTTTCTTCCAAAGCTTTTAAATCTCCTCCTTTTTGGGTAAAGCTGGGAGGAATACCTGCACTTCCTGAAAAGGACCATAAAAACATCAAACTGTGGAGACTAGAGATCGCTTAACCTCAATGGTATCTCAGAGTACAAAGATAGTATAAAACATGAATAGGTCACAGTGAAAATAGTTCTTTACTGCATAAAATAACACTTTAAAAAGGAAGCCCGGTGCACAAAGCATGCCAAGTTAGCAGGGTCCGGAGAAGGGCCACACCCCCATAAAACTCACACTTTGGCAAACATAAATCAAGTTGAGGAGCTGGAAGCAACAGATTCAGCATACAATAAGCAGATTAGGAGCTATTTTATTCATACAACTCGGGAAGAGGGAAGTTCCTATTTCTTTTAACTTGAAGGACAGAAAACTGACACATTACTTTACTATTACTGGTAATTCTTTATGATTTGAGGCACTCAGAAAAAATAAAAGATAGTACTCGAACATACTGTACCTTCAATTGCAGTATTAGTAATCGGTTCTTCTGTCACCTTATCCTTCGTAGAAGAGTTCGAAATGGAAGATTCAAAGTTCACATTTTCTTCTGATTGCCCTGATCTATTTCTTTCTCTTAAAACTTCTTCATCTTTCACTTTATAATCTGCAAGAGAAACAGAGAATAGATGAGTAGGATTTGGCAACATTCCCATCAAGTTCTTTACTCTGTCACAATACTACTGTCCTTTTTTGGTTTGTCCCAAAACAACTACTTACCTTAAAGAGGAAAGATTGTTTCTCCCTCCAACATTTAAATTGATGTCAAACCATACTATATTTTATTGTTTCAAACTCGACGTGACATCCTATCGATTAACATTCAACTTTTTAATATTTGAAACATTATGTTAAAACACTTCTGCACCAAACTGCATAAGACAACTTATCCAAACATTTCACTCTCAATACCTAGAAAAGTCAAAATAGGATCTTAATGGGACATATCCACTGTGGGGAATTTAGATTAGTAGCCTTGTTACTTAAAGTTGTTGAAGAAACAGATGATATCATTATTTACTGGGAAAAAGTTGAGAAAAGAAGCTTTATGTTTTAGCATAATTCAAGAAGATCAAGCGGCTGAGAGGTTTCCACAACAAAGAAAATTATTGTGCAAAAGAACCAGACAAAATATGCAAGAACCACAGCTTCTGCCAAGTTTCATGTCATCTCAACTCAAATACAGCAATGTGATCCGGCATAAATAAAACACCTTTGTTAATATAGACATGATTTGTTCTGGTACCTGCCATCTACAATGGCTGCTCCAGTGGTATTGGGTTTTATGCAACCACTGGCTCGTAAGCATCTCAGTAAAAAAATGCTCCTTACCACTAAACATATACAAAAAGATTTTTTTTCACAAAAATAAAACAGGTTGAACAGCCAAATAACAGCAGCTTCTACGACTTAATATACACAACCTTATCTTGGGTCAACATATTTGCTAATTCAAAGTGGAAAATGAACTACCAATGGTATGGAAAATGTCAAAAGAGAATTTATGCCAAACCTGGAGAAATCTGGAAGACACGATCTTGAGATGGTGTCCAATAAGAGAGAAAGGGGCTTTTCACGTATGCCAAAATAATAACACTGGCGCAGACAAATCCAATAAGGATGAGAGAGATCAGTGGAACCTTTAAACCTCCCTTCATCCTCAATTCATAGAACTTAGGTACTTGAAGTCATTCCACCATAGTGGATGTTGTGTTCACTTCAGTTTAGTAACTGAAATAGTTGAAAGGGAAATGTTTGAGGCAAGATTGAAAATACTGTTTCTGGTGTAAAAAGATTGATTAGATATTCAAGGGACAATTTTAGACTCCTGATATAGACAACAAAAATTTACACAGAAATATTAATAGGAAGACACCTTCATGACAACATGATAGACAATAATTTTCTACTACCCACCAAGGCTCACAATTCTGCTGTAAAGTTTGTCAGAGTTAATGAAGTACAAATACAAGCTTGAAACAAAAAATAAGTAGAAGTGATAGAGAGAGAGTAGGAGAGTGGAATTAAAAGGAAACTACCACTCTTACAGTTACCCTCTCTTCTTATCTATGTAGGGAGTGATGAGGGTGTTGTAGGAAAAAGATATTGTAGTAGGCTCACAGTAAAATTAAGTCCAAAACTACTTCTATGTCCCTTTATCACTAAATAGTATAGATATGAGATGAAAAACCTTCTTATCATTTGAGATGCCTGATATAAAAAAACCTTCCTTTGTAGGAAACTACAATCAAATTGTCAACACTTGAGATTCCTCCTAGATCAACAACAGATATCTTTCCTTTAGCTTCCTTCTCCATATCCTAGAGCCCTTTTTGGGTTCCCCCACCCAATTTCATGACCAAGTTGACCCTGACTTTACCATCTATAAGATCTTTCTAACCTTAGTCCAACCCTGCATCTTAATGTTGAATACAATTAGTTTCTCGCATCTTGAATTTTATTATTGCAAACTACAGAGCAACTTCGGTCTTATAAATCTTTTCAATGCAATTTTCCCTTTGCTCACACCATAGCACCTCTCTTTGTTGCTCTCTCTTATTTATCACATTTTCTCTTACACTTTCTTTCTTGATTGCTCACTTCTAGCTTGATTTCATAACTCAAAATGGCCACCTCTATCTATAGGTGGTGATGGAAGCATTTAGTGAGGGTATATGCTACTCTCTTCTAAAATATTACTAAGTTATGTTGCTTAGATCCTCTGAAAATGTCGCCACTGCGTGTTCCTCAAAAAGTTATGCATTTTTGGAGTATTTGACATGAGTCCAGCCGCATTTTTGGATAACTACCTATTTCTAGAATTCTAGAGTTGTTCTTTGAATTCTCATGAATTACTTGAATATTCTATAGTCATCTGAACATCAAAGAAATAAAGTTGGTTTTGTTTCTAATCAATTCAGTTTTGGATAAAGCACAGAGCTGCGTTTTTCGTAAGGACACATCAACTACTGAAATTCTGATTGAAGCAGATTCATTGAGTGTCTTTGCCCCCTTAAGTAGTGTTAAATTATGAAGTCCAAACTAGTTCCAAATGCTAGTAAAAATAACGAATTTTTTAAAATGAAAAAATTGCATTAACAAAACCCAGAAACAAGATAATTCGTAGATCCCTTACGAAATTACTTATCAAAATTTCAAGTTCTGTTCAAAACACATATACACAAGTTACAACGATCAAGTGAGCGAACCCTAGAAAATACTGATGAAGATATTATACACATACACAGCACCAAATATTCAACAACAAAAAATATGGATCTTTAGAAATTGGCAAATTAAAAATTCACAAAATACAAACTGAATTACGTCAATGTGAATCTAAATACTACAATCTAGAAATGCATACCTGAAAACGCCTGAAATCTAACCTCCGAATCCAATTTGATCATGGAACAATAATTTCTTTAGCAAATAAAAAAAAAATGAATTCAGTGTCGAAATATTTATGAAATAATGATGCAAAATTGAAGTTTAGAAAAAAAAATCAACTCAGAGATATTAAGTTTGAAGGTGAAGAAGATAGCTGGAGAAGAAGGAAGAACCAATGGAGAAACAGACAGAGGAGATCGCGGATACAGGAAAATGAAAGAAATTATTTATATGACACTTTGACTCTAACTTATGAATCAGCTAGCTAGAATTACGCACATATTAGAAATTACCAAAATATTTATATATTATTTTATTTTTATAAATAAATCAGTTATTTTATTTTATATCACACATGAAATTATATATTATGTAAACTTTTAAATTGCAAATGATTTATAGAAGAAATTTTATCTATAATTTTGGGGATATTTTGTAAATAACCACTAAAAATAACTTAATTAAACTTCATAGTTATAGTTTGTTAATTACAATTCGTAACTACATACTAGAAGGAGGAGAGAGACGAGCAAAATTGGGAGAGGGACGAGAGAGGCAATTGAAGGTAAAGGTGGAGAGAGACAAATTGTATTTGTATATCTGTCATATAATTGTATATGTATTATTTGTATTTGTATATGTATAAGAGAGGAGAAAGGCGAGAGAGGGGAAGAGAGGAGAAAAACGCACGTAATCATAGCTAAAAAGGGGTTGCAAATGGTAATTAATTTAAATTATAGCTATGTTAGCTTATTAATTAGTAATATTTACTTATCCCCGTAATTTCTCCTATAATTTTAACCAACTATCAAACATGATATTTCTTATCTTAAGTCTAATACATTTATCATATTTTTCCTAACTAACTACCAAACGATCCCTTATGTTATAAATGAAAAGATATTTTATTTTGTGGATCTCAAAACATTTATTACAAGTAGCAAATATTATTAAAAAAAACATAACACTACACTGATGTAAAAATGCATGTTAGTGTGCATATAAATTGATTGTAAATAAATTCGAATTAGATATGTTGATGGTATAAATACATCTAATGTAGTTTAAATAAACCAATAATACTTAGTAATAATATTTACTTAGCTGATGTAGTGGTGGAATTGTTTCACCCCTAATCGGAGGATTCAGGTTCGAGCATTGAAAGTGATACCGTTGAATGGATCCTGCAGTAGCACAATTTAAATTCAATCGGACTTCAATCCGCTTCCCAATAGTTTAAACGATCGACCATAAATAATAAGTAAATAATATTAAAAATAATTTTACAAGTCATTATATTATAATTTTAAAAAATATATTTTATATGCTTTTTATGTGAGGTTTCATTTTTATACATAAAGATTCATTCACAAAATCTGAAAGTATCATTTTCTTCTATTTATTCTGTAAGCAATAATTTTTTTTAATTCTTCAATTATATTGTGCTTAATAAGATCAAATAAGTTAAATTTAAGTTACTGTGCACGTCGTCTTTTAGTATAATATCACCACTATGTATATTCAATGAGCATTTTAATTGGTTAAAATTGATGAGAATAAAATAAACCTATTATAAAATATCATTGGATATCCCCCCCCCCCCCCCACGCACACATATATATATACACCTATTCATTAGTCATATTTTTCTAATCTTGATGGCCAAGAAACTTGGTCGTTTGGTAGGCCGCATTAAAACAAGGGAAATTTACATGTATAAGCAAATATATATTGGTTAATTAGTTAACATAGTTATAGCTTGCCTTAATTACAACTGGCGCCTACTTTTAGCTATAATTACGCGGCTCAGTTTTTTAGTTTTATATATTTCACACGTTTGTATAATTCAGAATTTGTATAATATAATTTGTATGACATTTGTATAATTCAGAATTTGTATAATATAAAATAATTCCTTACACTTCTAATGTTTGTAACTGTATAAATTCGTTATTTTGAGTTTATACAAAAATAATTGAATTATACAAATGTACCCGCAAATTATACAAACTAGACAGCTTAAATTGTAGCTACAACCCGTAAATATGCAAACAATAGCTATGGAGCATAATTAAGTTTATTATAGTGGCTATTTGCGAAAGTGTCCCTTAAAACAAATAGTTCATGTACTATGTATGGTATTATTTAATACTATGTTTGGTAGGAATTTTGGCCTATGTATAAGTAATTCATGGATTAGTAATACATCCTACATTGTATTATAGACTGTATTACTAATACCTTCCATTTCGAGATATTAGTAATACATAGGATATAATATCATGGATAATATCCCTCAAATCATTTTAATTAATTTGTTTATTTTCTTGATTTTATGTTTTATATTTGTACTAGTAAATTTGTTTAAATAAATTACCTTACAAATTATTTAGAGAGAGTTGTTTGTTACTAAATAAATCCAATTCAAATTAATACAATATTGAAATGTGAGTTGCTTAATATTAACTAATTAAAAAGACAAATATAACACCACATGACGTTTGTGATCTTAATTGAATGTATAATTTGTTGATATATATATATATATATATATATGTGTGTGTGTGTGTGTGTGTGTGTGTATGTGTGTGTGTGTGGTTTTTTAATTATTTGTATTTTGAACAATTTATAAATTTACATACATATTAAAATTACAACTTGCAAATTTTATGTGTAAATTTAGATGGTTTATTCAATTTTACTATTGTTTACCGTCTTTTCAATTTTAAAAGTAGAAAGTTTATCTTTTTAAAATTGAAAATTGACATTTTGTTAGTGAAATTTTTTACTAAGATGACAATTATTTATCCTCAAATAATTTAAGTGAAAAAAAGGCAAACATGACAACAAAATTGTTCTTCTCATAGCTAATTTAGAAGAGAAAAGGCCCAAAATAGTCCCTCATCTTTGAGTTAAAACTCAAAGTCATCCTTGAGTTTTCACATGGAGCATTAATAGTCCCTTATATTTGCAATATTGGTGCACTTTTGGTCCTCCTCCTAAATTTTGCCTATTTTTTAACATTGTTTTTATCCATAATTTATGTATGGAATTAATGTTCAATCATCATTTTATATATTTAGTAGAAATAATAACTTCATGTGAGAGAATGTGAGAAGAAAAATACCTTGTTTTGTTTAGTAGAAATCGTATTGCAAATAAAGTTGAGAGGTTCATCACGACGATTTCACGTGTAATAGTACACTTTTTTCTTTTCTTGCAACGTCATACGTCAAGATGTTCTTAGTTTTGCTGCAGTAATATTTCTACTGAACAGAACAAGGTGTTCTTCTTCTCACATTCTCTCACATAGATTTATTATTTCTACTAAAATATATAAAAGACAATTGAACATTCCTTACATAAATCTGTGCACAAAATTAATGTTAAAAAATAGGCAAAAGTTTAGGGGAGGACCAAAAGTGCACTAATATTGCAAACATGAGGGACTATTAGTGCTCCATGTGAAAACTCAATGATGACTTTGAGTCTTAACCTAAAGATGAGGGACAATTTTGGGACTTATCTCTAATTTAGAAGGCCATAAGAAAATAATATTGTCCGACAATATTTACCTTAACCTAATTACATAATAATTCAAGGATATAATTGGAAAGAAGTTTTTTATAAAGTTTTAATCCAAACACAAGATGAGGTGAGAAACAATGAACCAAACACTTGATAAAAACTGCATTACTAATCCCTACACTATTAATCCCTGCATTATTAATCTCAGCTAAGCCTGACAGCGGAACAGAGAGGTATAGGTATCGGTATTGTTCCGTCCCGATCCGTTATCGATCCAGTGCCGGTCCGGTCGCCTTAGGTTCGGTTCGGTATGAATGGTAAACGGGAGGGGTAACGGGACGGAAGTTGGGAATTATTGGACCGATTAATACCGGTTCTGGTGTCGTACTGGTCTAGTCCAGTTCACATTGGAATTTAATTTTTATTTTATTTTTAAATATAGTTGTTGTCAGCCGTTGGGTAAGGCTATTGGGCCCCACCTAACGGCTATTTCACCCTCTAACCCCCCCCCCCCCCCCACACACACACACTCTAACCCCAAACTTTATTTAATACCCCAAAGTTTTAAAATTACATTTTAGTCCTATTTTTTTAACTATAAAAACCTCCAAACCTTCATTATTTTTACTCACAAATTTTCTTCATCTTCCATTCTCTCAAGTCTCCAATCTCTATTAAATTACAATTATATTAGTTTGAAAGCAATTTTTGTGAATTATTTTGGTCTTTGGAGCAACTTTTAAGCTTCAAGTTTCAACTTTCATCTATCGATTTTCGGCTTTCGGTCATACACATCTACTTAAAATGTAGATGTTTGGTACATTCGTTTCAACCTTCATATTTTTAGTTACTTATTTAGTTATTTATTTGTTTGCATTTAATATTTGTATTATATATAATTTGCTCACTTTTAATATTTTAATATGGATTCCAGTAAAAAGAAATGTCGGCAAAGGTAAACAAACTTTTTTTAGTGCGGTCACTAATGTATTTACCAGAAACTTCGGCAAAAATAAGAAATTCGATAGTTCTTCTAAATCTAAAACTAGATAAGTAGCTCAAGTAAGAATAAATACGGAATATTTTACGCATGTTGGAAAAACTATTTTTAATATTGATAGTAATATTGAATTAGATCAATAGCATGAATCTTTACAAGCAATGTTTGGTAATTTTGACGAAGAATTAGATGAAGAAGTAGAACATGATAATGTTAATGATGATATTAATACTTTTGATGATGATGATGATGATGAAAAAACAGAGTCTGTTACGGCTACTAGTCTCACTCCCAGTCCCGCTCCCATTACATGTCCTGCTCTCATTCCCCCCGTACATCCTAATCGGGCTAGGCCCAAGGTCAAACGTACTAAAAAAGTTGTTGTGTGGCAATTTATGACCCAGAGTGAAACACCTAGCTTGACATCAGTTAAAGATAGTATAAAAATTGAAGCTAAAAAATTGTATGACTTGTATAATTCTCATTGAATAAATGAAGTAGTATGTAATGAAGAACCTGAAACGTCTAGGTGTAGATATGATGAAGATAATATTGATGATATGCTAGAAAGTTATCTTGGACTTGCTACTGATGAAAAGAATGATTTTGATACATATAATAATCAGGGAACAGAAACTATTAAGGATCCACAAGGATACTTGACCTTTTAGATTGGTGGAGGAATCGCGGAAAGGAATTTGCAGAACTTTAATCGGTGGGTCGAGATGTGTTAGTTATTCAAGCATCTTTAGTAGCTTCGGGGGCGCTTTTAGTGCAGCAAGATTTCAAATTGGAGAGCATAGGTATTTATTAGCAGCATACAACTTGGAGATATCGATATTATTTAGAGAATGAATTAATGTCGAGAGAAGGAGTTATGAAAATGATATTGATGAAATGTTGTAAGATTTTAGTGACGACGACATTGATACATTGGAGGTACTAGCCGATCAACCAATTCCAGATCATGTTACTAGAGAAATGTTAATGACTTAAGACAGGACTTCCTTGGTAACTTGCATTATTAGTATGATAATTCGAGGTCTAATTCAAATAGAGTCCTTCCTAGAAGGTGGTTGAGTAGATTCGGTCATCTACTAATATTTGTAACTCAAATTGTACTATTTAATTTTTATTAATAAAATTATAGGCAATTCGCCTTAATTTTTTTTTATTCTCTTCAATTTATCACAAGTCTTTTTTATTATATTTCAGTTTACAAATGACAACGTCCAAACTTAAGTTATAATTTGAAATTTTAAAAAAAATCAATTTTAAAGTTTGAAATTTAAACTTTAAACTTTTAAAATTTTAAATTTAAACTTTAAGAGTTTAAACTTTTTAAGTTTAAAATTTAAATTTTCAAACTTTTAAAGTTTGAAATTTTAACTTTAAAGATTGAAATTTAAACTTTAGGAGTTTAAATCTTATTTTTATTAAAAAATTAATAAGTTAGAGTATATATTTTGAAATATTTCAATTTTAAGTTAGACTTTTAAAAAGACATATTTCGTATTTTTTTAATTTTAAATTAGATTTTAATTAATAATTAATTTATTTTAAAAAAAAAAAACTAGTCGTTATCCCGATTTACTAGTCCGGTATGGTCCCGGTACTGTACCGGTCTGGGACGGTAGGTACCAAAAATTTTGGTGTATCGGTACCAGTCCGATTTTGATTTGGTAGTTTTCCTCGCGTATGACGTCGGTTTCGGTCCGGTTCCGATCGATGTCGGTCCGGTAGTCTCGGTCCCGATTTCGTTGTCGGTCCTAAATTCTCAGCATTACTAATCTCTTCATTATTAATCTTTGTAACAAACGATCCCTTAATGTACTGTAACAATTTTATTTTCTCAAAGTATGTTGATTTTCAAGACTATGAATAGCCTCTATATGATATATGAAGACAAAGAAGAACAAAAAGTTCTGCTTCGCTCTTCTTCCGCTTATTTTACTTTATATCAATTTTTTTATATAACACATTATCAGTACGAGTCTCTACAATTTCAAGCAAATACTTTAAAAGTCTCCAAGGTATACACTTTTTTTCTTTTTTAATTAATGTCATCAATTTTTTCTAAAGTTGAATATTTTGCTTTCAATATATCGAACAAAAGATATTGTTCTTGTGTGCTAGATGTCGAAATTCATCTTGATGCAATGAATTTGACAGACACCAACAAAGACAAAAATCAAACATCAAGTCAAAATTGTGTCAAGACAATATTATTTCTTCATTGTTACCTTGATGAGGGCTTGGAAATGAAAATACCTCACTATTAAAGATTTTCTTGTATTGCAGAATAATTTAAAAGATAGATATGACCATCTAGTTGTTCTTCCATAGGCACGTTATGATTGGATTCATGTGAGACTCCACGATTTTAAATTTATCAGTAGATATAATTTTTTTCATATTTAAAATTATTTCACAATTAAAATTATGAGGAGAAAATATCAAAGACCATGATATGTTGGAGAAAATTTTTTTCCACTTTTTCTGCCTCGAGTATATATTCCTGTAGCAGCAATATCGATAAATGAGATTAAAAAAATATTTTGTATTAATTTCACTTCTTCTTTTTGTTGAACAATAACATAATAACATATTAATAAAAAATTATGAAAGTCAACTTACTGATTTTATGTAATTTTCTAAAGTGATGCAGTAACTTTTCATCAATCTAAGTGTGAAAAAATTATAGTCTCAGTTATAATCATGTATATGATCAAGGAAGATATTTTAATCATGATGGCCGTTTTGCACCAAATAATAACCTTCATTAATAACAGAGTAAGAAGAAGCATGAAAAACACAAAGCGGTGCAAAAGAAAATTTCGGACAATAAATATTATGGATGTGAAAAAGAAAAATGGTAAAAAATTAAAGAAATTTTTAATATCTATCTTAAACTTTGAACAATTCACTTAGTTTGAATTATGAAAAAAACTTAACAATTTTCTCTTATGAAATAGAGGGAGTATAATCATATTTTTCTAATCCTATTAACAAATAAAGTTTGTGCAATGTTTTATTTAGCATATAATGTTATAATGTTTACTTTGTCTATATTTTTCATCTTAAATAATATAATGAATATCTCTCTAATTTTATTTGAATCAGTGATCAATCATGAAGATGTTTGTGATTGATAGTGGAACAATGCACATCATATTCAAAGACGAGAAATAGTTTCCTTACTTGCTTGGAAGAAAAACAAATGTTACTATAATTTTTGGTTATTCAAAATTGATTGAAGCTCTGAAAGAGCTATTATATTTCTGTCTAAGGGGATAAAACCCATTATAGAAAATGCATTGTTCTCTTCTAAATTTTCAAGAAACTTGTTAAGTTTTAAAGATATTCGTCGAAATGAATATCATATTGAAAAAATAAATGAAATGAATGTTGAATATCTTGGTACTATCAAGAATATATTAGACCGAAAATATCTTTTAGAGAAATTATCAACTTTATTTTCTGACTATATTATGCAAAAATAAGTATAATTAAAGCACACTCTATAAAAAATCAGAATTTTATTGATTTAAATATTTTTATGTTTTGCAAGACCGAATAAGTCATCATAATTGATCAATAATGATGAGACGAATCATTAAAAATTCAAATGAACGTTCATTAAAGAACCTATAGATTGTTACAAGGGATGAATTTTCATGTGTTGCTTGTTGTCAAGGAAAATCGATTATTAGGCCATAATCAACGAAGGTTGACATTGCATTCGTTAATTTCTTAAAATGCATACATGGAGATATATGTGAGTTGTTTAGATACTTTATGGTCCTAATAAATGCATCTTCAAGATGACCTCATGTATTCCTCTTATCATCTCATAGCCTGACGTTTGCGAAGTTATTGACACAAGTAATACGATTAATAAAACAATTTCTAAATTATTCCATTAAAGCAACTCGCCTTGATAATGCTCGAGAATTTACATTCCAAGATTTTGATGATTATTGTTTATCAATTGAGATAAATTTTATAGCTTATGTTCATACTCAAAATGACCTTGTTGAGTCATTTAATAAGCGCCTAATATTAATAGAAAATGTTACGATCCAGACCATCGTGATTGACACCCACACTAACCCTCCGGTGGGAGAACCACTACTACAACCTAAACCAAGCAACTAAACCAAAAACTAAAGCATTTAAGGATACGAAAACAAGAATAATATCTAAAAACTGAAGTATATCCTCTAAAAACAAAAATAATATTTATTTAAGGATACGTGGCAACTGATCCATTCAACACACCACAATCACAATCACAATCACAAGTATATCCTCAAGATCATATAATTAAGTCATGATTTCATGGTAACCATCATTCATCTATCTCATATACAACAAGTGTGATCAATAATGCAACATTCATGTCTATACATGTATCATAATGAAGCAAGAACAAACACACATCACACAATCATAGAATCACAGTCATCACCTACCTTGAAACAAGTTTGAAACCCTAAGAAACTTGATCCTTCCGTTTCCGAATTCGTTTATCTTGTTCTTGGTCTACAAACAATCAATACAATACGGGAATCAATAAACAATCACTAATTACCCGAATTGCTAACAATTGTATGAACCCTAGATCATACCTATGATCCCAAGCACCCAAAATAGGGTTGTTTCCACCATAGAATCTAGATCAAAACCCTCTTCATCAATAATTACCTATTCTATTACGTTCTACGGATCGAAAAATGGATTCGGGGAGTGAAAAGCTTACCTTTAGCCTCAAAAATGGTGGAAAACTATCAAGAGTCGCCTGGGTTCATTCCTTAGCTCTAAAAATCGAGAAGTGCAGAAGAAAGTCATTTAGGGGTTTATTTACGACTTTAAGTCGCGTTTGGCCCGGCACAACGACCAAAATCACTGCCAAAACGGCTTGCACGAAACTGTAAGCTATTTTAATAATTCCAAGACCCATATTTCACAACACACCTTTAATCAATGACGCTCAGAAAATACCGTTCACGCTAAGATCAATTTTGGGAGTTTTACTCGCCCGAATTTAATTTCATAAAGTCGTACAGATTCCTTAACGACTTATCTAACTACTCATGTAATCAAAATCATAAATAATTCATCCGATTGTTACCAGATTTCCCTACACCTTAATGACTTTGATTTCGTCCAAATCTGGACTAGGTTGGGAAATCTCAAGTTACTACGAAAAAGTTTTCCGATCCAAATTTTTCCTCGTTGGCTTGTCTATAATGACCAAACCCGGTCGTTACAGTAGATACCAATTTACCCATCACTCATCCCCGAGTAACAAACTTAGGAAAAATAGGCTAATGAAGGAATGAAGTAGTACCTCAATCGACGAACAATTAGGGATATTTGTCTCACATGTCCCTCTCGATCTCCCAAGTAGCTTCCTCAATTGGACGATGCTTCCATTGAACTTTCACGAACTTAATCTCCTTGGTCCTCAACTTACGCACATCACGATCAAGAATTGCAATCGGTTCCTCCTCATATTAGAGGTCATTGTCTAACACAATTGAGTCCCACTTAATAATACAATCCTTGTCACCATGATACCTCTTCAACATGGACACATGAAATACCGGATGAACACCCGATAGATTAGGAGGTAAAGCTAATCTATACGCTACCGGTCCCACACACTCGAGAACCTCAAAGGGACCAATGTATCACAGATTTAGCTTACCTTTCTTGCCGAATCTCATCACCCCTTTCATGGGTGATATCTTAAGAAGAGCATTCTCACCGGTTTGAAACGTCATGTCTCTCACCTTATGATCCGCATACTTTTTCTGTCTACTCTAGGTTGCTAAAAGCTTAGCTTGAATACTCATCACCTTATCTTGAGCATCCTTCACTAAATCGACCCCCAATGGTTTCACATCTCCAGCTTCAAACCATCCTATGGGTGATCTATATCCCCTCCCATAGAGTGCCTCAAATGGTGTCATATCTATGTTGGAGTGATAACTATTATTATAAGAGAACACACACAAAGGTAGGAACTTATCCCAATGCCCTCCAAAGTCAATCACACATGCCCTCAACATGTCTTCTAACACTTGAATAGTCCTCTCTGACTATCCGTCTGTCTGTGGATGGAAAGTTATACTAAAAGTGAGTTGTGTGCCCAATTCATCATGTAATCTCCTCAAAAACTTGGATGTGAATTGGGTACCATGGCCTGAGATAATAGAGAGGGGGACCTCATGCAACCTTACTATCTCTGTCACATAAACTTTACCCAATTGTTCGGCATTATAATCTATTCTCACCGAAATAAAATGGGCTGACTTAGTCAATCTATCCACAACTACCCAAATAGAATCAAACTTCCCCAAAGTCTTGGGAAGACCAACCACAAAATCCATGGCTATCCTGTCCCATTTCCATTCCAGAATTGGCATTCTTTGAAGCAAACTTGCAGGCCTTTGATGTTCATACTTCACTTGTTGACAATTCTGACACTTACCAACAAACTCCGCTATATCCTTCTTCATGCCCGACCTCCAATAAATTCGCTTCAAATCTTGATACATCTTGGTCACACCCGGATGAATAGAATATCGCAACCCATGGGACTCCATCAACAACTTCTGAATCAAATCATCAACTCGAGGAACACAAATTCTTCCTTTAAAACTGAGCACGCCTTCCGCATCAAGAGTGGTCTCTTGTGCTTTACCAATCGCAGTCTTATTTCTAAGCTCCTCCAAATTTTCATCTTCAAATTGCTTAGCCTTGATCTCCTGAATGAATGTGGCCCTTACCTCAACACTAGCTAACACCCCACCTCTTTCTGAGATGCCCAACTGCATGAACTTAGACTCTAAGGTTTGAATTTCCTTAGCCAAAGGTCGCTTGGTTACACTTAAGCAAGCTAAACTACCCATACTCACCGCTTTTCGACTCAAAGCGTCTGCCACTACATTAGCCTTACACGGATGGTATGAATGGTAACATCATAATTTTTAAGTAACTCAATCCACCTTCGATGTCTCAAATTCAGATTCTTTTGAGTAAACACATGGTGCAAACTACGATGATCAGTAAATACCTCACACGTAACACCATAGAGGTAATGTCGCCAAATCTTAAGAGCAAACACTACCGCTGCCAACTTCAAATCATGTGTTGGGTAATTCCTCTCATGCACCTTCAATTGACGCGATGCATAAGTTATAGCATTCTAATCATGCATCAACACAACACCAAAACCAGAATGTGAAGCATCACAATAAACAATAAAATCCTTACCTTCCACCGATAATACAAGAATAAGTGCGCTGGTCAAGAGAGTCTTGAGCTTTTGAAAGCTCTTCTCACATTTTTCAGTCCATTCAAATGGTATCTCCTTTTTGGTCAAATTTTTCAAGTGAGTGGCAATAAAAGCAAAGTTCTTCACAAATCGACGATAATAGCTAGCGATCCCCACAAAACTCCTAACTTCAGTCACAGAACTTTGTCGAACCCAATTCTTAACCGCCTCAATCTTTTGAGGATCTACCATTACCCCTTCTTTTGAAATTACATGCCACAAGAATGCAACAGAAATCAACCAAAATTCACACTTAAAAAATTCCGCATATAACATTTGCTTCCCAAGGACACCCAAAACAATACGAAGATGGTCGGCATGCTCTTCCTCACTTTTTGAATAGACCAAAATATCATCAAGAAATGACTTGAACACCCGATTCATTAAACTCATAAAAGTTGTAGGCGCATTAGTTAAACCAAAAGACATAACCAAAAACTCATAGTGCCCATAACGGGTTCTAAATGCCGTCTTGGGGACATCCTCAGGCCTAATTTTCAACTGATGGTAGCCAGACCTTAGATCAATCTTAGAGAAAAACCAATACACCTTGCAATTGGTCAAAAAGATCATCTATTCGAGCTAAAGGGTACTTGTTTCAAATAGTCACCCTATTCAATTTCCAATAATCTATACACATTCTCATACTACCATCAATTTTCTTAACAAACAAAACTGGGACACCCTATGGGAAACATTAGGATGAATAAATTCCTTATCAAGAAACTCTTGGATTTGAGCCTTAAGCTCTCTCAATTCTGTTGGAGCCATGCGATATGGAGGGATAGAAATGGGGCGCGTACCAGGCTCTAAATCAATGCAGAAATCTATATCTCTATCCGGAGGCATACCAGGCAAGTCATTAGGAAACACTTCTCTAAATTCCGATACCACAAGAATAGACTCAATAGATGGAGTCTCAACCTCAACATCCCTAACATGAGCCAAATAAGCCAAACAACTCTACACTACCAATTTTCTAGCCCGAATTGAGGATATGATCTCAGCTTGCTTAGGCTTGTACACCCCTTCCCACTCTAATTTTTCCCTTCCCGAAATTTCTAGAGTTATCGACTTTGTATTACAATTAAGCACAACATAATAGGGGGACAACCAAGTCATGCCTATATCAAAATCAGTCATATCCAAAATCACCAAATCAGCCCAGGTCTGAAAACCCATAAACAAAATAGGACAAGTACAATAGAAATGAGTGACTATGATTGACTCTCATACTGGGGTAGAAACATGGATAGGGGCATCAAGTATATCACAAACCATATCAAACTTTGAGGCAAATCTCACGGATATATATGAATAAGTAGAACCCGGATCAAATAACACATTAGCCATCCAGTCACAGACAAGAATAGTACATGTGATCACCGCGTTAGAAGCCTCTGCCTCATTCTTGCTCGGAAAGGCATTACACTGAGCCCTATCATTTTGACGAGCCACTTCTCTGCCTGGTTGCATGTTACCTCTGCCTACATTACCATTTCCTCTACCTCCATAACCTCACTGATTACCTCATCGCCCACCTTGTGGATGTCATCTACCATTATTACCATTCCCCGCGGATACCACTACTCTAGAATGTTGCTGCGCGGAATCTAACACATGTGGGTATGGATAATCTCTCCTTATATGCCCATGTTCACCACAGTTGTAGCATGTACGATCAAAAGATGGTCTGCTGCCCTCTAAAGGTGTGATTCCCTGGCTATCCTGAATCAAATTGTGAGGTGGAGTTCCCGAGTAATTACCTGTAAAGGCGGGCATAACAGACTGAATTGGCTTGGCTGGAAACATTGGCCTCCCCGAACCTCTAGAATAAGAAAATTGAAAGTTGCTTGAATTCTTGGCCCTTTTTGCCAATGCCTTAGCCTGACCATCTCGCCTCACCCCTTCCACTTTCTTAACATAGTCTGTTACCTCATTGAAACTCCTCCCTGCAGAAGTCATATGAATAGATAATACTTGCAACTCAGAATTTAGTCCTCTAATAAATACTGAATTCTCTCTTCCTCAGTAGTCACTAATTGAGTAGCATATCTAGACAAAGCATGGAACTTGGCCTCATAAGCAGCCACAGTCATACCACCTTGCTCCAAAGTCATGAACTCATCCTTCTTGCAATCCCTCAAAGTCCTAGGCACATATTTCTCCAAAAAGAGAGCATGAAATTAAGTCCAAGTAAGTGGAGGTAAAGTAGAAGATCTACATTCCATATAAGCTCTCCACCACTTCTTAGCCTCACCTTGAAGTTGAAAGGACACAAACTCAACCCCATGTTGATGAACAATTCCCAACGTATGAAGCCTCTTATAGAAATCTAAGATGAACTCATAAGCTTCCTCATTCTCAGAACCAAGAAACACACGAGGCTTTAGTTTGAAGAACTTAGTTAACATTTCATGCTCATTACCAGTCATAACAGAACCCAACAAAGGACGAAAGAAAACATCGTTACCTCCCGTTCTACCCGTCTTGGGAGCAGTGCTAGCAACTGGGGGATTAGCGAGAGCTTGAGTTGCTTGAACAAAATGAAGCACTCCAGGACCAACCAACCCTTTCAAGAATGACATGATCTGTCGAGCTAACACTGGGTCTATGAGAGGAATATCGGTAGTCTCAGCCTGCACCTCTTCCTCTTGTCCCACATCCTCAAAATTCTTAACATCAACATTCTCATCTATCTCTTCATGATGCGAATGAGGGTCTCATTCACAGGAGCATTCTCAACAGGAGCTCCATTCCCAGCAAGCGCTACTTTTCCACGGCCTCTACCCCTATCTCTTATTCTACCCCTGCCTCGACCGCGACCTCTCGCTGCAGATTCCTCAGTTGGAGTATTGAAGGGAGCTACGGGCATGATGTCGTTGAATCTGGTGTTAACCATTTGCGGATAGAAGAGTGAAAGAGGTTAGATACCAATTTGAATCGCCAGCTACCAATTGGAATCAAGTAATAGCACGAAAGGAGACAAGAGAAAACAAAGAGATTTCCTAAAGTCTTATAGCCTCTCGAAAAGAAGTACTGGCGTCCCCGTACCATTCCGCAAGACTCTACTAGACTCATTTTGGTACATCGAGATCAATGAACCTAGGCTCTGATACCAACTTTTTCACGACCCAGACCGTCGTGATTGACACCCACACTAACCCTCCGGTGGGAGAACCACTACTACAACCCAAACCAAAAACTAAAGCATTTAAGGATACGAAAATTGGAATAATATCTAAAAACTGAAGTTTCTATAAACCTCCAAAAGATCTAACGACTAACAATACGAAAAAATACACCTAGAACCTGAAAGTCAATGTACCAAAACATCTAAAGTTCAACAAGTCTAAACAAGAGAGGATACAACCCTAACTAATGAACTAATCAACTAACTAGAAAAGTCTAAGTCCAAAATGGTGGACATAGACGAAAGAGAACCCATGGTACGCCAGAAGAACTAACTCACCCTTGAGTTCGAAAACGGTCACTAATCTTCTAAGTGAGGTCTATCAATAGCCACCGGAACATGCCATGTACTCAATAAAAATAAGAGAAAGTGCAGTATCAGTACACAACCACAGTGTACTGGTAGGATCACGCGACTATCCCACTAAGTGTAACATAAGTAAGTCAATACAACATTATAATCACATGCATATACCGAACATATACAATATCATCAACATTTACGAACAACGAACAACTTCACATTTCTCAAAATACACAAATATGACAAGTCATTGGTCCTCTCATGGAACCCAAACCCAAACAGTTAGCATACCGAAACGTTGTACCCGATCCAATTATTATGCCGAAATATGGCAACCGATCCCATAATTATGCCGGAATATGGCAACCGATCTAAGTTAGTTATGCCGAAACGTGGAAACCGATTCATTCAACACACCACAATCACAATCACAAGTATATCCTCAAGATTATACAATTAAGTCATGATTTCATGGTAATCATCATTTATCTATCTCATTTACAACAAGTGTGATCAATAATGCAACACTCATGTACATACATGTATCATAATGAAGCAAGAACAAACATACATCACACAATCATAGATTCACAACCATCACCTACCTCGAAACAAGCTTGAAACCCTAAGAAACTTGATCCTTCCCTTTTCGGATTCGTTCCGATTGTTCTTGGTCTACAAACAATCAATACAATACGAGAATCAATAAACAATCACTAATTACCCAAATTGCTAACAATTCTATGAACCCTAGATCATACCCATGATCCCAAGCACCTAAAATAAGGTTGTTTCCACCATAGAATCTAGATCAAAACCCTCCCCCATTGATAATTACCCATTTTATTACATTTTACGGATCGAAAAATGGATTCGGGGAGTGAAAAACTTACATTTAGCCTCATGAATGGTGGAAAACTGTCAAAAGTCGCCTGAAGTTCGTTCCTTAGCTCTAAAAATTGCATAAGATTAAACTACACCTTGAAAGATAACTCCTGCAAAAGAAACCGAATAGAGGGTTTTGCCGAGAAAGCGCAGAGTATATAAATGAGATGAAATTTGGGAATTTGAAGTTAGGGGGTTTAATTTGTAGTTTGAATTAGGAAATTTAACAAGCAAACATGTTATATGTATTTTCCATAAATCATTATAATTTCAAAAAATGGTCAAAAATGTCCTTAACTTATTGAAAAAGATTTAAAATGACCTTCTTCCAACTATTGGATTAAAAATGCCGTTTCATTCACCTATTTGGATAAAAAATACCCTCAAGGTTAAACAACGAGGATAGGCTCAAAATAGTCCCTCATCTTTGGGTTAAGACTCAAAGTCATCCTTGAGTTTTCACATTGAGCACTAATAGTCCCTCATGTTTGTAATATTGGTGCACTTTTGGTCCTCCTCCAAAATTTTGCCTATTTTTTAACATTGATTTTATCCATAACTTATGTATGATATGTTCAATCGTCATTTTATATATTTAGTAGAAATAGTAACTCCATATGAGAGAATGTGAGAAGAAAAACGTATTGTTTTGTTAAGTAGAAATTGTATTGCAGGTAAAGTCGAGAGGTTCATCACGATAATTTCACGTGCAATAGTACACATTTTTTTCTTTTCTTCCAATGTCATATGTTAAGATGTTCTTAGTTTAGCTGCAGTAATATTTCTACTGAACAGAACAATGTGTTCTTCTTATCACCTTCTCTCACATAGAGTTATTATTTCTACTAAATATATAAAAAGACAATTGAACATTCCTTACATAAAATTGTGGACAAAATTAATGTTAAAAAATAGGCAAAATTTTGGAGGAGGACCAAAAGTGCACCAATATTGCAAACATGAGGGACTATTAGTGCTCCATGTGAAAACTCAAGGATGACTTTGAGCCTTAACTCAAAGATGATGGACTATTTTGAGCCTTTCCTTTAAGTTTAACCTTGAGGGTATTTTTTATCCAAATAGGTGGATGAAACGGCATTTTTAATCCAATAGTTGGATGAAGGTCATTTTTAAATCTTTTTCAATAGGCTGAGGACATTTTTGACCATTTTTCGAAATTATAATGATTTATGGTAAATACATATAACATGTTTGCTTGTTAAATTTCCTAATTCAAACTACAAATCAAACCCCCTAACTTCAAATTCCCAAATTTCATCTCATTTATATACTCTGCGCTTTCCCGGCAAAACCTCTGTTCGGTTTCTTTTGCAGGAGTTATCTTTCAAGGTGTAGTTTCATCTTATGCAATTCATCTTCTAATCATCTTTACACTTCAATAACATTGTTCAAATCAGGATTTTTATTTGTTTTTTCTTCCGATTTGTTACTTCTTTCCTTAAAATCGCTATAGAATTTGAATGTAATGCTATTTTCTAGTTCTTCTACTAGTCATTGCTTGGATTTTTCTATTTCACTGACAAATTGCGTGTTTTCTTGCGTGGGTCTGTCTTTGTCTGGTTGTTTCTTCGAGCTGTTTGTTGAGAAATTCGGGTTATTTCAAAGTTAGAATTTTGGGTATGTTGGGGTATTTATATTTTCTTAAAAATTAAATAAGTTGGTGTTTGTCACTGGATTGAGGGACTATTGCGCTCTAGCAATAGTAGTAAGATGCAAGACAAGTAATTAAACCATTGGGTGTTGTTGCAGTTTTGGTGGTGGAAATGAACAAATCACTATTACCATTGCAAAGTAATTGTGGACGTCCGAAGAATGTGATTGGGAAGGAAGCTTTAGTCAAACTATTGAGATGGCATTTTGGACATTCTGATTTCAGGGGGAAGCAATTGGAAGCTATTGAAGCTGTTTTATCAGGTAAGGTTCTTTACATGTTCACTGCCATTGTGTATTATGAAAGAGTAGGTGCCAGAAAAACATGCTATTTGTGGTACGATTTAATTAGTTATAAAAGCTCTACCTTTTCTTTTCTGCTGGTTAAGTAAAGAACGTGGGATGTAGTGTGAATCCTATTTTAGATTTTGTTGGGTGAATACAATAAAATATAATCATACTGAAACCAAGCAGCTGAATACTTATTCCAGAAGTGTTTATTCGACCTAACTGTACCATGTAATCTTTTAAGAAGCGTTCTGAGTGAGTTATTCAAGCTCCATGCTTTTTCTTTTAATTTACTTTGAATCAAAAGTCAAGCAAAATCAAATACAACACCAAGTCCAATTATTTATTTGTGTTTGTAGCAAAAAAGTAGTTAGTTTATCGGAATCAAAGTAAATAAGATAATAATGGAATTCTCTCTGGTGATAGATAATCTAATTTTCATAAAGACTCTTATGTCCACACCCCAATCGTCTCCCCTTCCCCCTCCCAAAGGACTATGTGCATCTAAGAGATCTTTCATACTGTGCCATATCTCGAAATTGGTAAATACTTATGACCAACAACGAGAAAATAAATGTTATAGCTAAATGGTGATGGGTAATATCACTCAGCCATAAGCTTTGTGTATTGATAATTCTCCTTTGTGTTAATAATATCTAGCAATTATGTAGGAAGGGATTGCTTTTGCCTCATGCCAACTGGTGGAGGGAAGTCCATGTGCTATCAGGTCCCCGCTTTGACAAAACCAGGAATTGTGCTTGTTGTTAGTCCTTTGATAGGTGATTTCTGTTATCTTTGTTTGATTTTACCTTATAACGAAAGCATAAGCTACACTATTTTTGCGTTTGCTTGGAAATTATAGGACACATCATTGACTCCTTTCATCGGTTTGTCATTTGCTTTCAGCTCTCATGGTAAGTACAATATAAGAATCTTGCTTGTAATCTTCTGTTTATTAACTGCCATAGTTTTATCTTCTAACTTTTCCTTTTCTTGCTTAGGAAAATCAAGTTTCAACATTGAAAGAAAAAAGGATTCCTGCTGAATTTCTTTCTTCAACCCAGACAGTTCAAGTGAAAAACAAGGTAAATTGGAATAAGTTAATATTCTATAGATAAATTTCAAGTCTACAACTTCTGAAGCATGGCAAAATTATTGTGGGATTAGTGGTTAATAGTTGATTTCGAAAATACTCTTTCGAGATAGGCCATGTTTTATCTACAATCTCAAGCTAGTTTCATAATAGTCAAACAAGGTTGTTAGTAGTCTGTATGGGCCCTTTATATATTACATGACACTGGAGAAAAGAGAGGCATATGCGATACTTCTATTTCTGATATTTTATTTAGATCAAGAAAATACAGGTGAAGATATTAAGTGTTGCAGATTTCTTGAATACTTTAATCAGCATGGTTGACAGGGATCAGTTTCTTCCTATACCATTTGCCTAGATATTTGATCATTTGATAACTCTGTGGAGTTTTATTTATCACTCCCTCCATCTGAACTTACATTTAAACACTTCCTTTTGGGATATGCAAAGATGATTGACACTTAATTTCTGGAAGACCAAGATACACAATAGTAGTTTATATTATGTAATTGAGTAATTCTATTCAATAATAATGTTGTGATGTTTAACCCCCTTACCCTGACCTGTCAACCATTGTTTTTATTTTTATTTTCTTTCTTCTACAATATACAAGACAATTATCTTATTAATGGCTTGTTTGGTCAAGTTTCTAAAATGAACTTATTTTGAAAAAGTGTTTTTTAAAGTGCTTTTCAAAAAAGTACTTCCGGTAAGAAGCAGTTTGTGTTTGACCAATTAATTGAAAAAGCACTTTTGAGCAACAAGTAGTGTTTGACCATGCTTTTAAAAAGTACTTCTAGATGTATTTTCTCAGAAGTGTTTTTCAAAAAAGTACTTCAAGGGAAAAACTACTTTTTTGGCTTCTAAAAATTAACTTTTGCAACTCCTCGAAAGCACATATTTTCTCCCAAACACCTCAGTTTTTAAAAATAGGCACTTTTTGGGAAAACTAAGCTCTTTTGGCCTCCCAAAAGCTTGGCCAAATAAGTTTTATACAGAAACAATTGTAGATGTTTTTGATTCATGTTAGTATTGTCTTTTGGCAGCTTTTGTATCTTTTTAACTTTCTTCATGTAAATATGGTTTTCCAGTACTATAGGTAGTACTGGTTTATAATACAAATCTGTAAGATTCACTATATAGGTAGAAGAGGTTCAGTCATCAACGATTTGTAGTGTGATGCCAGATGCTTGTAAATGTATTTCAAATTGTGGCGAGAAATGCGAGGGTCCAACATGTCTATAATTTTGCATTATCCTTTGAATCTTTAGATATACGAGGACCTCGAATCTGGGAAGCCAGCTGTAAGGTTACTGTACGTGACGCCAGAACTAATTGCAACATCTGGATTTATGTCAAAACTGACAAAGATTCATGCCAGAGGATTGTTAAATCTCATTGCCATTGATGAGGTTTTACTCCATCTCTTTGCTTATGTCAGAAGTTTCTTTAACTATGTATCTGTTAATATTATCATTTTACTTTAACAAAATCCAGGCACATTGCATCTCTTCATGGGGACATGACTTCAGGTGCTTTCTCAATATATGGTGGTTGTGGTTAATTTACTGCACTTCTGTCCTTTTTGGTTAACATTGTTTATTTTATGGACATATGTTAAAGAATGACAAAAGTCCCACATCGGTGGTTAATGAGATGGGTGAACTCCTTATAAGGCTTGGGCAATCCTCCTCCCTTTGAGCTAGCTTTTGGGGTATGAGTTAGGCCCAAGACCTAATTTAACATTGAGTTAGGCCTAAGACTTCATTTAACATGGTATCAGAGCAGGGCCCGTCTCACCCGATGGTGGGACCCCCAAAATCAAAATTGCCCACGCACCAGATGCTAAGCTTTGGGCGTTTGGTGGGGTGTTAAAGAATGACAAAAGTCCCACATCGGTGCTTAATGAGATGGGTGGACTCCTTATAAGGCTTGGGCAATCCTCCTCCCTTTGAGCTAGCTTTTGGGGTGTGAGTTAGGCCTAAGACTTAATTTAACAACATATTTTAGGTTTTATCCATGGTTCTCTGAGCTTGTAAACTAGAATAATTTTCTTTGAAAGCGATAGTATGTTCCAATTTAAAATATAAATTTTAAGAGCACTTTTCTGGAATGTCCAGTGGCAATGTACAACAACAGCATACCCAGTATAATCTACACGCAATTAACGAAACACAAGAAACACAGGTGGTAACAGAAAACGGAAAACAAGAAACCACGAGAATAGTGCTAATACCACTGGTAAGAAAGCAGGTACATATACGTTTCCCAAGCCTATCCAGCAGGAAAACGAGAGAACGTACACCTACCAACTAACCTTCTACACTATTCTGCGGCCTCCAAACCCTCCTATTGTATAAAATGCCTGAGAAATCTCTCTTCCTTTCTCATCCTCAAATTTTGCATTTACAAGTGTGTTGAAAAAACAAACGTGACAATGGTCACAACATATAGTGTTTTCCTTGATGCTTGCGTTCTAGTTACAAATTGATTCTTTCAGATCCTAAGGCACACTAGGTTTACCGATATAATGTGCATATACTCCTGTCAAGTGGGATCATTAGCTTGATATTACACTTGCTATTGTTCTATCTACCTTTAAGCTATATTGAAGTTTTTGTAAATAGGAGTCGTCCTTTGTCGTTAGTTTTTCTACTTTTAACTTCTTCTCTTTGCTTTTTTTTTTTTTTTTACGTTTATGCCTTCAATCCTTTCACAATTCTCTTGGTTTATTTTTTTCCTCATTTAGGCCTAGCTATTGGAAGCTTTCTTCACTGAGAAGTCATTTCCCAAATGTACCAGTATTGGCTTTGACAGCAACTGCTGCTCCTAAGTAAGTTTGGTTATGTGAATTTTCTTGAGATGTAAGGAATTACAATTTATACATCAATGGAGATCAATCTCATTGTAACAGCGATTGTGCGTTATCTTATAACTTCCCTCTGGCTTTTTCTTTCCCATTGCCAAATATACTTTTGATGATTTTCGGGTTAACAATTCCCTGCAGCTTATTTAGAAAATAATCGTGATTTATTCGTTTTCTCGGACATTTTCCTTTCTCTGCAGAGTTCAGAAAGATGTGATAGAATCACTGAATTTGCAAAACCCTCTAGTCCTGAAATCATCATTCAACCGGCCAAATGTCTATTATGAAGGTGAGGTCTAAGGATCTCCGTTCCTTGATAAAGTGCAAATGTCTTCGTATGTAATTGATGAGCATCCAACAACTAATCCATTTCTTAAACTGGCAATTCTTAAATCTATGAGGAATCAGTTGCAGCAATTTATAGTAATGAGTATACAGTAACCAATTCTTTTTTTTTTTGCTTTTCCTTATTTGAATCCTGTTCTGGCTTTTAAAAAGTGAGGGGAAAGGGGATGTTAAGATAAGAAGACAGTTACTGAGAAAATATTGCTTCAACATGGCTTCATATGATTTTGTAGCTTTTTGTTTGAAATCATGGGGACCAAATTCTCTGTAAGTCTAATTTGTTGCATTTTCCTTTGTATGTTCTATGCATCTGTGTGTATCAGATGAAGTATCTATGGTCATTTATATGTACTAAATTCTGGTGAAATCATTGTAGCCTATTACCTATAACTAATCAGGTTATGTACCCATATCAGCCATTACTCTTTGAATTATCAGGTTATGTACCATATCAGTCATCACTATCTTATTACCTTTGACTATCCTATCACCTTTGGACCTACTTCTAACTATCAGGCTATGAACTGTATCTGTCATCATTCTTGCGATTACATACCTGATCATATATCTCCATTTTGCAGTTCGCTATAAAGACCTTTTGGATGATCCATATGCTGACGTGTGTAAATTACTAAAATCTTGTGGAAACGTGTGCGCCATTATTTATTGCCTGGAACGTACTATGTGTGATGATCTTGCGATCCAACTAACCAGCAGTGGCATTTCTTGTGCTGGTAATGAGTGGCTCAGTTAAATTCCATGTAATTTTGTCTATGATACGTTTTCCTGAAATGTACATTAACTTACTACTAGCATATCATGCTGGGCTGAATAATAAAATGCGGAGCTCTGTCTTGGATGACTGGATTTCTTCAAAAACACAAGTGGTTGTTGCAACTGTAGCTTTTGGGTAAGAGTTCTCTGGCAGAAATAGATAATTTTACTAGCCACTAAGCGATGGATTCAAGTAACATATTTCTCTATACTCTCCATTAATGTCTGATACTGGATGTCATGCCTTTATCTATTTTACTGCCTCTGGATAACAATGGAGTATCTGAGGCACAAACAGCTGTTGAGATCTTGCTTCCGTTGCAGGATGGTATGCATTTTCTTGATTCAGTTTTCCAGGATAACTTGTAATAGCAATTCTTGACAAGGATTATACAGAGCTCATAGTTTTCTTTATTTTATTATAATAGGGTATAGATAGAAAGGATGTCAGAGTGGTCTGTCACTTCAATATTCCCAAATCAATGGAAGGCTTCTATCAAGAGTCAGGTAGAGCTGGACGCGATCAGTTGCCTTCCAGAAGTGTACTGTATTATGGAGTGGACGACCGTAGGAAAATGGTTGAATCACCTGTCACCAGTTGATTTTTCCTTTGAATCTTTCTTTCTAAATCTTGCTTCTAAATTTGAATAAGTCACATCTTGTAAGCATATTGCAGGAGTTTATTTTAAGCAATACTAAAAGGAAAAAGGATGAGTCCTCAAGCTTGCAAGATAAATCTTCGAAGAAGTCCCTGGACGACTTCAAACAGGTCCCATTTTATTTTATTTTTATAAAATCATATTATTTCGGTTAGCTTTTTATACATTATAACTAACATGATTCTACTTGCCACTGATATACATTCAGATGGTTGAGTATTGTGAAGGGTCTGGTTGTCGTAGGAAAATGATACTTGAGAACTTTGGAGAGATGGTATATTCAGTCATCATTGTTGATACTTGATAGTCCTTTTTAAATAGTAACTGAGAGATGTTGTTCACCTGCTTATGTCATCTCATGGTTGTGTTGTCTTTAAAAGTAGGTACCTGATTCTTTATGTGAAAAATCATGTGATGTGTGCAAGCATCCTAATCTAGTTACAAGTAACTTGGAGCAACTTAAAACTGCAACTGCTTTTCGGCAGAGAACTGGATCTTCAAGAATATATATGACCAGGTATTGCATTCATCTTACTGCTGAAACATGGATTACCACTTTAATTGAGATATGCTGCATTGCTCATCATCTTCCCTAAATGCTCATTGCTTCATTATGTGTCAAATATTATTACAGAAAGGAAATATGCTTTTGCAGTTTGCTTTCTGTTTTTCTCTTTCCTTTTACAGAATGGTCGCGTAAGATGCTTGCTGGAGTTGAGTGTTTTATTATATCAGTCAGTGTTTTTATAAAATAATGAATTAAATGTGAGAAGTGGATGAACATGGGTTTTATTAGTTAGTATATGAAGCAATAAGTCTTATCAGTTAGAGATAATAAAATTCTTTACTTTATCAAAAGAAGTCTTGTCAGTTAGAGATGAGTATTTACACGGATCCCTTCCTTTTGATACTGAGTGTCATGCCTTTTGTGAATGTTAAGATGTTGAGAAAGGTGTAAATATGAGCAAATTGGACACTTCCTATAGCAGTGGCAGAGACCATGCCAAGTTGGGAGATGAACAAATTGGATGCTGGGAAAAAGAATTATAGAAGGCTGTGCCCTTTTTGTATGTTTTGGTTATTTTATGGAGAGAAAGGAGAGTAGATAATTTGAAGGAGTGGATAATTCAACATTAAGAGTCAAAATATTTCTTATTTTACTTGTATTTTTAGTGTAAAGAGGTTTTCCCATGTTGTACAGATAATTGGCTACACTTTGGGTTGTCCAATGCATACTAGTATCCACACCACTCACTTTTGTATAGCTACACCAACTTGCTCTGATTCACTGAATGACACAAACAAGTGGGAAAATATGAAGATTACCAGTAATTCCCTTTTTCCCGTGGACAGCAGCATAAGAATCCATCCAAACAACTGAAAATTTGAGGACATCTAGATTAGTCGGTGTTTCATGTCAAAAAAGTGGCAACACCACTAATTGATTCATCCCCCAATTGCGTACAGGTAATGATATACATAGTGGAATATGTTGGGAATTGAAGGGTGAGGTTACCAAAGAGATGCTTCTATGGTTCAAATTCATAAGGAGAAGGAAGAGATGGAGAGCATGAGAAGTAACTCCTTGGGCCTTGTCTGAACAATTTGGAAAAGAGGAACAGAAGAGTATCCGGGGATTTAAAAATAATTAGGAAGAGATTAATGGAACCTTTTTAATTGTATTCTTTTTACATTTTTGGATCACTTATGACATTCCAATCACTGTTTTCTATCATCTTTGTTGTTTAATGTATTTCGACTATCGCACTATTTTGTTGTTCTTGTTCCTTCCTATAGGCTTTGCACTGCTTCCTTTGTTAGTTGCTATGTTTTCTACACTATTTTCTTCTTCTTTGTAGTTGGATTTGCTGCTCTTGAGCAGAGGGTCTTTCGGAAACAGTCTCTCTACCTCCACGAGGTAGTGGTAAGGCTAGCGTACACTATACCCTCCTCAGACCTCACTTGTGGGATTTCACTGGGTATGTTGTTGTTATGACATTCCAATCACTGCTAGTGGTTGGATATTCTTAGAATATCATGTTGTACTCTTTGTATGCGGGGTTTACCCATTAAGTCAATTTCTCCGGCATGTTAAATCAATTCAATCTTTACATCTTGATAAGAAAAGTGAACAAATGAATGAAACTGAGAAAGTAAAAAGGTCCAAAGAATCTAAGTTTCTCTCTAGAAGTTAGGAAGGGAAGGTAGGGACTGAGGAAGATACTGAAGAGACGTTAAGTTGTTTCATTAAGTAACCTGAGGGCTAAGTGCTAATTTTCTTACATGTTTTTGATATGTGTATAACTTGGAGTGCAAACCTGGGTTCACAAATTTATCTTTCAGGAGATAGGAGACGGAAGTTTTTTTTGGTTGATAAAGTAGGAAACGGAAGCTGGGAATTTAAATCTGGGTCAGGAATTTATAGCAGGAAAATAAGGCACCTCACACTTTCAACACTATCTAGAATGGGATGCTAATTTGAATGGAAATATATACTTTTGAAAAGGTAACATAACATATAACAAATATGATCTCATGGAACAAAAGGTAGAAACAAAACACTACTTGTTAAAGACCACCCAATGGTCGAGTCACTAGATTTAGCTACTGTTTGCTCAATAGCTCTAGGATATGCACTACCCTGGGATACTGCTACATGTACTGGAAACTAGAACATCAACTTTGAAGCGCCCTGTCTATGGTGTCGTTCAAGAGCACTATAAGATGCATACATAACAATATCTCCTATATCCTCTAATCTATTACAGATGAAGGCAAAACAAATCATAAAAGAACTGTGCACCTGACTACTTTGTTTCATGTTCTAGTGAACATCGAGTTTAATTTACCTCAAATTAGTTTACAATAGCACCTGATTACTTTCATTTATGTTCTAGTGAACATCTAGTTTGAATTCACCTTAGATATAAAAATTGTAAGCTTTTCATGAAACTATGGAGCTGTTAGGCATTTTGGGAATTTTCTCCTTAAGTAATATATTGGTTTCAGTGGTTCAAGTCTCAATACCGGAGAACAATTGTCAGAATTTTGGAACCGTGATGATGAAGCAAGTGGATCAGAAGAAGATATATCTGAATCTGATGGTATGTACATTGATTATTGTTGTTGTAGGGTCCCATGCACTGAAGCCACTTGGAAGTTTTGATGTCATGTTGTTTGCCTTCATTGATTTTCATTCTTGGCTAAGTCGGAATTACTTATATTTAGATGCTTTGGATGCTGCAAAGAATGCCGCTTCATCAAAAACATCCGCAAAGCTCAGGCTGCAAGATAAAATGGATTTGCTGCAGCGTGCAGAAGAGAACTATTATCAGAACAAAAGCCATGACAAGCAGGTTGATTTTTAAAGTTTTTTTGCATAGACAGGGTGTTTTTAGTTTACACGTTGTATTACTTTTCATACACTGGGTCGCATTATGATTTCACATTGCGCTAAAGTCAAGTCATCCTTTTATGAAGAACTTGGAATCGCTGCATAGTTTTTGCTTGATTTTCTTTTGATTTAAAGTTATTATATTTGGATTTTCAGTAATGGAAAGGGAATAAAGTGAAAAAACTGATCAACATGTGAAATCCATCTTTGCTAACTCTTTATCCAGCTAGGTCCATTCACTAATTTATCCACTCTTTCTGTTCAATTTATAATTGGAAGAACCCATCAAGGGATGTAGGAATCACTGAATGGGTAAGTGGCCAAAACCTTGGACTATGTAATGTACTTTTGCTGTTGGATTATGGACGGGATTTTTACGAGAGGTTTCTAATCTACCCTTGTGTGATTCCTGTTGAAGCATATGCTCGGGTGGGTGGGTGCAGGAAGGTTCATTTTAAAGCGGACTCTCCATTCATGAGATAGAGAAGATCACCAAGATTTGCAATTTGCTGCTGAATTTATTCCAATTCCAAGAGCTCGGATCTGATTTGTACATCTATACCGATTGAGAGCTCTCATATTGTGAATGATGAGCATTCTCAATATTATGCCTTAAAGAGGACTCGAACCTCAACGCTCTTTAGCACGAGATTTTGAGTTTCTCGTGTATATCATTTCACCACCAAGGCATCTTGAAAATGAATCATATGCCCGAGTTGGACATTCAATTGCTTCGATTTGAACTATCCTGTCCTAATATATATAAAAAAATATGGACAGTCAAACCTATTTCTTGATTCACTTAAAGAGGTGAGTAGGGTCCCAATAGAGATATGTAAGTATCCTAATCCTAAATCTAATGTATGATGTAAGGTCCACATGTAAATATAGTATCTATTTGGATAGTTCCGAATGATCCCTTCTCATCATGAAAATGTATATAACCCTATTCTGGCTTGGTCCTTTGTGGAATGAACTTATAATCATGGAGTCAACTAGGTCATCAGAGAAGCTCATAACCCTAGCCCATTCCCATTTTGGGTGGAACACCCTAGAGGTCTGGGGTTCGAGCCCAGGGAATGGAGAAATTTCTGATAGGGAGCCCCTTCCTCTTCGTGGGCCTTATGCAGAGCGAATATGGATTAATTGGGCTAGTGAGTTCTGGATACCAGATGGTTTTAACCAAAAAAATAAAAATGCTATAACCGAAGAAATTATTTTTTTTTGAGTAAGATAACGATTTATTCATCAGCATTCAGCTCCAAGATGATACTGTCAATCAAATCTGTAAAAAAAATTACCTTGTGTCTGAGTCAAAAAAATCTACTAGTGATTCTACATCTTTTATATAGTTCTCTTTACACTGGAATTGAAAAGACGAAAAACAATTCAACTTAATTCTTTGTTTGGAACTACTTCTATTCTCAAAGCATCTATTATTGTTTTCTTTCCACAAAGTCCACCATATGCATGCTGGGCATTCTCTACCACCTCTTATGTCTGTTCTTTGTTTTAATGTTGTTCCAGCACCATAGTAGGTCCTTAGTAAGTTAGTAGATGACCCATTGGATCTCAGCTAAGGCAAAGAACAACTGCCACAATACATCAGTTATTTTGCGATGAAGGAAGAGGTGACTATTAACTTTTCCATCTCTTGGCACAAAAACCACCTGGAACTTAACCGAATTCCCTCTTTTTTATAATATTTCATGAGTCAACAAGCTTTCTTGATAACAAGCCAAGTAAACAATGCCACCTTGTAGCGAGCTTTGCTTTCGAGATAAACTTCCATGGCCAATCTGGGGTTTGAGCTGATTCTGTAAACAAGGAATATGCAGAACTAACTGAGAATCTCTTCTTGTTTCCTCTATTCATGTAACTGAATCCTCAGCATTCCTGGAACCATGAAAAACCTCCCGTGTCTTCAGCATTTCTGCCACCCTTCTAATCTCCTAGTCATGTAACTTCTGAAAGAAAGGTTCCATACTCTAGAACTCCATGCCTCTTCTAATGTAGCCTTAGATATAGTTGAGCAACATAAATCAGAGAACGAATCCTTAAGAGGATCATGCCCTTACTAATTTGTTACTCCAAAAAGACATTCTCCTTCCATTACCAGTTGTGAACCCAATGTTCAAAGTCTATCCCTCCTAACATTTCCTAATTGCTTTCCATATGCTTGTCTCATATGAAAAATTGACTGACTTAGTAATCCATTGACTAAGATGCCAATTTTTTTGAATAATCACCCTCTTCCATGAGGAACTGTCTTCTGTATTAAATCTCCATAGCCACTTTCATAAAAGATTATTGTTGTGCAATCTGAAGTTTCTGGTGCCAAGCCCCCTTCCTTTTTGCTGGATTTACAGATTTTAACCCAACTAATTGAAAACATTTTAGTGTCTTTGCAAAAGAAAGTTCCTTCTCAAGGAGTCCAGTCTTTTTTCCGCCTTAGCAGGTAGGGAAAAAAGGGACATAACATATGTGAGCAATGCATCCAGAATGCTATTTATCATTATAATCCTGTCCCCCAAAGACAAGTAATGTGTCTTCCATCTTGGTAACCTCTTCTCACATTTATCAATCACACCATTCCATATCTCCATGGACTTTTTCTTTGCCCCTAAAGCCAATCCTGAATATAATGTAGGTAGTATTCCAGTATCACATCCCAGAACACCAGCCAGCACAAGATGATGTTCAATCTTATTGACAAAATTAACTGACTTACCCAAGTTGATATGAAGGCCAGATACTGCTTCAAAAAACTGTAAGAATCAGTCGGATCACCCTTAATTTCTCAACCTTAACTTCACAAAAGATTAGTGAGTCCTCAACATAGAGTAACTGAAAGATCTCCATACCATCATTCATGTTATTTATCTAAAAACCTCTAATCCAACCATCAGCACTAGCCATTTTCAGCATATTGTTTAGACCGCCCATTGCAATAATAAAGAGGAAAAGAGACGAGGGATCCCCTTGCCTCAACCCCCTTTGGAAAGGGGAAAACCCTCAGGGGTTCGATTTCTAAGGATTGATAATATTACAGTTCTGATGCAGAAAGAAATCTACTTTAGCCATTTTGTAACAAAACCCATATCCTTTAGGATCTGAATAAAGAAATCCACATCGACATGATCATAATGCTTTTTCTACATTCAGCTTGCACAGAAGCCCTTGTATCTTACTTTTCTATCTAGTGTCTACTGTCTACTACCTCATTTGCTAGCAAGGCAGCATACATGATTTTACCTATCTTTTATGAATGCCATGTGTTACTTATCCACTAATTTCTCCACCACCATTTTCTATCTCTCTCTGAGGAACTTGGATATTTATCTTATATATACATCTCCAATCAGACTTCAGATCTCTTGCTCCATCCTTCTTAGGTATTAAAGCCACCACATAAGTAGCATTGATTATTATTTTTTTCAAAATATTCTTGTGAATGGAAGTTTTCCAAGGCCTGCATAATATCCCCTTTTAATATCTCCAGCAAAATTGGAAGCCCGTGGTGTAGTCGTCAGGTCCAAGAGCCATGTCAGCGATTCACATCTTGATACTATTCAGCACTTCAATATCCTCAAAAGGCCTTTCTAGCCAACTCTGCTCTTCCTCTGACAACTGGAAGAAATTATATTTAGAATCTTCTATACTTTTAGGTCGTCCGAGCAATGGCGACTTCTTACTCTCTAAATCTAGTTTTGATAGGAAATACTGCTAAAAACAGATGCATTGAAGCATTTCTCCCATGCCTTTTTAACACTCTCTGGAGCATTTAAACATTTTTTTGTATCTGTAACCAAAAGCTCTATTCTTTACAGAGACCCTAGTCTCTGCGCCAACATTATTCAGTCCTACTATTCATGACTTTAAAGACCCTCTAATTTTCTGTAACTTGATATTTTGACCTCTCCCGTTCCATTGAATTTCCCTAAGGTAATATTAAATTATATGTCCACATTGTTAATACCTTTTTAAACTGGCCTTGTTAATTTTCATTTCTGCTGGTCAATATGTCATTGTTGAGGGACCATAACTGAAAGCAAGCTTTGCTGCCAGAAGAATCTCCAACTGTGTTCTTAGATGTACTTTCTCTAAGTGGTCTGGAGTTGACATGATGAAAAAACTGAAATATGCAGTCAATCGAACTGCTCCTTTGTGCAGTCCCTTAATTGGTAGAATCTCTAAATATGTTAAACCTTTTGTAAAGTAGAAGATCTACATTGTGAGATGCTTGTGAGCTTGTCTGTCCTAATTGTTAATTTCTATCTGCTTAATATGTCTATTCCATTATGAATAGTTGAGGTGTGCGCAAGCTGGCCCGGACACAACTATCATAAAAAAATTGTTTACTCAATTGAGGGAGAAGGGTAAAGATGAGAGTTTCATTAGTTTACTCCTCTTATGTGGAATATTAATGATTTTCTCTGTGTTTTTTTTGGTTATGAGGATATATCAGGCTCTCTAGTCTTACTTCTTTATCAAATGAGGGAAATCACCTATAACCCTCCTCTTCCACTTCCAACTATGATGGCTATTTTAATCCCAACCTAATGTGGCTTAACTAACATTTGTCTGCATGGCCTAATATTTTGTTTTACCATAATAGGTCAATAAACTTGACAAGAATGTCATACCTGAAACACTCAGGGAAGCCGGCAAGCAGAGATTGCTGAATGCAATAAAGCAAAACCAGCAGATGGTCAACGATTCGAGGTATGACATTGCTCTGTATTATCTTTCAGACTTTGTAGCTAAAAGGGTTTCTTCTCACATAAAACTCTGCTCTCTCATCACCTTTTATACTTTCTGTATATTCTCCAGGATTGACATTGATAAATCCGTAGTTTTTCTTGAAAATGAATGTTATAAGAAGTATGGCAAAAGTGGAAAGTCTTTCTATTTATCACAAATGGCAAGTACAGCTAGGTGGCTTTCTACAGCAGGTCCTATGGAATTGGTGAATAAGCTCAGCAGTTCTAGTACTGCTCCTCCTCCTGAGAATGTAACATCCATAGCCGACTGCACTCCAGCATCATCAAATCTTTCGGTGCCTATATCAGCAAAGGCTAATCACGAAGAAGTCCATGACAACGCTGGACCACAAGATCCAATAAGGTCACCAGCCTCACCCATACATGGATCTGCAAGTGCAAAGTTACCACCCATCCTGTCTTTCTCTCAGTTTATCAACAGCGGGAAGGCAAAGGAGAACCTTGCATCTGCATCAAAGAGGCAATCACCCGATAGAGGTAAAAATAAGTTAGAGAAGAGGATGAGATTTCAATAGGCTTTTGATTCTTGAGAAATCTGACTGCAGATTTTGGGTAAAGGAAATCCCTGTATATTAGCACAATTTTAGTGAGTGTTGTCATGGTATAAAAATTCTAAACGGATTTCTCTACTTTAAGCTAACATTGAAAACCTTTTTGCTTGTTAAAAACAACATAAAAAATTCCTAATCACTAGACCTTAGCCTGGAGGTTTTGAGCCAGGAGATTGCAGAAACATAACTGTGTCTATTTCATTTCTTACTTGTTTGTGTTAAGAGGGTGGTGATCTTTGAATTTATTACTCATGCTGCTGATGCACTTACCACATGAATATTAATAAAAATAATTAAACCATATAGAAGGAATGAACTAATACAGAATGAAATTGAGAAATGTAGACTTGTGAATAGAGCATATATTAGTGCTTCTCTAGAATTGAACCCCTTCTTTCATAAAATGCTACTAATTCACTACTTCGAAAGTTTCCAATATACACCTTCCATCCCATTTTGACATGATGGGTAGAGAAGTTATTTTCTACAGACTCGTAATTCATGAAATACATTTTAGGTTTGAAAAATATAAGGTGAAAGAAGCTTGGATAAAAAATACTAAAAGGAGAGATATATTGACAGCAAAAATAATAAGATAACCAAAGCAAAAGAAGAACATTAGTGATAAATTGAAGAATAAGATTATATAAAAAAAATAAATGATAATAAGGAGCAAATAAGCTACTTGAAGCTAGAATCATATTCTCCCACAAGGGAGAAATTGCTCAACTATTTGCTAACCTTCTGCCTTAATCATCTACCTCCATGTTTTTTAATTAATCTAGAATTATGTCCACAATGAATTGTAGATATGTCTTGTCAAATCATTTTCCCTTATTTCTTTTTTGTCTATTTCTACATCTCCTTAGACCTATGACTGTCAACATTCCGCACCTCCTCATTGGGGCATCTATGCCCCTCTTCACATGCCTGAACTATCTCTATATCGTTTTCTTCATCTTGTTAATCAAATAGATTACTTTTACCTTCTCTTGTATATCTTCGTTTTTATTCCGATCTCAATTAGTATGACTGCACATCCAATTAAATATTTTCAGCTTCTGAACGCGTTAGTTCTTTACTGGCAACACATCATCCATACAACACGATTGGGCAAACAATTGACAATAAATTTATTTAGGGATCGTTTGGTAGGAGGTATTAGGAGAAATAGTCAATGTATTATGTATGGTATTATTTAGTACTATGTTTGGTAGAATTTTTGGGCCTAAGTATAACTAATTAGTTATACACCCTACATGGTATTATAAGATGCATTACTAATACCTTCCATTTGGTGGTATTAGTAATACATTGGATTTAATATCATGAGATTATCTATGTAAAGACAAAAATATCCCTCAAATCATTTTAATCATTTTATTTATTTTCTTGATTTTATGTTTTATATTTGTATTAGAAAAATTATTTAAATAAATTATCTTTCAAATTTTATTATTTAGAGAGAGTTGTTTGTTAATAAATAAATGCAATACATATCAATACAATATTTAAAATGTGAGTTCTTTAACTTTTACTAATTGAAAAGGCAAATATATCACCACATGGCGTTTGTGATCTTAATTTAATATATTATTTGTCGATATATATGTGATTTCTAATTATTTGTATTTTGAACAATTAATAAATTGCATACATATTAAAACAACAACTTGTAATTTTTATGTGTAAATGTAGATGATTTATTCGATTTTACTATTGTTTACCGTCTTTTCAATTTTAAAGTAGATAGTCTATCTATTCTAAATTGAAAATTAACGTTTTTTAAGTGATTAATTTATTAAGATAATAATTGTTTACCCTCAAATAATTCAAGTGAAAAAATAGCAAACATGACAACAAAATTGTTTCTCATAGCTAGTTAGAAGGCCATAAAAAAATAATATTGTTCCGGCAATTATCTACTTTGATCGATTACATAAAATAGAAAATCTCATAATAATGCAAGGGTATAATTGGAAAGAAGCTTTTTGTAGAGTTTTAATCCAAACACAAAATGAGATCAAAAGCAATGAACCAAACACTTGATAAAAAATATACCCTGCATTACTAATTCCTGCGTTATTTTTTTCCTACCAAACGACCCCTTAATGTACTATGTAACTAAAGTGAAAGAAAACATTAAAAACTAGTTTTAAGTTAGTTCAGTAAATAAGTATCATATTGAACTTTAATAATACTATTTGTCAGAGGTGTATCTAAGGGGGGTCACCGGGTTCACGTGAACCCATGGTCCCCTCCCGAGATCATATATAATAGTGTTATATTTTAGAAAAAATATTGAAATATAGATGTGTGAACCCACACTTGAAGTATCACATAATGCGATTATGATCGAGTGCACCTCTCTCTGCGAGGTTAGAAATTTAAATTTTATATTTATCTTGTTTTAATTTTCTTTCTAAATTTCAAACCGATCAAATTTATATCATAGATCAACTTTTTTATAACAGTGCACCCATCATCTCAAAATCCTGGATACACCTATGCTATTTGTATAGTTAAAGGAATTTAAATGTTGTATGAACAAGATAATAAATTGAAGAGCAACTTTTACATATAGGTCATAGCAAGCACAAAATTCATATTTGTATGCTATAGCAAAGTTTGCATAATTGCGCTCCATATCAAACATATATATGTATAATTCGCTATACATGTACAAAAAAACAATTGTATAATTCGCTATACATATACAAAGAAAGCAATTGTATAATTCGCTATACATATACAAAAGAAGCAGTTGTATACAAAAGATCAATTGTATAATCTGTGTATGTATAAAACGAGAAAGAGAGAAAGACAAAAGAAAACTGGGCAGGAAAATATTTGTATTGTATAATTATAAGTATATAAGATGAAGATTTATGTATTTGCATGTGTATATACAATTTTCTCTCGCTTTATACAAATAGAAGCGCAATTTATACATTTCGTTTCTGTTTGTATAAGCGAGAGAGGCGAGGGTGACGAGCGATATTTGGGAGAGTGGCGAGCGAGATCAGAGAGAGGGGATAGAGGGGAACATAAATATATGTATATATACAATTTCCTCTCGCTTTATACAAACACAAACACATTTTATACATTTTGTTTGTATAAAAGCGAGAGAGGCGAGCGAGACTGCCACCAAACGAGAGTGGCGAGCGAGATTCCACCAAGGAGAGTGGCGAAAATAGCAATAGTTTGCTTTAGGGTACAATTAAATCAAACTATATTTATAGCATTTAATTTGAATTAATAGTTTGTTATTATATATAATTTTTCCTAAATTGAATTATGTCATATATTTGAGATGAAACTAGAGTGTGTTGTAAGAGGATTTGGTTCCTCTGCATTTCTCTTTTTTCCATTTTCTTTAAGTTCTTATTTGGAATTGAGACACATGACATAGTAAAGAATTAATGGCTAAAATTTAATTAATTTGATCAAAATTCTAATCACTATTTAAATAATTAATATTTCATGAAAAAAATAGTATAGCCTAACTTATAGCAACATATTATATAGTTAAAAAATATTACGTATAAATTTTTCTATCTCTTCCTATTTTTCAATTAAAAAGATAAAAGGAAAAAACAAGATAGATACTCGTAGGGGAAAAAAGTAGGAATAAAACATAATTTAAAATGTATTTATGGATAAAATAAATGTCAAACGGTAAATATGTGTCTAAAGTTGGATGACAGGAGTAAATATATCAAGAAAATACGACGAAGGACAAATATAACCTTTTCTAAAAATATAAGGACAAATATAACCCTTTTTCGTTGTCAAAATAGACAAATAATTAATTATTATTTTTTTAAAAAAAAAATAAGTAATTAGGGACACACGAATAATATAGAATTGTAGATTTAGGAAAAGTTGAGGCTTAAAGAGTTAAGAGGGGAAGAAGATGCCAACCGTCTGTAAGAAATTTTGGCAAGTGGAGTCTTGAAAATAACTTGTAAAGGTACTACTCCCTAGGTCCAATTTATGTGGGACTTCGAGGTAATTATATATTTTTTGAAACTTTCAAAAAAATAGCAAGTATTAGGCACTGTATAACTATAGTTTTATGAATAATAGTAAATTGCTACGGGAGGAGGGAGGAGAGAGGTGAGCGAGATCCAGACGAGAGAGTTTTTTATCTCGGATTTTGGAGAAAAATATATAAATACAAACTGATTTATATCAAAATGAATACATATTAAGAGGGGAGAGGTGAGTGAAATTGAGAGAGAGGAGAGATGCGATCGAGATCAAGAGCGGGAGGAGAGATGATTGCATTATGCATTTATTTTATATCAATTGTATTTGAAATACAACAAATTGTATTTTGCATTGTATTCTTTATTTATTTTGTATCAATTGTATTCGAAATACAACAAATACAATTGTATTCATCCTCTATTTGATTGGATACTAATATATTTGACACAGAGGATGAATGCATATTGTATTTGTATGAATACAAATATAATTGATACAAAATACTGTTTTTCAAACACAAATGAAATAAAATATAAAACTTTTATCTATATTCAATTGAATATAATTGATACATAATACATTTGAATGAATTTCTTCTTATCGAAAGGAGAGAGGGGAATGGGGAAGGATTTGCTATAAAAACAACATATTACTCTTTTTTATAATAATTTTAAACTATCACTATATTTTATAAATAAATTGTTAACTTTGACCAGTTCCATAATTTTTTCTTTTTAAATATTATTAAAATAAATTTTATATATTTAAAAGCTACCCAAAAGTATTACCTCAAGTGAAACATATACTAAAGATTCAATATTTTTGAAAGAAGTTTGAGGACTTATAATCAAAAAGAAGAAATTGCCTCTACAAATAAACTCTTTCAATTAAGGTTGTGCATTATTCAGATTAAATTAAAAAATCAAATCAAATCGAATTGAATTCTAATTAGAATTTATTTTTTAATTTTTTGGTTTGGTTTTCAATTAATAATTTACTTTGTTTGATTTTTTTATTTGGTTTCGGATTTAGAAAAAAAAAAACGAACTCTTATACATATATATTAAAGTAATATTTAGAATTAAGTTGGAGTTAACCACTTTTGTCTCTTTTTAGTTATTGCCTTTCATTATGATTACAGTTTATATTTTATGTTTGGACATCTATAATTGGTATACTTAAAGTTATCAAGTTTCAAAAAAAAAAAAATTGGTATACTTATAAGTATTGTGTTTTAAATTTTTTACTTGTGATTTATATCAGAAAGTATATATATTTAAGAGATTTAATATTATTGTTTCTCCTAATTTTTTTTTTTAATTGCAAATATAACTATGCTTATGTTATTGATTAATGAGATAACCAGATAACCAAACCCAGAAATCCAAATCGAATAGAGAAAAATCAAATGAAATCAAATTTATTTTAGTTCAAATAAAGTTACACTTTTTCAAAAATAAAAACCAAAAAATCCAAATCAAATAGTACAAAATCAAACGAAAAATGAATACACAACCCTACTTTCATTCAATAAAATGAGAGGGAGGGGTAAATTTTACAAATGATCCTTAACCATCTCTTTTTTCACTAAAGGTACGTAACTTTGTTTTTTTCACATAAAAATCATAATACTTTTATTAATATAATATAAAAATTATAATAGCTGAAAATATAGTCTTTTGATTTAGTGGTATTCAGACTTTCTGTGATGCTTTTGCTGCAAAAGAAATTGGTGAACAATTTTTATGGACAAATGCAAAAAGGTCAAAGTGTCTGAGTTTATTGAAAATAGCTGAAAATATAGTCTTTTGATTTTAATGCGTACAATATGTAATTATAATTTGAGTTTGCTATATAATGTATCAGTTGTAATGTTTGGTGAAATAGATTTTAAAAAAATACAAATTAATTAATTTGAGTAATTTACGCGATAAAATTCCTAAAATCGACCGGTTTGAAACACAGTCTAAAATGCCAGTGTTGCATTGCTTATTCTGAAAATTCAAAAAAGTCAAAATCGAAGAACCAAATTCTTTTAAAAAATAATGAAAATCAAATGTATTGTATTTGCATTTAGGTATCAGATTTGTATCATTGACAATAACTATTCTATTTGTATTTAGTAAATTTCTATTTGTATTTGTATTTATCTGTTTGACAATAACCATTGTATTGGTATAACTCTTGTTAACCTCTTCATTGAAGTTTGATTTGACATTAGAATACAACTCTTTGGAGTTTCTTTTGATTAATCTAAGCTGAAATTATCGAAATAGAATGACACAAACAAAAAAAAACCAAATTATCTCAAATAATACAACCCCAAAACTACAAAACGGAAGTTACTTGATTTTGAGAGAGGTTCACTTTCAAATCGAGATTTGAAAAGGAAAGGGAACTAACTATTTGATTTGATTTCGCAACTTAAGAAAGAGAAAGGAAGAGAAGTAAGAAAGTAGATTAGTAATTGACATGATATACATCAAATAATATAGTTATACATTTAAATGAAAAATTTGCTTGAATTTGAAAGATTAGTTACGAATTATAATATTTTTAAATTATAATGATGTATCATAAATACACCTGATGCCAGTTGAATTCATATACAAATCAACATGGAATATTCTTAAACCAAGAAAAAGTCACAAAAAATTGGCATCACAAGGTTTCTTTTAAAATAATTCTTTTTTATGCTTGGACTGCTTCACTACAAATTTTGTCAACTGATAACAAAATTCTAAAATTTCACTACAAATTATATAGATAATGGATTAAAAAAAGTAAAAAAGAATGCATTGACATATCTTTTTGGTTGATTTAATTCATTACGTTTGCATTTTCTCACATTTTAACTTATTTTTAATCTCACGAAGGCCCACTGCCTGTTGAAGTGTGTGACCATCTCATCTAAAAACTTAAGCTATTAGAGAGAACACACTTTTATTATTTGATTATATTCTCAACACGCTCCCTCACGTGCATGCCTGTTTTTTTCATGGGCTAAGCAATTGGAAATTCTTTTTGATTTGGGTGACAGTGAGATTCAATCTTAGGACTTTTGCCTCCTCTGATATCATATTGAAGTGTGTGACCATTTCATCTAAAAGCTTAAGCTATTAGAGAGAGCACACTTTTATTATTTGATTATATTCTCAACATCTACCATACAAAATTCAGTACCGCATAAAAAAATTATTATTTTTAGAAAAAGATTGGACCAACAAATTTTGTATTAATTTATCAATAAAAAAATCCACATAATCAATCTATATTTGGGTTTTTCTATAAAAAAAAAAAGTAAACTCCCTAATTTAAATACTCTATGCGAATGTGTTTTTCAATTTTAGTTTTTTTTTTTATATGCCTATAATATTATTTATTTCTAATATACGATGTAAAAATAACACACACTTTTACAATATTAATATTTTGATGGAAAAACATAATATTTAAGATCCGTTTGACCACAAAAATTATTCACTTTTTTTAAAAAATTGTGTTTTTATTTTATTTAAAAATCAACGTTTGATCATGAAATTTTCAAATACAACTTCAGAATTTGGAAAACGCTCAAAACTTGTTTCCACTTTCAATATACTTTTTACTTTTTAACTTACCCTAAATTATTATTTTTATAAAAATGAACTCATTTAAATTATAGTCTATGTTCTTCAGGAAAAGGATATTAAAACAATTAAATATTTTTTTCTAGAATTATAACCAAACACAACATTATCTTCATACTACTTAGGAATTCCGAATATAGTAAAAAAAAATTGTAATAGTATGTAATAACTCGTATATGATGAGATCTATTCTATAACATTATGTGACTATCTATTTTGAGATATTACTATTTTCGAGCATTTGATTGTACGTTTCAGATAATTTAGTTAAGCTAGGTGATTTTACTAATTTTAAAAAAGTAAAGGGTATAAATCATATTTTTAAAAAGTACATTCGAATTCTAGATATTCTTTGACAAAAAAGTATGGTTAAAATACTCCCCGTCCACCTTTACTTGTCAACTATATTATTTTAGGATGTTCAATAATACTTGTTCAGTTTATAAAATTAATGAATAATTTACCATTTTGTGTCTATTTTACCCTTATTATTAAATACTATTCAATTTTCAATGTTTAAATGACTTAGATTTAATAAGAGTGCTTTAGTAAAATTACTCATATCAATTACTGCTTCTTAATTTCATTGTTAAATCAATAATAAACAATTATTATTAAAGAATAAGTACAATTCTACCCAACTTTAATTTTAAATGATTCTTTTAACAAAATAAAAATATTTAATTTAATTTTCATGATCAAATGTCTTTATCGTAAACTAGATATAAATGATCTCATGACCAAGAATTATTTTGTGATAGCTATGCATGAGCCACAACAATAATTTGGAGAATTCAAAGCCTACTTCCGTTTTCAGACGTAACTTGGCCTGGCCCCACTAGCATTAGGTATATTTCACTCTCAATGATAAAGAAATGATATACTCACGTTTAATAATAGTGATATACACCGTACTAAAAATAGTTATTCAATAATACTTGTTTAATTATAAAATTAAGAAATAATTTATCTTTTGTGTCTATTTTATTATTACTATTAAATATTATTTATCATTTAACATATTTCTCAAAGTATTAAATTAGGTAAAGTTAAAGGATAATATAGTAATATTACCCAATTATTTATTGTTTCTTAAGATGTGTACCAAGTCAATAGTGGACAACTATTGTTGGACAACGGGAGTGAAAGTGCCCCTTAATAATAATTAACTAATATCAGTAAATATTTTAATACTCTTTATTAATGTGTATCGCTAAAAAATGTTCTTATTATAATAACACTGTAAATCTCCAAAATTAACTAGTAAAATGAGAAAGGTAATTTTTATTTCCCAGGCTTTAATTTGATTAATTCCTAAGGTTGGTATCTCATCTAACATTAACTAACCTTATCGGTTGAAAGAAGAAAAGACATTTTGATTAACACTAGATTCAGTAAAGAGGAGTTAAAAGGCAAGTGAATTATGGTAGATCATCAAGTTTTTTTTTTTTTTTTTTGATAAAGCTAAACTAACAAAGTAAAGGTCGAGTATAATGATACAAATTATTCAAAGAAAAGAAAAAATACAAGAGTGGAGGTCCAAAACCTTCTTTCAAGAGAACCCTAAAATGAAGTGTAACGACCGGTTTCCGTCGTTATAGAAAAGCCAACAGGGAAACATTTTGGGTCGGAAAACTTTTTAGTAGTAACTTGGGATTTCCCAACCTAGTCCAGATTTGTACGAAATCGGAGTCAGTGAGGTCTAGGGAAATCTGGTAGCAATTGGATGGTCTAATTATGAATTCGATCACATGAGTAGATAGCCAAGACGTTAAGGAACTCGTACCACTTTACGGAATTGAATTCGGGTGAGTAGAAGTCCCGAAACTGATCTTGGCGTGAACGGGTAGTTTCTGAGTGTCATTGGTTGAAGGTGTGTTGTGAAATGGGGTCTTGGAATTATTATTTTTGCTCATTGTTCTGTGCAAGCCGCTATGGCGGGGATTTCTGCCGCCAGGGTGGGGCCACTGCAGCGGGACTAGACCGACGTGGCAGGACAGACGCGACTTAAAGTCAGAAATAAACCTCAAAAATGTTTTATTCTGCAATTTTCAAACTTGAGAGCTAAGGAACGAACCCATGACTTTTCTTAACAGTTTTCCATCATTCTTGAGACTAAAGGTAAGATTTTCACTCTCCGAATCCGTTTTTCGATCCGTAGAACGTAATCTAATGGGTAATTATCGATGGGGGAGGGTTTTGATCTGGAAACTATGGTGGAAACAACCTTAATTTGGAATATGAGATCATGGGTTTGATCTAGGGTTGATAGGATTGTTGGTAATTCGGGTAATTAGTTATTGTTTATTGATTTCCTTGTTATATTAATTGTTTGTAGAACAAGAATAAACGGAACAAATTCGGAAAGGGAAGAATCAAGTTTCTTAGGGGATTCAAGCTTTGTTTGAGGTAGGTGATGGTTGTGATTCTATGATTGTGTGAGATATGGTTGTTCTTGCTTCATTATGATACATGTATGTATGTGAATGTTGCATTATTGATCACATTAATTGTAAATGAGGATAGATGAATGATGAATGCCATGAATCATGACTTGATTGTATGATTATGAAAATGTACTTTGTGATTGTGATTGTGGCTTGTTGAATGGATCGGGTGTTGCATTCCGACACACTAACTTGGATCGGTTGACATGTTTCGACATAATTATGGGATCGATTGCCACATTCCGACATAATCATTGGATCGGGTACCACGTTCCGGTATGCTAACAATTTGGGTTTGAGTTACATGAGAGGACCAATGACTTGATATAACTGTGATATTTGAAAATCGTGAAACTATTCGTTGTTCGTAATTGTTGATGACATTGTACATGTTCGGTGTATGCATGTTATTGTATTGTTATATTGACTTATGTATGTTGCACTTAGTGGGATAGCCGCGTGATCCTACCAGTACACTGTGGATGTGTACTGATATTGTACTTTCTATTTCTTTGTTGAGTATAGGGCATCTTCAAGCGGCTATTGACAAACCGCGCTTAGAAGATCAGTGATTGTTCGAATTCAAGGGTGAGTCAGTTCTTCCGGGCTGCCATGAGTTCTCTTTTGGTCTATGTCCACTTTTCGGACTTAGACTTTTTAGTTAGGTGTTAGTACATTAGTTTGGGGTTGTGACCCTTCTTGTTTAGACTTTTAGTTCATTGTTAGAGTTTTGGTACATTGACTTTCAGGTTCTAGGTAGTATTTTCGCATTTGTTTAGTTGTTAGACTTTTGTTGGAGTTTATGGGAACTCTTATTTTATTCTTTTCTTAGCTTATAACTTGCCTCTGTAACTTAAATGCCTTAGTATTTGATTAGAGTTGGTTAGCTAATTAGTATAAATGGTTCTCCCACCGGAGGATTAGCGTGGGTGCCAATCACGATTATCTGGGTCGTGACAATGTTGGTATCAGAGCCTAGGTTCGTTGATCTCGATGTACCAAGACGAGTCTAGTAGAGTCTTGCGGAACGGTACAGAGACGTCTGTACTTATCTTCGAGAGGCTATAGGACTTTAGGAAATCTCTCTGTTTTCTCTTGTCTACTTTCGTGCTATAGCTTGATTCAAATTGGTAACTGGTGATTCAAATTGGTATTAACCTCCTTCACTCTTTTGTCCGTAGATGGTTAACAATAGATTCAACGGCGTCAAGCCCGTAGCTCCCGTCAATGCTCCAGCTGAGAAATCTGTAGTGAGAGGTCGCGGTCGAGGCATGGGTAGAGGAAGAGATATGGGTAGGGGTCCGAGGAAAGGCAACACCTATTAGGAATGGAGCACCGGGTGGAGATGCTCCCAAAAATGAGGCCTATCATGCGTATCATGAAGAGGTAGAAGAGAACATAGAGGTTGAGAATGAGGAGAATGTTGGACAAGAGGAAGAGGTGCAGGCTGAGACTACAGGTATCCCTCTTTTGGACCCAGTGTTAGCTCAACAGATCATGTCGTTATTGAAAGGGTTGGTTGGTCCGGGAGTGCTTTCCTCTGTTCAAGCAACTCAAGCTCCTGTCAATCCCCTTGTTTCTATCAATACGCCCAAGGTGGGTGGAACTGGAGGTAATGATGCTTTCTTTTGTCCTTTGTTGGGTTCTGTTATGACTAGTAATGAGCATGAAATGTTGACTAAGTTTTTGAAGCTAAAGCCTCATGTATTTCTTGGTTCTGAGAGTGAGGATGCTTATGAGTTTATTTTAGACTGCTGTGAAATGCTTCATAAGTTGGAAATTGTCCATCAGCATGGGGTTGAATTCGTGACTTTTCAACTTCAAGGTGAGGCTAAGTAGTGGTGGAGATCTTATGTGGAGTGCAGATCTTCAACCTTATCCCTACTCTCTTGGACCCAATTTCATGCTCTATTTTTAGAGAAATATGTGCCTCGGATTTTGAGAGATCGCAAGAAGGATGAGTTTATGGCTTTGGAGCAAGGTGGTATGTCTGTGGCTGCTTATGAGGCCAAGTTCCGTGCCTTGTCTAGATATGCTACTCAATTGGTGACTACTGAGAAAGAGAGGATCCGTTTATTTATTAGGGGACTAAACTCTGAGTTGCATGTATTATCTGTTCATATGACCTCTGCAGGAAAGAGATTTAATGAGGTAACAGACTTTGTGAAGAAAGTGGAGGGGGTGAGGCGAGACAGTCAGGCTAAGGCATTGGCAAAAAGGGCCAAGAACTCGGGTAACTTTCAAGGTTCTTACTCCAGGGGGTTCGGAAGGCCAACACTTGTAGCCAAGCCAATTCAGTCTACTATACCCGCTTCTACAAGTAATTACTCGATAATTCCACCTCCTAATTTGATTCAGGATAGCTAGGGAGCCGCACCTTCGGCGGGCATCAGGCCATCTTTTGATCGTACATGTAACAACTGTGGAGAACCAGGGCATATGAGGAGAGAATATTGCACTTAGTGGGATAGCCGCGTGATCCTACCAGTACATTGTGATTGTGTACTGATACTGCACTTGCTCTTTCTTTGTTGAGTCCAGGGAATCTTCAAGCGGCTATTGACAGACCTCGCTTCATTGTTCGAATTCAAGGGTGAGCCAATTATTCTGGGCTGCCATGAGTTCTCTTTCTATCTATGTCCACATTTCGGACTTAGACTTTTTAGTTAGTTGTTAGTACATTAGTTTGGGGTTGTGACCCTTCTTGTTTAGATTTTTGGTTAGAGTTTTGGTACATTGACTTTCAGGTTCTATGTAGTATTTCCGCATTTGTTTAGTTGTTAGATTTTTGTTGGAGTTTATGGAAACTCCTATTTTTATTTTCTTAGCATTTAACTTGCTTCCGTAACTTAAATGTCTTAGTATTTGATTAGAGTTGGTTAGCTAATTAGTATAAATGGTTCTCCCACCGGAGGGTTAGTGTGGGTGCCAATCACGATGGTCTGGGTCGTGACATGAAGCTAGTAATATGTTTAGAGAGAGTTTTCCGTGTCTTTTCCTCTTCTGAAAGGGCTTTTTCATAGACCGAGATGTCAAGCATATGCCATAATGTGAAAAGACCTCATGATAGTTCTGAAAAGTCTATTAAGTAGCTCGTGCATGAACACTAATGTTAGACTCATGGCTGATTTGGGGAAGATCAGCTCTAGACTCGAGGCAAACTGTTGATCTATCCCCCACTTTTTAGATATTAAACGAAATATATCCAAAAAGTGCAAGAGAATTTGTTCTTTGAATCAGGTTAACATCTCCATGATCTTGTTTTAGTATTAATTCTGCACCTGCTTCTCCTTGGCTTTGCATATGTTATGGTCTTTACCTATCTCCTATTTGATGAACTAATTACGATCTAAGGGAATTATATAATTAATTAATATATGTATATTTATCAAATTACATAACTACGATAAATTGCATCATTTTGATGTATGCTCACACAAATAAATATTTATAATTATGTTCATGTGTGTATTATTTCCTTTGTCCACTTTTATTTATTCATAATATTAAAAATAAATATTTATTTTACATATAATTTAAAAAATCAAAATTAATTTATTTGTTACAAATCCATTTAATTGTGGATGTTTCTTTTCATCAACAACCTAACGTAATGTATTTATTTAATGTATGCCTTAAAAATATACTAACGTATTTGGTTTAAGGTTGTAAACGGATGATTTCTACATCCTATAAAAGGGTATTCTTCACCCTTAAGAAAGACACACTTGAAGAGATTAAATAAAACTCTCTACTCTATACTTTCCATTACCATTTGTCTTCCTTTCTTGTTTAGTATAATTGTATTGTTCCTCTCATTTACAACACGTTATCAGCATGAGTCTCTAACCAATTGAGACCTACTTAATTTGGGATTATCTTTTTTTCTAAAAGTTAATTAGTTTTCTTTCCGAGTTAGGTATACATTTATATGATTATAACATCTCTAATAGCTAGGACTTACATAAGTCTTTGATCTACAATTTAATTGCTGCATACATAACTTGCTTTAGGTATTATTATGATACTTTACTAGGCATAATATTAATACGTTTTCGGTTTATATTTTTATGTTGTATATATGCTACTAACTTATAACTCTAAATCAAATACTAGGGAATATGATAACACGCTAGTTAGAATACTCGTAAGTATTTTCTTGTCATAAATTTATGATAAATATTTGTGTGTCATAAAGAAGAATATATTAATATTAAATATGACTTGAAATTCTTACAAAACTTTGGCGTTAATATCTATTGAAACTAGTAATAAATATTGTAGAATAAGTAAATAATAATAATAATAATAATATACATATATATAATAATAATATATATATTGAATTTGTCGTTTCAATACTTCATGAATTTACATGTTTTCATAACATTCCATGTTCATGCGTATAATATATTTTATACTCATATAATACTTTTTTATTTAAAATATTAATTTGTCATTTATTATAAAGAAATAAATATCATTATATTAACTCAATTATTTTATGATAGTTTTCATCATGTCGAATTTGTGGTAATTGACATTTCTGGAAAGAACTATTTGTCATGGGTACTTGATGTTGAAATTCACCTTACCGTTAAGGGTCTTGATGATTATTAGAACATGTCCATCACAGTTCGAGTTCGGATAGGTTTCAACTATTATTACTTGTATCCTAGTGCTACTGCAACTCTATGTGTGTGTGTGTCTATATATATATATATATATATATATATATATATATATATATATATATATATTACATTGGATAGCCGACAAATATAGAGAGAAATAATATACATGTAGTTAGCTTCAACTTTTCTATGTTATCTTCCTCCATTTCTTATATGGTATCACAACCATGACGATCTCTTCTTCCGCTTCCGATTCCGCTTCCGCCTCGAGCACTTCTCAATCTTCAGTCGCTACCCAATCTACCTCTCCTTTATCTTCTCCGACGTCACTTAATCATGCCTTCTAAAACGGAAGTGAGCACAGGTGAGAGGACCCCACTTTCCCCCATCCAGCAAGAGAAGAGTCCTCCACAAATTATCTTTTCATGTTCCTTCTATCACTAAATGTTTACTCTTTGTCCAACGTTTTGCTCGTGATAATAATGTTTTCTTTGAATTTCATCCCAACCATTTTGTTGTGAAGGATCAAGCTTCCAAGACACCAGTTCTTTCAAGAAAGAGTGATAGGGGACTCTATACACTCCAACTGTCTTCTATTTCTAAGTCTACTTCACCCAGCTCGGCTCTTTATTCTATCAAGGCATCTCCATCTTGTTGGCATCTTCGTCTAGGACATCCTCATCAATGAATTATTCATCAAGTTATTAAGACACATAAATTGCCTTGTACTAGTTCTAGTTTTCATTCTATTTGTAGTTCTTGTCAACTTGGCAAGTCACACAAATTGTCTTTACCTTTGAGCATTAATAAAAGTTCTTTTATCTTGCAATTGTTATATGTCGATGTTTGGGGTCCGACACCTATTTTGTCATCTCAAGGACACAAATATTTTCTAGTATTTGTTGACGATCACACAAGCTATTTTGGGGATTTCCTCTTTCTCAAAAATCTGATGTGTTGCCAACATTTAAACAGTTTCGCACCCTTGTTGAAAGGCTATTTAATACCAAAATTAAAGCAATCCAATCTGAATGGGGCAGGGAATTTCAATCCTTATCACCTTTTCTTGCTCAACTTGGCATTGCTCATCGAGTCTCATGCCCTCATACTAACGAGCAACAAGGCAGAGTTGAACGAAAGCATCGCCATATAGTCGAAACCGGCCTTAGCCTTCTTGCTCACAGTTCAGTTCCTTTTCGCTTTTGGCAATACGCACTTGAGTCTGTTGTTTTTCTAATTAATCGCCTTCCTTCAGTCACAACTCATGGTCTATGTCCGTATGAACTAGTTCATCATTCCAAACCCGATTATTCTTTTCTTAAGGTCTTCAGTTGTCTATGCTTTCCTTACCTCCGACCATACAACAAACACAAGTTTGATTTCCGAAGCAAATCTTGTGTATTTCTTGGCTATAGCCCATCTCTAGGGTATCGTTGTTTGAATTGATCCACTGGACGTATTTATGTTGCTCGGCATATTTGCTTTGATGAACAAAATTTTCCATTTGCCAAACCTTTTATCCTTGTCCCGACACCAGATCATGCTCCATCTAACACACCTTGGGCTTTTTTTCCCGTATCTGTGACTACATCTAGAGTCGTTCATCAATCTTTTTCTATCATTTCTCTTCCTCCTTTGCTGCTTCATCCTGCTCAGTCACCTCCACCACCACTAGTTCATCCTACCATTAATTTAGGAGGCTCTTCTTCTAGATCTTTAAGTCCCGAACACACCATTGGTCTACCTCCCAAAGATACTCATATGTCCTCTTTGGATGTTTCCACTCTACCACCAAATTCTCTCCAAGGTGTTCCCAACGCCTCTTCCCCTGGTTTGTCTCCTAATGTCGACTCAAGTAGCTCCAACATGCTCCTAGAATCTTCTCCAACTTTGTTGTCTCTGCCAACTCATAACAATAGACTCATAGCCCCTCCTCAACGCTCACATCATATGGTTCTTAGGCATATGGCCCCGTCCGCAAATTTGGCCACTACCTCTGGTCCATTACCCTTTTCCACATGTGAGCCATCATATTTTACTGAAGCTTCCAAACATAAAGAGTGGTGGGCTGCTATAGCATATGAAATTGATGCATTACTAAGAAATGACACATGATCTTTTGGTTCTGTATGATCCCTCAATGAATATTCTTGGGTGCAAGTGGGTGTTTCGAGTCAAAAGAAATTCTTCTGGTGCGATAGAACGCTACAAGGCTCGCTTAGTTGCCAAAGAATTTCACCAACTAGAAGGTCATGACTACTACGAAACATTCAACCATGTTGTTAAGCCGGCTACCATTCGAATTGTTCTCACCTTGGCAGCATCCCACAACTGGGTTTTGCGTCAATTAGATGTACAAAATGCTTTTCTTCATAGTGAGCTACAAGAACAAATCTTTATGTCACAACCTTATGGCTTTATACATCATCAATATCCAAATCACATTTGCAAGCTTAAGAAATCCCTCTACGGTCTCAAACAGACTCCTCGGGCATGGTACATGCACCTTCTTAAGTTCCTTCTTATAATTGGGTTCACTACTTCAAAATCAGATACATCTTTGTTCATCTATCAAGTTCATGGTGTAGTGGCTTATATCTTGGTCTACGTAGATGATATTATAGTCACTGGAAACAAATCATCTTTTCTGGAAAACATCATCTCCAAACTTGGTGTCGAATTTTCAATTCGTGACCTTGGTCCCTTGAGTTTTTTCTTGGTATTCAGGTGTCTCATGGATCTTCTAGCATCACCCTCTCTCAGGAACAATACATTACCTCTCTTCTAAAAAATGCTAGTATACAGAATTGTAAGTCGATTTCAACTCCTATGGCAGTGAACTCGAAGCTACATATTGGTGACAGTCCCTTGTTCCATGATGCTACATTATATCAGAAAATTTTCGGAGCCTTACAATATGTCACACTTACTCATCCCCATATTGCCTTTGTCGTCAATAAAGCTTGCCAATTTATGCATAATCCCACGGTAAATCAATGGGTTGTCGTTAAGCATATCCCACGCTATTTGAAGCACACTTAACATTTTCACCTTCAAGTTTCATGCTCCTCCACATTACTCCTCCAAGTATTCACTGATTCACATTGGGCAGGGTCCCTAGATGATCGTAAGTCGACCAGTGGCTATGCTATCTTCCTTGGTGCTGCTTTCATATCTTGGTCTTCAAAGAAACAATGTACTGTGGCACGATCCTCCACTGAGTCAGAATACAAGACACTCGCTGATGCAGCGGCTGAGCTAACTTGGATACAATCTATCCTAAATGAGCTTGGGGTGAGGGTTCCTAAAGCCCCTATCTTGGGGTGTGATAACATTGGTGCTGCCTATCTCTCTATTAATCCAATTTTTCATGCTCGTACTAAGCATATTGAGTTAGATTTTCATATATATTACATTGGATATATATATATATATATATATATATATATATATTACATTGGATAACCGACAAATATAGAGAGAAATAATATACAAAGTAGTTGGCTTCAATTTTTCTATGTTATCTTCCTCATATTCTTATAGTGATAGTATAATTGAAGAAAATAAAGCATCAAGTCAAGATAAATCAAAGACTATGATTTTCCTTCGTCATCATCTTGATAAAATCTTGAAGGTTGAATACTTGACAGTAAAAGATCCACTTGAATTGTGGAAGGTTTGAAAGAGAGGTATGACCACCTCAAGGCAACTGTATTGCCAAGGGCTCGTGATGAGTGGATGCACTTATGGTTACAAGATTATAAAATCATAATTGAGTATAACTCTGTTGTATTTAGAATCACTTCCCAATTGAAATTATGTGGGAAAACTATAAAAGATGAGGACATGTTGGAAAAGACACTAACTACTTTCAATGCCTCTAATATGATATTACAGAAACAATACCGTGAAAAGGGTTTTCAGAAATACTCTGAATTGATTTCATGCCTTCTGGTGGCTGAGCAGTATTATGACATTTTAATGAGAAATCATGAAGCATGTCCTACTGGAACTACTCCATTACCGGAAGTAAATGGAATAGAACCACACGACTATTCTGAAATAAGAAAAAATAATCGGGACCATGATAATGTATGTGGGCGTGGCAAAGGCAAAAGATGATATAATAATCGTCGAGACGATGGTCATAACAAAAGGGAGAACAATATGGGTTTTCAAAATAATTCTTCTTAAGGAAAGTGCGATCACTGTCATCGTTATGGCCTTAAAGGTCATTCAAAAAATGAATGTCGGACGCCTTAGCATTTTGTTAGGCTGTATCATGTTTCCTTCAAAAGATAAGGAAATAAAAGTGGTGCCTCCTCTTCTAATGCCCCGGTGGAGTCACATTTGACTATCAAGATGATGTTAAGGCATGATCTTCTAAAAATTTTGATGAGAATGTTGAAGCAAATTTAGCATTGAAAGATGATGCTTTTGATGGGCTTGATGATAATACTCATCTAGAAGCTGAGTACTTCTTTGTGGATCGCAACTGAAGATTGATAACTGGACTGGAAATGAATAATGTTGTTATGTATTTTTAATGTCTTACTTAAAGTTCATGTACTTAAATTTTCTTCTTATTATGTATTTTTTTTATAAAGATAAATAAAAAATTTCAGTCTTCAGTTGGATCGAAGATGAGTAATGGAGATATGTACCTTCTAGGCAGTGCCACAATTCATACGATACTAAGAGAAAATAAATATTTCTATCATTTGATTGTGAAAAAGGCATATGTTAATACAATATCCGGTAGTACAAAATTGATTGAGGGCTCTGTAAGAGCGACTTTATTACTACTTGGAGAAACACTATTGATAATTGATAATTCATTGTATTGTAGTAAGTCTCTAAGAAACTTGTTAAGTTTCAAGGTTATTCACCAAAATGGCTATTATGTTGAGACTGCGAATGAAGGAAAGACTGAATACCTTAATATTATTATAATAAATGTAAAGAAGAAAATTGTGCATGAAAAATTGTCTGCACTTTCTTCTGGATTATACCATACAAATATTGATACGGTTGAATCACATGCCGTAGTAAACAAAAGGTTTACTGGTTCTAATAATTTTATCATTTGGCATGACCGGTTGAGCCATCCGATTATAATATGATGCGCAAAACAATTGAGAATTCACATGGGCATACTTTGAAGAACCAAAATATTCTTCAATCAAAGAAATTATCTTGTGCTGCTTGTTCTCAGGAAAAGTTGGTTATCAAACCATCAACGGCTAAGGTTGGAGTGGAATCCCCTGCATTTTTTAAATGAATACAGGGTGATATATCTGAACCTATTCACCATGCATGTGGACCATTTAAATATTATATGGTCTTGATAGATGCATCTACAAAATGGTCACATGTGTGCTTATTATCAACTCGCAATATGACTTTTGCGAGGTTGTTGGCTCAAATAATAATAAGGTTAAAAGCACAATTTCCAGATTATGTAATAAAAATAATTCGTCTTGATAATGCTGGTGATTTTACATCTCATACATTTCATAATTATTGTTTGTCCACTGAAATAACAGTTGAACATCCTGTAGCACATGTTCATACTCAAAATGGTCTAGCAAAGTCATTGATTAAACATCTCCAATTGATAGCAAGACCATTGTTGATGAGGACAGAGTTGCATATTTCAATATGAGAGCATGTTGTTTTACATGCAGCATCACTTGTGCGCATAAGGCCAATCAACTATCCTGACATCTCCCCATTGCAATTGGTTTTTAGTCAAGAGCCAAATATTTCTCATCTTAGAATCTTTGATTGTGCGGTATATGTTTCAATTGCTCCACTACAATGCATAAATATTTATCCCCAAAGAAGATTGGGGATATATGTTGGGTATGAATCTCATTCTATTATAAAATATTTGAAACCTAAAGGTGGAGATTTATTTTCAGCAAAATTTACTTAGTGTCATTTTGATGAATCAGTATACCCAACATTAGAAGGAGAACAAAAGCAGTTGAAAAATGAGATAGATTGGAATTCACTTTCATTGTCTAATTTAGATCCTTGAACAAATCAATGTGAGCAAGTAGTTCAAAAGAGGATTTATTTACAGAATATTGCAAATCAACTGTCGGATGTATTTATTAACCTTCCACGGATTACTAAATCATATATCCCAACTGTTAATGCTCAAGTTCGAGTTGATGTACCGATAAGATAAAATGTTAAGGCAAATAAGTCTGGACCACACTTAAAATGTGGTAGACCAATTGGTTCCAAGGATAAACATACTCGAAAAAAGAAATAAATAAATGATCAAGATGATCATAATATGAAAGCAATTGCTCATGAAGATCTCCGAGACATAATAAATGATTACACCATTGAGAAGGTCCATGTACCTAAAAATAATGAGAATGAGAAAATCTCAATAAATTATGTCTCGAAGAGAAAAATGTGGAATCAAATTAATATTGTGGTGGATAATATTTTTGCCTATAATGTTGCAGTTGAAATAATGCAACAAGATGAGGATTTGGAACTGAGATCTGTCAATGAAAAATAAAACTGGCTTCACTTGAAAAATGTAAAGTTTCCGGACCAATAGTCTGAACACCTGAAGGTGTCAAGCCAGTTGGGTACAAGTGATTTTTTGTGCGAAAACGCAACGAAAATGGTAAAGTCGTAAGATATAAAGCACGACTTGTGGCATAAGAATTTTCGCAAATGCCTGACATTGATTTTGAGGAGACATATTCTCTTGTGGTAGATGCAATTACCTTCAGGTATCTAATAAATATGACAGTTCATGAAAAGCTTGAAATATCTAATGGACATTGTCATAACCTATTTATATGGCTCACTGGACCACAATATTTTTATGAAAATCCTTGAAACTCTCAATGTGTCTGAAGCATATAAAATTTCAAAAGAAACTTGTTCAATAAATCCCTAAAGCATATAAAATTTCAAAAGAAACGTGTTTAATAAATCTTCAGAAATCCTTATATGGATTAAAACAATCAGGGTGAACGTAGTATAATCGTCTTAGCGAATACTTGCTAAAGGAAGGGTATAATAATGACTCTATTTGTCCTTTTATTCTTATACATAGGTCAAAATTTGAATTTGTAATAACATTTTTTTATGTTGATGACTTGAACATCATTGGAACTCCTAAAAAGTTTCCAAAGTTGTTGAGTGTTTGAAGAAAGAATTTGAAATAAAAGATCTTGGTAATACAAAAAAAATTCTTGGCCTTCAGATTGAACATCTGACAAATGAAATATTTATCCATCAATCAAGATATACTCCAAGGGTTTTGAAGCGATTTTACATGGATAAATCACACTCATTGAGTATCCCAATGGTTGTGAGAGCTCTCGATATAAATAAATATCTATTCCGATCTCAAGAAAAGGACGAAGAGCTTCTTGGTGATGAAACTCCATATCTCATTTGGGGGACTAATGTACCTTGCCAACAATACCCGACTAGATATTTGTTTCGCAGTAAATTTATTGTCGAGATTCAGCTCATATTCAACAAGACATTGGAAAGCTGTTAAACATATATGTAAATATCTTCAAGGAACAACTGATATGAGATTGTTGTATTCTAATGCATTCAAGTCAGAATTGATCGGTTATGTAGATGCAGGATATTTATCTAACCCACATAAAAGTCTGATCTCTAAAAGGCTATTTATTCACATATGGAGGTACAATTATGTCATGACGTTCGATGAAGCAAACAATAGTTGCTACTTCTTCAAATTGTGCAGAGATAATATTCATTAATGAAGCTAGTCGAGAGTGTGTATGGTTAAGATCAATGACTCAACACATTTTGTAAATATGCGGTCTTTCTGTGCAAACAAAGATTCCAATAATATTGTATGAGGATAATGTTTCTTGCATAGCTCAATTAAAGAGAGGATATATCAAAGGAGACCAAACAAAGAATATTTCACCTAAGTTCTTTTTCACACATGATGTTCAACAGAATGGTGAGATAAATGTTCAACAGATTCGTTCGAGTGATAATCTTGCAGATTTATTTACTAAGGCATTATCAACGTCAATATTTAAAAAGCTAAAACATAAGATTGAAATGCGTCATCTCTAAGATATAAACTAAAGTTTTCATCATGGGGAGTAAAATACACGTTGTACTCTTTTTTCCTTAACCAAGGTTTTGTCCTATTTGGTTTTCCTAGTAAGGTTTTTAATGAGGCAATACTCAAGGCGTATTCCAAGATATGTGTACTCTTTTTTCTTCACTTGGCTTTTTCCCACTGTATTTTTTCTAGTAAAGTTTTAACGAGGCACGTTATCTATAAACATCCAAGGGGGGGGTGTTACAAATCCATTTAACTGTGGATGTTTCCTTTTATCAACAACCTAACGTAATGTATTTATTTAATGTAAGCCTTAAAAATGTACTAACGTATTTGGTTTAAGATTGTAAACGAATGATTTCTACATCCTATAAAAGTGTATTCTTCACCCTTAAGAAAGACACACTTGAAGAGATTAAATAAATCTCTTTACTCTATACTTTTCATTATCATTTGTCTTCCTTTCTTGTTTAGTATAACTGTATCTTTCCTCTCATTTTAACATCATTTTTATTCTTAATTATAGTAATTTTTCTTAATATATTTCCTAATGTTGTGAAATTATGGATGCCATAAATGAGGCATGTGTACAATGTGTGAAATCTTGTGCACAACTTGTGCAAGTTAGTGAATAACTTGTGATTGTTGTTTCTTACCACGTGTTTTTTGCCTATAAATAGGTTTGCTACCTTCATTATGAGATGAGACTAAGAATTGAATTGATACATAATTTTTCTCCTTCCCTTTCTTATTATTATCTTTAGTTAATTACTTTTCTTTCATAACAAGTTATCAGCACGAGTCTCTGTCAGTTCAACTAAAGACTTTGAAAGCGTCGAAGGTAAAAATTTCCTTTCTTAAATAATGTCAAATATTTCTAAACTTGAATTTCTCGCTTTGGATATATCGAAAAAAGGCTACTTATCTTGGGTACTAGATGTAGAAATTCATCTTGATGCCGTGGGTCTAGCAGACGCCATCCAAGATAAAAATCTAGCATCGAATCAAAATTGTGCCAAGACAATGATATCTCTCCGCCATCACCTTGAAAAGGGTTTAAAAATGGAATATATAACTATTAAAGATCCTCTTGTGTTGTGGAATAATTCAAAAGATAGATATGACCACCTGAAGTTGTCTTTCCACAGATATGTTATGATTGGATCCATTTGAGACTTCAAGACTTTAAATCCATCCGTGAATATAATTCTTTCATGTTTAAAATTATCTCACAATTAAAATTATGCAGAGAAAAAATCACTGACCATAATATGTTGGAGAAAACATTTTCCACAATTCCTTCCTCGAGTATGCTTCTGCAGCAGCAATATCGAGAACTATGATTTAAAAAATATTCTGAATTAATTTCATATATTCTTGTTGCTGAACAACATAATGACCTATCGATGAAAAATCATAAAAGTCAACCTACTGGTTCTATGTCATTTCCTAAAGTGAATACGACAAATTTTCACCAATTTAAGCACGAAAAAAGTTGTGGCCCACTCGTGGTCGAGGAAGAAATTTATGGTGTCGCACCAAATAATAACCTTCACCACTAGCGGTATAAAAAGAAGGATGAAAAACATGAAGTGGTCCAGAAGAAAAATTCAGAAAACAAATTTTATCGATGTGGTGGAAAAGGACATTGGTCACGTACCTATCGTACACCAAGACACTTGGTTGAGCTGTATCAAGCTTCCTTGAAGGGGGTGCAAAATAATGCAGAAGCAAATATTTTCTCTGAAGATAATGTTGAACCAATGCATTTAAATGTGGCGGATTTTTTTGAGAATTCCGAAGGAAATATAGATCACCTGATATGTGATAGGTGATGGATCTGGATCTGTAATAATCTAAATATGTTTCATTCTCGGTGTTTGTATGAATATGTTTTTCTAGTCTTGTAGATAAATAAAGCTTGTGTAATGTTTTTTTAGTTATAATATTATAATGTTTACTTTGTTTTATATCTTTTATCTTGAACAATATATGGATACCCCTCAAATTTTATTTGGATCAATGATCAATCATGAAAATATTTGTGTAAATGATAGTGAAACAATGCACACCATATTCAAATATGAGAAATACTTTTCTTACTTGCTTAGAAGGAAAGCAAATGTCACTACAATTTATGGTAATTTGAACTTGATAAAAGGCTCCTGAAGAGCTACTATATTTCTGCCTAAGGGTACAAAACTTATTATAGAATATGCATTGTTCTCTTCTAATTCCCAAGAAACCTGTTAAGTTTTAACATATTAATTCACCGAAATGGATATCATATTGAGACAATAAATGCCCGTTTGGCCATGCAATATGGAATCATGAGATGAAGTTGAAGTTGTTTTGGATATGCGATATTTAATTTTTGTGTTGTATATTTTCTCATAAACATAAGAATCTCATAAGTTGTAAAACTATTAATATAGCCCCAATTGTTTATTCAATTTTATCAAATAAACAAAAATTTATAAAATCGCATAATAAATTATTACAAAGCTATTTGTTCTCCATTTAATTAACTGCTTCATCTAACTTTAATTGATCAAACTTCAATTCAATAAAAAATATTGAACATAAATTGTAGTGTACTAGTATTTAATATAATCCTCCCACATAGTAAGGACGATCTTCTCACGTTGAACTTGCATTTCTCGATCATATGACCGAGAAGACGAACCAACATTGTTACTTTGATCCATTTATTGGTCAATATCATTCACAACTAGATTTTCATACTCATCGACTATAAATATTTCATCAGTACTCCTTCGGTATTCTTGCAAATAATTATGTAACACTGAAAGAGTTATGACAATTTTCACTTGTGCATCAATATCATATGGTTCATGCCTTGTTTCACTTGTGTGCAATTACACATTTTCAGTGCATTAATTTCGTGCTAAAATCAAACATATTGAAAGTAGTGATTATCAAACATACATCGCCAATTTTATCCTTTTTCATATTAAATTGCTTTAACCATTTTCATATGTAGCCGAAAGAGAATGTTAAGCATGAACCAAATATTGCTCATCTACGAATTTTCGGATGTGTTGCATATGTGCCAGTAGCACCACCTCAGCGCACTAATATGGGCTCCCAAAGAAGTTTAGGCATATATGTTGAATTTGATTCACCCTCCATAATTCGCTACCTTGAGCCATTGATGGGGGATTTACTCACTGCAAGATCTGCAGATTGTCGATTTGATGAAATAATTTTTTCTGCAATTAGGGGGAGAGAAAAGGAACTTAAAAGTGAAATGGCATGAAAAGTTTCATCATTATCTCATTTTGATCCACGTTCCCTCATGTGTGAACTGGAGTTCCAAAAGATCATCCATTTGCAGAAAATAGCAAATCAAATACTAGATGCATTTACTAATTTGAAAAGGATAATCAAGTCGCATATTCCTGCAGAAAATGTGCATATCCAAGTTGATGTTCCAACAAGACCATCTAATAGTGTCATAACTTTTGAATCTCATACACACCTGAAGCGTGACAGACTATTAGGTTCAAAGGATAAAAATCCTAGAAAGAGAAGTACAAAAAATGACACTATAAAAAAATTCCACGAAGAGATTCAAGATCTGATTAATGGTGATATTTCTGAAGAAATCAATGACCCTGAGTCTCAAGTGAATCAAGATCTATTAATAAGTTCTTCTAATAATGGGATTAAGTTGAATCGATCAAAAATTATGATGGATAATGTTTTTAATTATAACATTGCACTTAACATTATGCAAGACATTGAAGATCTTGAACCTCTGTCATTCGAAGAATGTCGACGAAGATGTGATTTGCCAAAATGGCAAGAGGCAATTCAGTCAAAATTGAATTCACTTGCTAAACGTGAAGTTTTTATACCAGTAGTCCAAACACCCAATGATGTAAAATCAGTTGGTCATAAATGGGTCTTTGTACGAAAAAAGTGAGAGAAATGAAATTATAAAATACAAGGCATGTCTTGTTGCACAAGGATTCTCTCAAAGATTCGGTGTCGACTATGAAGAAATATATTAACCAGTTATGGATGCAATAACTTTTTGATATCTCATCGGTCTAGCTGTACGTGAAAAATCTTGAAATACATCCGATGGATGTGGTTACGGCTTATCTTTACGCCTCACTTGATAATGAAATTTATATTAAATTCCCAGAAGGATTTAAAATGTCTAAAACATATAGTTCAAAATCTTGAGAAATGTGCTCAATTAGATTACAAAAGTCCTTATACAACTTAAAACAATCAGGACTCATATGGTATAATCGCCTTAGTGAGTACTTGATAAAAGAAGATTATATAAATAATGTCATTTGTTCTTGTATTTTTATCAAGAAAACAACGTCAGGATTTGTTATTTTTGTTGTTTATGTGGATGACATTAATCTCATTGGAACTCAGAAGAGGTCCAAAAGGCAATTGAATATCTAAAGAAAGAATTTGAGATGAAGGACCTTGAAAAGACAAAACTTTATCTTGGTCTGCAAATTGAACATTTAGCAGACGTGGTCTTCATCATCAATATGCCTATATTGGGAAAAATTTGAAACGAATTTATATGGACAAAGCACATCCATTAAGTACTCCAATGATTGTTCGATCACTTGAAGTGGGTAAAGATCCGTTCCGACCTCAAGAAGAGAATGAAGAACCTCTTGGTCATGAAGTATCACATATTAGTGCAATTGGTGCACTTATGTATCTTGCTAATGCTACGAGATCTGACATAACATTTCTGTTAATTTGTTAGCAAGATATAGTTCTTCCCCTACACGAAGATATTGGAACGGAGTTAAACATATATTATGATATCTAAGGGGACCAGTGATATGAGTCTGTTTTATACTAACAAAGATAGTGCAGATTTTGTTGGTTATGCAAACGCGAGTTATTTATCTGACCCACATAAGGCTCGATCTCAAACATGTTATGTGTTCACATACGAAGGCATTGCTATATCATGGCAATCTACGAAGCAGTAAATTGTCGCTACTTCTTCAAATCATGCTAAGATAATAGCTATTCATGAAGCAAGTAGATAATGTGTATGGTTAAGATTAGTGATACATTTCATTAAAGAAAGATGTGGCTTGAAGTGTGATGTTGAGGTACCCATAGTTCTCTTTGAAGACAATATTGCATGCATAACTCAATTAAGAAGAGGATTCATAAAAGGAGATTGAACGAAGCACATTTCACCAAAATTATTCTTCACACATGATCTTCAGAAGAACTGTGATATTGATGTACAACAAATTCGCTCAAGTGATAATCCAATAGATTTATTCACCAAATCTTTATCAGCCTCAACTCTTGAGAAGATGATACACAAAATTGAAATGTGAAGACTTAACAATCTAAATCGTGATCTTCATCAGGGAAGTAGAATGTGTGTTGTACTCTTCTTTCCTTAGTCTAGGTTTTGTCCCATTGAGTTTTCCTAGCAAAGTTTTTAATGAGGTAGCAAGCAAATGTGTATTTAAAGATATATGTACTCTTTTTCTTTCACTAAAGTTTCTTTCGTTAAGATTTTATTAAGCCATATTATCAATCAAGACATGGACATCCAAGGGAGAGTGTTGTGGAATTATGGATGCCATAAATGAGGCGTGTGTACAGTGTGTGTTAAGAGTGTGAAATCTTGTGCACAACTTGTGCAAGTTAGTGAATAACTTGTGATTGTTGTTTCTTACCACGTGTTTTTTGCCTATAAATAGGCTTGCTACCTTCATTATGAGATGAGACTAAGAATTGAAATGATACATAATTTTTCTCCTTCCCATTCTTACCAAGCCTTATTATCTTTAGTTAATTACTTTTATTTTATACACCTTGTTAAATTAGGTCTTAGATCTAACTCACACCCCAAAAGCTAGCTCAAAGGGAGGAGGATTGCCCAAGTCTTATAAGGAGTCCACTCATTTCATTAAACACCGATGTGGGACTTTTGTCATTCTTTAACACCCCACCTCACGCCCAGTGCGTGTGCAATTTTGATTTTGGGGGCCCAACATCGGGTGAGACGGACCCTGCTCTGATACCATGTTAAATTAGGTCTTAGGCCTAACTCACACTCTAAAAGCTAGCTCAAAGGGAGGAGGATTGCCCAAGCCTTATAAGAAGTCCACCCATCTCATTAGCCACCGATATGAAACTTTTGTCATTCTTTAACACACCTAAACTATTAAATTAATACATATACTATAATATATAGTTATTACTTCTCAAAAAATTATCCCTTTTTTGGTTGAAGCAAAAGTGTCTCACAAGTTTACACATTTCAAGAATTCATTAATTAGCTTGTCCCACAGACTGATCAACATACAGAAATCCTTCCGTTAATTTTTGAAAAAAGACATTAAATATTCCATTGGAGGAGTAATAATCAAGATAATACTGAAGAAGATAGGAATTAAATATGATTTGTCGTATGTTCATATTTTGAAGTTGCTTTTGTACTCAAATTAATAATTTGACAAATACATGTTAAAAGTAAAGTTAATAATATTTTAAAATGTATAATATCATTCCGTCCATTTCTTATAAAACCGCTATATCCATCCATTTCTTCTTTTTCATATTGACATTATCATTATCATCGATTTGATTCATTTCTTTTCACGTTCATTAATAAATCCACAATCTTACCGCTTCCAACTTCTTTTTCTTTGCTCATCATCATCATCATTATCTTTACTATTATAAATTTTTCTTCCTCAAATTTTATCAATTTTCATAACAGCTCTACAAACTTAATAAAAAATTTTATATCAATTTTCATAACAGTTCTACAAACTTAATAAAAAAAATGAAAGTTCATCAAAAATGATGTTCTCATCGGAATAATTTATTATCATTCAATAATTTAAGAAATTGAAAAGCTAAACTAACAAACAAAATTTATAATAGAAAATAAAATTAAAAGAGGGGTTCAAAATAATATATGTAGATTAATCTGTTGGTGGGGGAGAAAGAAAGTTTAAAGAACAAAGAGGGGAAAAAAGAAGGAAAAGCTAAAAAATAAAAAAGGTCCCTAAATAATTAAAAATAAATATCTAATTCTAAAATAACACGTGGTTAATTTTGATTTTAATTGTTTGCTCTTCATTCACGTTTATCAATATAAAAAAATAATAAAAATATTCTTTTTTTCAGACACATTATTTTTCTGAATCCAAAAATATACTCCCTCCATTCCATATTAATTGAATTTTTGAGATATTTTCCATTTTTCAAATTAACTTAATTGTTCAGTTTTCAAGACTACTTTTATAGTGTTCTTCCAATTTTACCCTTCATTTGGATTTTCAATGTGATGACTTCAATAAATTTGACAATAATTAATAAGGGTAAAAATGGAAAACTATGTTCAATTTATGTCTTAATCTACTTTTCTTAAAAAATGTGAAATATCTCAAAAATTCAATTAATATGAAATGGAGAGAGTATTTTTTTTTCTGTTGATTTTCTTTCCACGAGGCCACATATATCATGGTAAATTCAAATTCTTTTTACATTAGGTTTAAATAATGTTACATTTATTGACGTATAATTTGTTTAATGTAGTCAATTAAAATTGAATTAATACGTAATTATAGCAAATCTATGACTATTTTCAAGTATTTATTTTTGGAAAAAATGTCGGTATCTTGCCGTCTAGACAACAAGTCGCTTTTATTATATTAAAAAAAAGAAAACTTTTTGTTCCTACTGTTTTCCAAACCGACACACGCAAACTTAAATTTAAAGAAGAGAAACCACAAAAAAGTCTTACTTAGTAGAAAAGAAAAGAATTTCAACTAGGAATAAAAAAAAGAATTTTGAAATTTAATTCCAATTTATCAATATCTCATTTAGTCTATATTGAGTGAATTGTTAAGGTTTATTTTATAGTTTAAAGTAAATAAATTATTATTCAATGAATCGTTGAAACTTTATTTTATAATTCAAAATAGATTATATTTAGATTTTTTTATGTATTTATATTTCATTTTCTTAGAGACTAGTTTAAAAATAATCAAAAAGGTAATAAATTATATCCATAATCATTTTATTCTTAAAAGAATGTTTCATATCCATATAATTTACTTTTTTCGTCTTAATTTTTATGAGTTAGTTTAGCTTGACACAAAATTTTAAAAAGAACATAAGATTCTTAAAATTTATGGTTTAATATACTCCTTCTGTCCAACAATACTTGTTTACTGTTGACCATGCACACTTCTTAAAAAATAAGAAATAGAAGAAAATTTACTACATCACTTTTTGAATATAATAATTATAATGTCTTGAAAAATATAATATAAAAATGAATATAATTATGATAAGGGTACATTAAGAACTGTAAAATTATCCATTGATTTCATCAAGTGGACAAAATATTGTTGGATATTCAAAAATAGTATAGTGGACAACTATTATTGGACGGAGGGAGTAGATTGTGTTTGTCCATCTTTACTTGTCTAAGTACTATACTATTTTGAACAATATTTGTCCAATTTATAAAATTAATGAATAAATTACCACTTTAATGTTAATTTATTTTTTTTGAAATTGAATAATATAAATGAAAAGAGAGAAAAAAGAAATTTAATTTTGATAATATTATGGATTGTATGATTGGGCATAGTATAGCTAACCTTATTGAAGGAAGTGGTGGCCCAAACAGGAATGATACATTATAGAAAGCGACCGCTTGTCAAGCATCCATGGCTCCCTATTTTCTTGCTCCCTTCTTCACCTCTTACCATTTCTTCTTTTCACACCTAAAGAATATCCTTAATTTTCACCCTGAAAACCACCTACAAATTCCTCAATTCTGTTTTCTTCAAACCCCACTTGACAATTTTGTCCAAATTCTCCAATCTTGATCAATAAAATTCAAAAGATTTGTCTTTTTCCCCTATTTAGTCACTTTCTTTCTGAGAATTCAATAAATGGAAACACAGAATCGGTTTAACTGTCGAAAACGGTCCAGGTTTCGTGGAATTTTCAATGGGCTCTGTTTGTCTGTATTGGTTGTTTTCTTTTTCCGTCGAGAAGATGTTGTTCAAAGTCCACTTTCTAAGAAACCTTTCAAAGTTAGTGCTGTTAGAAAGGAAACGAGTTTGAGTTATCATCATTTGGGTGAAAGCAGCAGGGATATCAAGCTCTGTGGAGGGTTGTATAAACATCAAGGTTACAGTACAAAATGTGACTACTTGAAGGCAAATCCTCAATGTAATTCAGGAGGTTTCTTCAATTATCTTTTCTTCTTTTACTGTAGCTGTGAAGGTTTTAGTATTTTTGGATATGTGACTCTTGCTATTTGGTTGATTTCTTTGTTCTATCTGTTGGGAAATACCGCTGCTGATTACTTCTGTTGTTGTCTTGAAAAGCTATCCAATTTGTTGAAATTACCCCCAACTGTAGCAGGAGTTACTCTGCTTCCTTTAGGGAATGGGGCGCCTGATGTGTTTGCTAGTATTGCTGCTTTTATGGGGAGTGATTCTGGGGAGGTGGGGTTGAATAGTGTTCTTGGTGGTGCTGTTTTTGTTACATGTGTTGTAGTTGGTACTGTTTCCTTGTGTGTTGCAGAACAATGTATACAGATTGATAAGAAGTGCTTTATTAGGGATGTGTGTTTCTTTATTATAGCTCTCGTTTCGCTTCTTACTCTTTTGAGTCTAGGCAAGGTGGCAGTTTTAGGTGCTGTTGCCTTTATCTCTATTTATTTGGTGTATGCTGGTTTTGTTGCTGCAAATGAGATGCTTAGGGATCGCAATAGTAGTTTGAAGTTGGATTTAATTGCTCCGTTGTTACCAGTTACATCGAGTAGCATAGATGGAGAGAGCGATTCTTCTTTAGGTGGGTCGGAATCAGCTGATGGATTGCTGCAGCTACAAGCTCAGCTGCCACATTGGATGTGGTCTTCAAATGTGGCAATCTTCTCTGATGAAGTTGTGAAGGATAATTCCGTAGAAAGTAGTCCAATGGATTTGTGGGGTTGGAATGAACAGGATGATGTCGATGACCAGTCTTCTTCCCTATCCTGTTCTAAGTTGTTTGCACTGCTAGAAATACCATTGACACTCCCAAGAAGGTTAACGATCCCCATTGTTGATGAGGACAGATGGTCAAAACTGTATGCTGTTTCTAGTGCTTCTTTGGCGCCCTTGCTTTTAGCATTCCTTTGGAACACTCAGGACAATTTGAGTTGCCCTGCTACCACTGCATATGTTGTTGGTGCTGTAGTTGGTGGTATATTTGGAGGTGTTGCATTTGTCTATACCTCAGCCAATCACCCACCGAAAAGATTCTTGTTTCCATGGCTCTTGGGAGGCTTCTTTATGAGTATCATTTGGTTTTATATCGTGGCAAACGAGCTAGTGGCTCTGCTAGTGGCATTTGGTGTCATCTTTGGTGTCAATCCATCAATTCTTGCGTTAACCGTCTTGGCATGGGGAAACTCTATGGGTGACTTAATGTCAAATGTTGTAATAGCAGGTAATAGTGCAGATGGTGTGCAGATTGCCATGTCAGGATGTTATGCAGGTCCTATGTTCAACACCCTTGCTGGTTTAGGCATCTCCATGCTCCTTGGAGCCTTGTCGAGTAGGCCAGAATCTTATATCCTTCCAAGAGATAATAGCTTGTATTACACAATGGGATTTCTAATGTTAGCCCTGGTTTGGGCACTCATTGTACTACCTCGAAACGATATGCGGCCTAGCAAGTCGTTGGGATTGGGACTTATGACCATATATGTAGTTTTTCTATCAAGCAGGGCAATACTAGCCATGGGAGATGGTTCACTTCATGGTATGAGCTAATTTTAAGTAGAAAAAGTTCCACAGTAACTCATCCCTTTTTTTTGGGGCATAGCTATTGGAACTATTATGTGTAAGATGTTGCAAATGCTCCTTGTAGAAATTGTCTTTATGTGCTGTTGCAACACAAATTGGAAATATATCTTATGTATATATACAAGAAAAAAGAATATAGGAGTTCTTAGTTATTTGCATCTTCCCACCTCATTTTGCAGAAACAAAGCATTTCTATCTTCTTGCTTGTCCTCTTCCCCCTTCCCTTGGCCTTGTTCAATATAAATGTTAATGCCTAATGACCCATATTGCTCGGACTCTTAAAAAATGTCATTGGGGTGTGTGTCAAATTCGCCAAAAGTAGTGTATGGTTGAAGAATTCGACACGGGTACGGCATCGAAAGTGAAAAGTCTGCTAATGACCATGACCTGTTGAATAAAATGATGCAATTCAGTAACTCTTGATCCCAAAAAGATTTTGTAACGTTCTTCAAAAGATTTAACCTTTTATATATTGACAAGGAGTGTTTGAACAATACTTTTGTTGGAATTTAAAAGTGTGTTTGGACATGTATTTTACTCGGTATAAAGTTAAAAGTATTTGTTTTAGAAAGTGAAGTTTCACTCAAAAACTGGTTTTGACTGATTTTTGAAGCTTGAAATTCTTTTGAAGTTAACTTTATAAACTCATCAAATTTGATGAACAAATAATATTTATTTTTATTTTATTTTATTTTTAAAAAATCCTCAAAATCTATGGCCAAATAGAGGGGTCGCGTTTACGATATAAACAAGCACTATGAAATCACAATTTTTCCTTTCTTGTTTTCCAAATAAACAACCGCGTAGACCTATATAAAATATGGTACTTTCCAAGTATTAGTAAATTAAATAAAAACTAAAAGGTTTCAATTACTAAAGCGTGTACATTGCACAAGACAATATAAGAAACTAAAAAAGGAAACGCAGCCAACTAAGAACCTAAAAGGTAACAAACAAAATTAATTAAGACAGTAAATATAACCAAAAAGGAAAGAATAAATTTTCTTCTCAAAATAATACAACTTATATAATGTAAAAAATAATAAACGGGAAGTATAAAATACCTAAAAAGGAGATAGAAGAGAAGGCCTCATACATACAAAGTTGCAAATTGGCTTTGGTATCCTTTTTCTCAAATTTCAATTTCTCTCTTTCTTGCTCATTTTGGGCAATTTTCTGTTTTTTTGTTTGGATTATATATTCTATAATTACTCATTAATATAAGTAATTGCAAGTTTCATCGTCTCATATTATTTTGCAATTATTCAAGAAATTGTGTTACGAAACTTTTTGTCTACTTTTCTTTCAGGCTGACTGCTAACTGCAGACTTCTCTGACCACCCTTGTGTGGTGTTGAGATTAATTAACAAAGAGGTAATTAATTAATTTCTTGATTTATATGTTTGCATATTAATTACTATGACTTTCTTATTAGTATTGTTACAAGAAACTATTTCATCAAGAAGATGTACATATATATGCTTTCAATGTTCTTTTATCCCTTGAACGTGCCTTGGGTGCTAAAGTATTATTTAATCATCAAAATACGTAATTATTCTAACAATATGGGATAAGAGTAATGGAGTGTCGTCTATCGTACGTAGTATTAGCCCTATTCTTTAAGTGTATATCACCATTTGTTGTCTATTGTGTTTTCGCTCATAGCAATATCAAATTAATTGCTATATTTTCTTCAGTGTCATTTTCCCTTTTCTTGTTGTATTCTTTAACAATATGAGATTGAGGTTTAAAGACTACCCCTTGCAAAAAAATCTTGAAATTGTGTACCACAAATTCCTTATATTTTCCTTTACAATGTAAATTGACTAAATTGCCCAATACTTTTGTGAACGTATTAATTGTCAGATGGGTCGAAGGAAAATTGGCATGGAACTTATTAAAAACGAAAGATCTCGAAATTTGACGTATCAAAAGAGGAAAAAAGGTTTGGAGAGAAAAGCTGAAGAATTATCAATTCTGTGTCAAGTTAAACTCTGCGTGATAATATACGGGGACAAGGTGCAAGAGGAACCCGCGACATTGTGGCCTGAAAAAGAGACTGTGCAGAGCTTAATCGAATCGTATAGAGGTCATCGTCTGAGGCCCCATGATTTATCGTTTTACTTCAGGGAGATAGCAAAAAATGTGGAGATGGAGGGTGTGTTTGGTATGAAGGAAAACATTTTCCGGAAAATGTTTTCCAATTTTCTCATGTTTGGTTGGACTAAATGTTTTGGAAAATGTTTTCCAAATCAACTCATTTTCCTCAAATTTAAGGAAAATGACTTCCCTTCTAAACTTAAGGAAAACATTTTCCAAAACTCTCTTCCAACTTCAAATTACAATTATTTTTTTGTTGAAAAAATCAATTTATTCTGTCCCTACCCTCAAACCACCCCTCCACCCCCCCCCCCCCCCAAAAAAAAATAATTTAAAGCTTGTTTTTAAATTCAATTTTTTTACCCCACCCTCACCCTTACCCCCACCCCCTCCCAAAAAAAAATTAAAACTTGTTTTTAAAAGATATTTCTAATTTCAATTTTTTATTTTTTTTACCCCCACCCACTACTCTCGCCCCCCCCCCCCCCCGCATCAACCCCCTATCAGCCCCCAACCCCCTTCAAAAAGAAAAAAAATTAAATTTGTTTTTAAAAAATATTTTCAACTTCAAATTTTTATTTTTTCATCCTGATCCTTGATCACCCACCTCCCTCTCCGGTCACACACCCCCCCCCCCCCCCAAAAAAAAAAATTGAGTTTGTTTTTAAAATATATTTACAAATTCAAAATTTCATTTTTTTCGCCCTACCCTTGACCCCCCACCCACCTCCTACCCAGCCCCCTACCCCCCCTTTACCCCCCCAAAAAAAAAATTTAAGTTTGTTTTTAAAAAATATTCTCAACTTCAAATTTCATTGTTTCATCTACCCTTGACCCCCCCCCCACCCACCTCCTACCCAGCCCCCCACCACCCACAAAAAATTTAAGTTTGTTTTTAAAAAATATTTTCAATTTCAAAATTTCATTTTTTCACCCCTAGAATCCCCACCCACCCACCCCCTACCAGCCCCCCACCCCACCTCCCAAAAAAAAAAAAAAATTTCAAGTTTGTTTTTAAAAAATATTTTCAATTTCAAAATTTCATTTTTTCACCACTACCCTCAACCCCCACCCCCCTACCAGCCCCTCCCCACCCCCACCCCCAAAAAATAATTTTAAGTTTGTTTTTCAAAAATATTTTCAATTTCAAAATTTCATTTTTTTCACCCCTATCCAGTCCCCCCCACCCCACCCAACCCCTACCAACACCCCCCCCCCCCCCACGCCCAAAAAAAATTTAATTTTGTTATTAAAATATATTTTCAACTTCAAAATTTTATTTTTTCACCCCAACCCTCGACTCCCCACCCACCCCCCTACCAGCCCCCACCCCAAAAAAAAATTTAAGTTTGTTTTTAAAAAATAATTTCAACTTCAAAATTTCAATTTTTCACCCCTACCCTCGACCCCCCCCCTTCAGCCACCCCTACCACCCCCCACCCCCCGAAAAAAATTTAAGTTTGTTTTTAAAAACTATTTTCAATTTCAAAAATTATTTTCTACTCTAGTAAAAATAAAAAATATTTCTCAAAAATATTTTTCATTCATAAATCAAACACTAAAAATCTTTTCCGGAAAATATTTTCTACTCACCAACCAAACATGAGAAAATAAGTCAAAAATCAACTTGTTTTCTAAGAAAATATTTTCCTTCATACCAAACACACCCGGAGTCTTCAAAATTACGTAAAAAGAATTATGAGGCTAAATATCCAACGTGGGATCAATTCTACGATAATTTATCTACTCACCAATTGAAACAAATTTCTGCCTCGTTGGAAGCAAAAATTGAGCTTATAAAGCAAAGGTATGTTGTTCCGTAGTTTGTACTAGTAATAATAAATATGTTATTGTTGTTTGAATTAAAATATTAATGTACTAGGCAAGACTTTTCATGAAATATAGATGACTATACTGAACGACTTTTTAAACACTATAGATTCAGATCTTCATTAATAAGTGATAATCCTACGTGTTTCAGAAATGATTTGGTTGAGATTTGAAAATAAATAGTAAATAATACTCATGATGATTTGAACTTATTATTTTATATCTTCATGTTGTATATGTTCAACTATGTGGTCATTGAGACTCTGAATTCTCATGTTAAAATGTGTCATATATATAAATCACACATTTAAATATGGTATCAAAGCAGATGGATCCGTCTTGAGTTTAAATTTCACTGTCACACATTATTTCCATGTGATATATAGATCAAGATGAATAAAACTTGGTCCTCACGTACATGAGGAGTCATGTTGAAAATATTAACAATCTTTTCAGGATGGAATACTTGAAGGGAACGCAGAGAATATCGTTAGAAGACATGCAGGCAATGAGTTATGTTGGAAAGCAAACAATAGCAACTCCTCAACCATGCATAATGCAGAGTTTGGTTAGGAAAAACAGCTTACAACTCGAAATAATCGTAGAAGAACAGCAGCCATTAGATGTTCCACCAACAATGAATTTCCCCGCGGAGATGATGATGATGATCAATACTCATCATGTTAATAACAATAATAATATTGTTGAAAATCAACTAGGAGGAATGCAAGGGATGATGATGATAGATCAGAATAATATGTTGTTTGATGATCATCCTCAACCAATGTGTTATTTTGTACCAGTGGTGACACCAACTAATTACTTTCATCATCATCATCAATATTCAATGCTACCAACTCATGCTCCTTAGCTTCTCAGAGGGGACAATATTATTATGAAATGGATCATCAATTTCATCTACCAAATAATAATATGAAATAAGCTTATAAAGACGCCTTCATATATTCATTTCTTTATATTTATGTTTGTTTGATTAGTTTTGTTTTGTTTTGTTTTCTATTGATTATTATGTATGTTTAAAAAGTAATTAGCTACGTACGGTTCTTTCATTCTTGTCCAAGTCAATGTAAGTAGATTTTTTTGCCCAACATAATATTTATTGAAATGCTTCCGAGACTAATGTTTTGTTTGATGAAAAGAATATGTATAACATAATCGTATATGTTGGTGAGACTGTTTCTCTCTTAACCAGAGATCTCGAGTTTGAGCCTTGATATGGACAAATTATTGATAGGGAGCCCTTCTCCTTGAAAGGGAGTCTTACGCGGTGCAAATATGAAATAATTGAATTTCAATGAGGATACCGGACAATGAGTAGAAGACCAATAACAACAACATAAAAAAAATAAAAATATATATATATGTGTATGATAACCTAAAAGCAAAGAATTACAAAAATGATAGGAGTATATACATAATAGGAAAAATTACCTAAATACATATCTTATTTTACCATAACTCTAAAATTTCCTACCATTTATATTTTTTTCAAAAATCCCCTATTGAATACATCACTCCCGCTCTCGTTGATACATCCCTACCCCCCTATCGGTCTCGGATACATCCTCTCCTATGTATCCGGATGTCCTATCCACTCTGGGATACATCCCTCCCCTATGTATCCGGATGTCTGATGTATTTGAAAGTTCAATGATGTATCCAAAACTCGTAAATTTTAAGGAATTTTTGTAATTTTGGAAAGAGTAGGAAAATAATGTAATTAACTTTTAACACTATGAGATTTATGTAAATTATACATAATATTACTTGCACTGACCCACAACTAATAGGGACATTAACAATCCAAAACAAGTTGGACATAATATAATCCTCTGAACTGTTCATAAAATTGAGAAATCGAATACTGTTTAATCCTCTAGTCTTGTCGTAGCATATTGTCTCGGAATTACATGAAAGACGTAACGTAGATAAGCTATGAGCATTCTTTTCATGTTCACTAATCTTGGAACCAAAGACGTATTGAAATGACTAATAGAAGCAAATTTGAGCCAAGATCACAAATAATAACTAGACATTGTTGAGAAAAAAACAATTTAGCCAAGATTTGATTGATGAAAAGATATTATGGTGGTCCAACCAAAACGCCAACTACCCCATTCAATGTTACCTACAATTATTCCATTAAGTTAACCTAATTAATCATTTATGGCAATTTGATTTAGTTAGATGAAAAGCAGTCGATAAGTATTAAAGGGTTGTTTGTTATGTAGGTATTACCGTGATAGTAATATATAAATTAGCTATAAGTGAATTTATTTATTATTTTATGTAGTTATTAATTAGGAGAAACTACCTAATTACACAAACATTTCTACCATATTTCCTAGTTCTCTCTATAGTTTGAAATAATTACATTTTATCTGACTATTTAATAGTTTCATATCAAATTTCAAGTCAGATACATGTAAATCACACTAGATACAAATTATATACATGTATGTGGTATGATTCGCATGAACCTAGGATTCAAGATACACGGGCGAGATATAAGAGTGACGAGCAAGACGAGAGGGAGGCGAGCGAGATTTGTCTATGTATTTCAGATACATGTGAATCACACTATATGCACAATATATACATGTATCTAGTGCGATTCTCATGTATCTGGGATAGCAGATACATGAACGAGATATCAGAGAAGGGAGGTAGGTGAGTGAGATTTGTCTATGTACTCTAGATACATGTGAATCACACTAGATACACACTATACATGTATCTAATATGATTCACATGTATCTAGGATACTAGATGCGCGAGTGAGATATCAGTGTAGTGAGCTGATGAGAGGGAGGCAAATGAGATTTGTCTGTATATCCTAGATACATGCGAATCCACTTGGATACAATGTATTTCTAACAAATTACACCTAATTTTGACCCTTTGTATAGAGAGATACATGTATCTGTACACACCAAAATTTGGATAGATTCGTAATATTACAAACTAGCGTGTAGGTAAGTAATTCGCTTCTAAACTAGTAGGATTTATGTAAGTTGCATGATTAGTTATTCATGTATTGGTTATTTCATCTTTTATCTTGCATAAAATAATATACCGATTCTCTCATCATTTATACATGTATTAGTTATGCGGGTTTTTAAATTGAATCAAATCATATAAATTTTATACATGAATACATTATTTCCTAACCAACTACCAAACATGATATTACTTATGCAAGATTTAATACATGCACAACTCACCTCCAAACGAGCTACCCAACGACCCCTAAGGGGTTGTTTGATTTATGGAGGTATTAGTATATACATAAATTAGTTATGAGAGAATTTATGTCCTATTTTATGTAATTATTAGTTGTGCAGGGTTTAGTTTTTTAAGTATTAGTTATTCCATCTTTTATCTTGCATAAAATAATTTATAGATTTTCTAATAACTTATGCATATATATATCTTTTATGCGAGTTTCTAAACTATAAATCAAATACCATATTAATTTTATACATAAATGTCACTATCCAAACCACCATGAATGACACCTACATTGACCCTCTAGTGGGAGAATCAATTTCTACCCCAAGTTTAACCCATCAAACCATTTTAAAGAGCAAGATTATTATGTAGAACACTAAGAAAATAGTTTCAATGAAAAAAAGATCAAGTTCCCATAAACTTATTCAATTATCATTAAAATAACTATGCAGAAACAACCCCCTAGAAACTGAAAGTCAAAGTACCAAAGCTCTAAAGTATCTAAAGTAAATGGATGCAACCCCAACCAAGAAAATAATAAACTAAGGACTATGAGATGTGTGAGTCCGAATAGATGAACAAAGAAACTAGGAGTCATGGCAGCTCGGAAGAAATAGCTCACCCTTGGATTCAGATTTCAATGGTCTCATAAGCAATGTCTCGTATCAGTCGCCTGAATATGCCTTGTACCTAACAAGAAAAGAGCAAGAGAAATATCAGTACACAACCATAGTGCACTAATAGAATCATATGACCAATTTTAAGATATGAATGTAAAGATTAAATCAAAATATAGTAATACAAGTCAACACATATATCAAAAAGTCACAATTAGACTCCTAGTTACAAATCTTGACTTAACAAACACATAAAGCCAGTCTCACATGATCATAATAACATATATTGATTCTCTTGTGGAACCCACACACTAATTGTTAGTGTACCGATGTGATACCCGAGTGAACCAAATGATATTTTGTACAAAGCGTGATACCCGATTCGATCGTTAGTAATTCATACTAGGCGTGGTATCCGAGCCAACCATTAGTGAATCTATATCGGCAAGGTACTCGCCAATTAGCAATCACAAGCAACATGCACAATCACACTTACAATGAACAACCACACTTGTAGCCACAAGTAAATTAAACAGGTTAATTGCATGAGATTATCAATATGATATCATTTCACATTCATCCCTTATGTGTTTCCCGCAAGCATTGCACAAGAAAAATACTATAAAGCAGTTAACATGCAAACATTACATACATTAGAAACAAACAATCATCACCTACCTCAAACAAGCCTTTGAAATTCTAAAGAACCCGAGCTTTCCTCTTTTGCAATGACTTAACCTGGGCTAAAACAATAAGAAAATACAACAATCAATTACTAATTGCCTAAAAATACCCAAATTATACTCAAAATCCTAACAGTAGGCCAATTTCATGATTATTTTATCCAATCTAGGCTTTTTTTCCACCATTAGTTCAACTCAAAACCCTATACTAAGAGTACCATCATATATTCTAAGGCTTAAAAGTCAAATTACGGGTTAGGATAACAATTGACATCCTTTGGTAAAGAGATTGATGAAAAGTTGAGAAAATAGCCCTTAATCGCCCCTTGTTTTCCCAAGAATGAAGCTGCAAAATAGTGAACTATTTTGAGACTTTTCTGCATTACATCGCAACATGCCAACTATACCGACTCTGCCATAACGGGATTTCTTCCGTTATAGCGGCTTGCACGGAGAATCTCACATTCTTCCTCAAATCCCACATTTCGCAACACGCCCTCGAAACTTGACATTCTAAAATAATTCTTCCAAACCAAGTTTGATATCGGGAGTTCTACTCACCTGAATTCATCTTTGAAAAGCCCTATGGACTCTTAATGTCCGAGCTACTAGAAAATCCAACCCAAACTTAGATGTTATCTTCAATCACTTTCTGAATTTCCCTAGATCTAGTCTTACTCAGATTCTATTTGAGACTGGCCTAGGCTAAGATTTTCAAGTTACTACTAAAAAAAATTCTGACCTAATTCTTTCACCATTTGTCTACACATAACGACCAGAAGGGATCGTTACAAATACAATGAATTACTTATCTTCTAACAAACTAGCAAATGTGGTATTACTTATGCAGAATCCAATACATGCATTACTCACTTTCAAACTAATTATCAAACCACTCTTAAGTGTTAAAATTAATACTATAAATAAATAATTTTATATTTAACTATAATCGTTAAAATTAATAATATACAAATAACGTATTTGGTAATTAAAATATACTCATAAATACTTTTTTCGTTAAAAGGACTTTGATATTATAAAGTTGTTTAAGAAAATATAATTCATATCCAGATCATGAATGTTTAGAATTCATATTATGCAAAACAATCTTTTTCTATACATGAAGATCCCATTAAAGCACCCTCTACTATACCTTTAAAAGAAAAGGCACGGCGAAAATGGAAAAGAGAGGGGGACATGGAGTGTCATGATCTTAAAATGGACGTGATGATACTTGTCTATTCCCACCAAGACAAGTCAGCCTCAACCCAATAAAATGAGAACAAGACAAAGGAGAAAAACTTATTCATTCTAAAAATACCCCAAAATCTAATTGTCACCGCTAGAAGGAAAGTTCTTAGGTAGATCACTGGGCATAACATATTATTTCCCTTTTAAGTAACTTTTATGCAAGGTTGTAGTGTCTCTGGGTAACCATTGCCTTCCCCCAAACTCACCCTAGTTACCATGAATGTCGGCTCCAACTTCTTGAGCCTCTTGATTAACTATAACGTAAAAAGTTGTGCTTCGCTCTGTTTGTGTAGCATAGTCACTACAGGAACCATGTAAGCTTTTTTTTATTTCATGATCAAGATATGTTGGATGTAGGGATCAATTAAAGTATGGCAGTGTCTAAAGAAATTTTGTCTTAGAACAATATCGACGATGTCTATCGTTGTGACGATAAAAAATTATCATACCTTTCCAATAACCCAATTTGACACCAATATCATTGGCTACACCATGAGCATTTTGAACCTCGACATTCACAGTCTTAAAGAGGGAGTTAGTTGTATCCAACTATAACTCTAGTATATTTAATGTGACTTTGGTCACAAAATTGTGAGTTACTCTATAGTCCATGAGTGCACGAGCAAGCTTGTTGTTAATAGTGAGATCCATATACTAATTTTCATAATAAATAAGGTGGATAAATTGTATTCTAATATCTCCACATAGTCCTGTCATACCCAATTGTGTTGCGTTCGAACTTTTCCTTGCTTTTTTATCCTTTTGCTCACGCACCACCTAAAGTCGTGCAGCCCTCCGCATATGTAGCATCCTTTCTTCTTGGACTGTGCTTTCTTCTCGACGTAGCTTTAGTGTCCACTTAACTTTTTAGAATCAGACTTGTTAGTATCTTGAGTCTTGATGTGTTGTTGGTAGGTCTCTTTGATTTTTCCACGATCTCCCCCACCTTTTACATTGCTACCTTTTGACTTCTTGGAATTTTTTTTCATACTCAAAATCCACCATAACTTGATCTATATTCATGACTTATCAACGTTGCAATTCTTACTTAGCCCAATTCTGCAATTTGTCCATAAAGTGAAACAATAAATTATCATTTGTAAGGTTGGGGATTTGGAGCATAAGGATGGTGAAGAATTGACGCTTGAGCTCGGCCTTGAACTGATCCAACATGCTAATAGTACATAGACACATCTCTTCGCATCAACCATTTTCTCCTCCCCCATATTATGACAGTCTCTGATAGGTATAATATAACGATGTTGATATTGGCTTCATCATCCCTTACCTTTCCATGCCTGAAATAGTTCTCTAAGTGTCAAGAAGTTCTTTACTTCTCGTGCATCATGAACTTCTTTGAGCACTGCTGGTGTAGGAGCCTCGATCTTAGACTCTCTTGTCACAACAATGTTCTTGTCTATCTCAGTCATGCTCCCGCCGACCTGCTCTTTGAGTCCTCTATATTTATCTTTATGGCATCGATAATTCTCCATGCCTCCATGAGCCTGCAGTATAAGGATGTAATAGTTTGCCTCAGCTTGATCTCAGCGTACAAACGCCCCTCGAAGTCATTTTGAATGCTTTCAATCTCCTTGAAAGTACTCCCCTCAATAACACTTAATGTGTCCTTCACATTTCCTAAGCATTAGCTAAAGATCTCGACAACATCTATTCCTACATTAACCTTCATAACCCACTCTCTACCAAGCGAGACATCCTTGGATATGACATTCATATCATCTTCACTTGTCTCAATGGCAGATGATTTTTGGGATGTAAGTCCTTCGTTTGACTCAACCCTAGGTGGCACCTCATAACTCTTGTTGGAGACATTTTTCTTTATGTTATGACCTTCTTTGCCAATGACATTCTAGGTGACATTCAGGGGCGGAGCCACTTGTACTAAGAGGGTTCATCCGAACCTACTTCGGCGGAAAATTCTATTATTTATACATGGTTAAAATATTTTTTATGTATATATAGTAGATGTCCAACCCCCTTTCGCTACTTAGTGTGTCTATTTCTACAGATTTTGAACCCCCTTATTGAAAATCCTGACTCCGCCACTGGTGACATTGGCTTGGGACGTTAGCTGCATTGATTTCTTCGTCGTTTGTCATTTTCTTAGTTACAACCTTGTTGTGATACCATGTTGTCACGTCTTCAGTCAGCAACTAAGCTTTTTGTGACACTTGACAACTCACTCACATTTCTGTACAACTCGTTCACGATTTTGCTATGCCTAATCAACTTAAAACACTAGGAATCACTAAGAAAATGATAAAAAGTACATAATAGAATTGCAAGAGAGATTTATATTGAAAAAAAATTAAATTATCTGCTTGATGATTTTTTACAAATAAATACCCCTCTATTTATATTAAAATCAGTTAGGAGCTAATATGAAAATTATAATTATTACTACTATACAAATTGCTATTCATGCAAATTTATCATGGAACAAAAAATATGCCATAAAATGTTTGAAAGGGTAAGGAGGAGTTTCCTAAGAATTACCCGATTTACTGTAAAAACGAGGTAAAACGAAATACTAGTTTTTCTCTATCCTAGTCGATAGTCACGTGCGGTCTGAATCCTTTAACGTTAAGCTTTTCGGCCCTCCCAACAAAACCTACAGTCCCACTCTCTGCTAATCTCTGCAAATACTGCAAACCCTTTCCCCCATAGATACCACAACCAAAGCCCCCACACCAAAATATATATCAAAAATATATAGCTATTTACAAGAAAATGTCCTTCATAATTGCAGCTTTTTTTACTATCTACCATCATCAATTAACAGGATTTGTCTTCACAGTCCCATCACACCACCAGCACAAGAGTAATTATTACACCCTTTTTAGCTCTACTCTTAACTCTTAAATATCTATAAAAAAAATTGAATCTTGAGGCACACCCTGTTTTTCTTTTTTATTTTTAGAGATACCCATTTAATGAAAACTTGAATTTTTGCATGAGGAGATTAAATTCAAGAAGCATTTATCCTATTACCATTGCAGTTGCTCTTTTCTTGGTTCTTAGTATTTGACATTAGTAACTCAGTTCAGTAAATTCTTTTTTTTTTTTGTTTAATGTTTTTATTTCTTGGCCCCAGTTTGTGTGTGTGAAAATAGGAAAGAAAAAAACTTAGCATTTGTCAGCAAGACATAACCACTATTGTACTAGAAAGTCTGAAACTATCAATATTATTACTCTGTAGGTGTCCTTTGGTGTTTGCCCATTTGCAAGTTCTGAACTACTACTATTTAGTAAATACATTGTATTTTGCAAGATTCTCAGTTGGGTAATTGGAGAAACCCTTTTATATGTAGAAAAACAGGGAAAGAAAAAGAGTTTGATTAACTGTTGGTGAAAGTGAAGAAAAGGGGGAAATGGCAGGGGCTGGTGCTGGAGCTGGAGGAACTGCTTCAATGCCATCTATGCCACCACCCCGCCCAAAATCACCACCTCAGTATCCAGATTTGTATGGAAAGCGTCGAGAATTTGCCAAAGTTCAGATGCTTGAAAGAGAAATTGGCTTTCTTGAGGTGAGTTTATTGTCTGAATTTTCTTGTGTTGGTTGGTTGAGTTAAAATTGTCAAATTTGTCATGTCATTCTTGTTTATAGTCAATTTAGTGTTGTGCTGTGTAAACCCCCAGGCTACTATTTTGAGGTAAATGTTTGTCACATCAATAGAATTTATAGTTAAGCATAAAAAAGTTGTTTGATTTCTGCTATTAGACTATCTTTTTTTAGTTTTTCATATTTGTCCAGAGATGGACAAAAAAAGTAGATTGCTTGCTTAATTGAGGGCTGAATCTTTGTTTGATTTGGATTTTGTCTTACATTACCCTAGTTAAACCTTTGCTGGGATATCAAATTGAGTATCTAATCTTCACTGTTGCCCTATGTCCATATGCTAAACCAGTGACTAGAATGTACTGTCATGTACACAATTTGAACGCTGAGCAGTTTAACTTAGATTAATTACTGTCATAAAGACATGCTAATTTGAAGAATCAATTAAAAAGAACAAAAGGCTCCAATATATTTTCTTAATAGAGCTCTTAGACTTTCAGTCTGCTCATTTGCTTCTCAAGTTGTGTGCTTGCTGGTGGAGGAATAACTCAAGAGTCTATTTTGATTGGCTTATTTTAGGTGCTTTAAAGCCAAAATAGCTTTTAAGCAGTTTGGGTTTAGTAAAAAAATGTTTCTAAGCACTTATTTTTAGGTTAAATAAATTACAAAAATAAGTCGAAAGAAATCTTAACTTATGGCGTTTTGCCTATAAGCTGTAAGTTATAAACCCATCCAATAGGCTCTTCAAGCTTTGAGAAAGTTGCATGATGCAATATTTACCTGTTTAGATTCCTCATGTATTTTTTCTGTTAACATATCAATGGAGTTACTTCCACCAGAATATGTACTTCTTGCACATGTAATGCTGCCCAACATTGAAACTTTGGAATCTCATTCTTCAAACTGGTCCATACTTTTCTGCTTTCTCCTCTTGAACTTGGGGACTGGAGACTTCCTGTCCCCCCCCTCCACATGGGAAACACAGAAAAGGATAAAGGTATTAGATTTGTGCTCAACACTTCGGAGGTATCATAATGCATCAGCTTATGAATTTTATCTACGGAAAAGAAGCTTACTTCATAGTTTGATAATTAATTATCTCGACCTATCCCTGACTCTTAAAGGCATTTTCAAAATTTGATCCTGCTATGATTGAAGACAATTACTTCCAAGACTGGTCTGAAAGTCGCATAAGATCATCTTCAACTAACCTACAACCAATAAAGAATTGTCGCGAAATAACCTTGATTTTGGCCTCGCATATATCGTTGACAGTATGCACTTTAGTTTCCTTGTTGGGATAAAGGAGATACAGGTGGCAATTTTATGTGGTGTGTTTTGATGTTTCACAATATGCTAGAGATTATATTGCATATTTTACCATAAGCTTGTTTGTACTTTGTTGTGATTAATGTGCAGTATTTTTAATGTTACAAAGTCTTGCTTAAGAGATTTTTGTATGAAGTTATTTCACTTTGCTCTCATCTCATTTCAATCCAATTCTTCTGAGCAGGAAGAACTGAAATCCATTGAAGGCCTTCATCCCGCTTCTCGATCCTGTAAAGAGTATGTAGAGAGCATATTTTCTACATGTGCATTTATTTCCACATGCTCTGTATTACTGAAGTCATGTGAAGTGAATTTAAGTATGTCCTTTAAAGTTACTCTGTATTGAATGATGTTGACAATTTTGCAGGGTGACAGAATTTGTATCGGAACATTCAGATCCTCTTATACCGACGTAAGATAGTATTCATCAACAGTCACTTTCACAAGTTTTTTTTTTTTGAAGTGGATTTCCAGTATTATATTTTACACCTTCTCATTGCCTTTTTTCCCTCGTAGCAGAATAAAGAAGACTCGTAGATCCTGTTGCTTCTGGAAATGGCTCTGGTATGCTAATTTTTTAGCATTTCTTTTTTGGGTTATACTGAGCATGAAATATGATTACTGTTCAAGATTAGTTATTGGTTTTATTAAAGTGAGATTCATATAAAAAAATAAAGAGATAGGGAGTGATTAGCCTGGCATTAACTGCATGCGAGGACAAGAACTTAAACATCAGAAACTTTTTATGCATTACTATGAAATGTTCTTAGGCTTAATGGATAAAAATTTAGCATCCTGGTAGGCAATTTGCAAAATGTTGCACATAAACTGTTCAGAGCTATATTACCTTTGTGGGTCATGAGCTAGAATAGTAGACAGTACATAGAAACCAAGGTTAGCTGCAACTGTGATCCAACACAGCTGCTTATTTCTCACATTTTAAGTATCAACATACTGTTAGGGATATACTTGCAAGAAGTAAAGCTCTATGTTCAGAGAGAGAGAGAGAGAGAATACTATTGGTGGCTCATAAGCTAGAAAATAGATGGTAAATAGTAACCAAAGTTGGTGGGAATTGTGTTCCAGTGTGGTCACAATTCATATTTTTATGGATTATGTTTGTGCCCTTCCTTCGCTCATAAACATAAGGAGCTTCATGAAATCTAGTTATGGCGATGAACTCCTTTCAGGAAGAAATTTTTTGGTTTATTTATAAACATAAAGAGTAGGAAGTTATTTTTGTGCAATTATAGTGCGTCTTTTTGTAGTATCCATGAGTGTGGCTTGGTGGTCAATGTAGTGGGATTGAGCACTATGAGGTCTTGGGTTCTTTTGATTAAAAAAAAGGTCGGTCTCAGGTTCAGACACCATGGTTATAAAAAAAAAAAGATACTGCATATTTTTGTACCTAGCCTTCATAATGCCAATTCTTACTGGAAAAGAAAGATTACATTAAGAACAGAGTAATTAGCCTCATCTGCATTGGTGCAGTCATGAAATATGTGCTCGAGGATATGTTTTTAAGCCTTGTAATCTGAGCTCTGATGAAGTGCATTCTTTTTTCTTTAAGGAGGATAACAATTAAGAGGTCACATCTTTACATAGACACGTATTTTTCTACATTTTGTGAAATTAGCATGTTGCCAACAGCTAAACAAATTTGCTGCTCTTCTCATTGAGTCGTACGAGACTCAATTCAGTGTTCAGGAGATATATTGAATGAGTTTGTGGCTTCTCGTATTGACACAAGTTTCTTACACATTGTAGTGGCTCTTCATGTTTCAATCTCTCGTGGATTTGTTGCTGGTGCCGATGTCCTAGTATGAAGATGCCTAACTGCTGCTGTAACTGCAATTTATGTAACTGCTGCCCATATATCAGTTGCTCAATACCTAAGTGTCAATGTTTCTCCTGTCCACGGTCTAAATGCTGCCGCAGGCCTGTCTGCAAATGGAGTTGTTGTAGCTTAAAATGTCCTTCTTGCTTTAGCTGCTCCTCTTGCAGTAGCCCATGTACATGTACATGTTCATGTTCTTATCCTAGATGTCCAAAGTTAAATTGTAGTTCCTGTTGTAAAAAGTGCTGCTGCCTCTGCCCTTGCTACTTATGTTAGTAGTCATCATAATATACTAAATCATGCAATAATATTCCTATATCAAACTGCTTCTATAAAATTGTGAATATCTTTGTCTGGAATACCATTTCAAGTTTCCTTGTTTTTATTATTATTACGATAGATGTCAAGTGGAAGTGAATCTTTCTATCGTACTATCTGTCTATTAGAATACTGCCGATTCTATTTAACCCTCTGTGTAGCTTTAAAAAAAAATTCTCTACTTTTAACCTGTCTTGCATCAACCTGTTTTTACCCCTATTAAGTTTTCTTTTACCCCTTTTATTTTACTTGTTCATTTTCATTTACTCTGACTGTCACTTCCCCCACATAATAACTTCTCGGTCATGTCCATCTCTAGTCTTTGAATCCATGTTGATATAGGGAAAATTACACGGATAAGCAAATATATACTAGTTAATTAGTTGAAATAACTACAGTTTTCCTTAATTACAATTTGCAACATACTTTTAGCTATAACTTTGCAGCTTAGTTTTTTTGTTTTGTATAATTTGCACGTTTGTATAATTTGAAATTTGTATAGTGTAATTTTGTATAATATAATTTGTATAACTGTTTAAAGTTCAAAATTAGTGTTTGTATAAATTTGTTATTTCGAGTTTATACAAAAATAGATGAATTATACAAACTCACCCGCGAATTATACGAATCTGTGAATTATACAAACGAGATAGCTTAAACTATAACTACAATATGTAAATATGTAAACTATAGCTATAGAGTATAATTAAATTTACTATAGTGGCTATTTGCGAAAGATTCAATTTGTATATGATACAAAGCCCAAAAACAAGGGTATGTAGATCCATAGTTTGAGCTTCAGTCAGTACCTCCAAATGAGGGATCTGAACAAGGGATACTTTATATGTACTGTTCAAACAAATATTTTGATAAAAATTTAATTGGTGTTTCATTTTGGTCGCTTTATTTAACTAATATTAGTTTGTATGTTGTTTTTTTTTTATGAATATCCAGTATTAGAGAATTTTTAGGCAAAAGTACTTACTTTTTTTCTTTCTGCTTGTGCATTCAGACATATATAATCAGAAAGTTTAGTCATTTTTAGCATGTGTTTCAGTCATATATGATTGAGTGTAGATATGAAAAAATTAAAAGAATGCAAAATAGATTTGTTGTTATTTTGTCCAATTGATGATTGAAATTTTATTCCTTAAGATATATAAAAATTATCTATCGAATTTGAGCTTATTTCAAGTATATTTAGTTTTGAAACTTGAAAAATAAAAATAGTATTTCTTCGATAATATATCAGACACCTGAAATTTTAGCCAATTTCACATGTGTTTTTTATCATATGTATGATTGAGAGCAATCATAAATGGAAAAATTTAAAGTGTGTTTTATGGGTTTGTTAAATTGTTGTTATTTAACAAATTGATTATTGAGGATTGTTATTTTTTGATACATTGAACTTATGTTTCTAATTTGAATAAAATATATTATTAGTATGGCAAGAAACTCATACGCATACACCTGAAATTTTAGTCAATTATAATATGTGTTTGAGATATATATGATTTAAAGCCAAATATAGGTAAAAAAAATAAAAGGTATATTAAATAAATTTGTTAAATTTATTATTGTTTTGACAAATTGTTATCAATTTTGTGTTGTGTGATATATATAACTTATATTTCGAACTTGAGCTTATTTAGAGTAGATTTGAATATTGAAATTCAAAAATATACATAAAAAATGACAAAATAAATTCAGATACACATGTGATTAAGACAATTTTTACATGCATGCACTTCATATATGAATTTTCAATCTCAAATGCATATGGTTGAATTATTTCTAAAAGCAAATAAACTTGTAAAAATATACATATATAGCAGACATTAATTAGATAACAATCCCAAAAACAGGTATTTGTGCACTTTTGCCCAATTGTTTTCAATGAACATAGCCCAATATTTTTTACATCTAGAATAACATATGTTTACATTAAATTTCAGGAAGTCAAATCTATTTTAAATGTTTTTTTTTTAACTTCTTCCCCATGCTATCATTGAACTCTCTCTTTTTCCAATCCTATTTTCATTGGATTTGTTTTTGGGAGTATCCTAAAAGAAGGAATCTTTTCTTTCTTCAGCCATTTCGAATTAAGAAAATGTGAAGACACGTTTATTTCTATAAGTCTTTAAGAGGGATGTGTAAAGTGGAAGAGAATGAATGCCGCCGCAATTGGAGTTTTGAATAAAAGGATCTTTTAATTTATCTTTTCATTTTAATATTGAAAAAGTAATAAGAAATTTGAATATGTAATGTATAAACAACATATCTTCTTTATACAATTATGTATAACCATTGTATAAATATGTATCCATATTGTTGGCCTATGATGGTTTACACACACTATGGTGGTTTAGATTAGCTTCGGATGAATTTACACACACTATGGTGGTTTAGATTAGCGTCAATTTCATTTATATTACACTCATTATACCATGTTAGTTAGAAGTGTTTAATAAGTGGTCAAATCGCAGTGGTACAAGTGTGTTCAATAGGTATAATCAAACATCTTTATAGTGACAAGAAAGTTTCATGGCTGCTATAGTGAGAGACGGATCCACCTGATTGTGTGAGGGTGCAGCTTTACATCATAACTCATTTGGGTGAACTAGTTCGAGCCCAATATTTGTTAAATTAGAAAAACCACTCTTTACTTGTCATCACAGATAGATGTCAGGAATTTTATCTGTTTAATTAGAAAAACAAAAAACACTTTTACTTTACATCACATATGTATTCTTTTTGTTTCCTTCCTACGATTGTTTCCTTCTTTGATTGAGAAAAGACACAGCATGATTTAGAATCTTGTAGCTTCATGTTTCAGCTCATCAATAGTAGCAGCTTGCTGCATTTATTTTCTCTCGTTTTGGTTGCTCCGTGTTTGGCGTTGATGTTGTAGCCATTCACCATGATTCTACCTACTGAGGAGGAGAGAGTTCGGTGTCTCGAGTTGTTGATTTAATTTGTCTTGCCGTATGTATATTTTGTTGCTACTAAACGTGTATCTGAGATCTCCTCCTCTTAACTTCAAACATATTGGAAAAATTGCTACCCTGTTAATGTTTTAGTTGGCCCAAAGAACATGTGTAATAAAAAATACATTATCAGTGAAATGATCATACAAGCAAGGGCTATAATTGCATGCATTGCTCAAAACCCTATCCACTCACATTGCTAAAAGAACACTTCCATTTGCAGCGCATCTGATTACCACAATTTTTGCTGGTAATTCAAAAGGGGAAAACCATACATTACATTAAAAGGAAGAACAACCTTTCAGTTAAATAACTGTGACCACGAATATGAAACTGGACTCCTAACTTGATTTTGAACATTATTCCATGAAATCGAACCAAATGTAGTCTTGCTCATCGTGCTAACACCCTTCTTTGACACAAATGTTACTGTGTATCGCAGCCTCTCTCCTACCCTTTTGAATACAAGCTTTGATGGTTTCACAGTCACAGTAACAGACGGGGGAGCATCAATGACTACCTCATAGGTAGAGCCTGCAGCTCCCACATTGGTCAAGGTACGGGTGTAACGAACAACCCTTGATTTCCCAAACAAAACTGCAAACGATGGATAGTTTATCTGCCCAGGATCTGAAAATTTCTTAGCACAAGTGACATTTGGGCGCTTGACAATGGCTTGTATGTGGTCCATCTCATAGTCCAAGGAGCATAAGAACTTGATGTACTCCTCGGGCCTAATATCATAGACGAGACCCGGGGAGAGTGCCTTGTGAGGATCAACATGACCTGCTCCATGAGCCCATGGAGTGGAAAGTTGATCACCTTCGGCATCACGAAGAGGGGAGTTAGTGGTGTCGCGATTATAGGCAGTTGTCATAAGTGCAGATTTGATTGCACTTGGACTCCATTCAGGATGTGCTGCTTTCAGCAGTGCAGCCAGTCCACTGATATGAGGACAGGACATGGATGTACCTGCAATAGAGTTCAAGATCAAATACTACAAAATTAAATGTCAGATTTTCGAATACTACATCACATTATTTCCAGCTAATGAACTGTTTGTTTCAAGTAGGTCCATATGATATGTTAAATCCATTAAAAAAAAATTAAGTAGGGACCACTAATGTCACTCGAACTCTTCAAAAATATCGCGAAACGCATGTCAAATCCTAATACATTTTTGAACAATCGGACACGGAGAGTGGGATCATGGTATACTTATTAGTGGAAGAGAGACTATCACTATACAAATTGTAAAATGTTGCAAATCAATTGCGAGATCGATCTAATATTTAATTAATCTAAACATGAATAGAGAAAGGAACTATCCGTTGGTGATACTTACCAGACATGATGTTGAACTTGGTCCTCCTAGTATCTTTCTCAAGGCCAGTAGGGCCAATAGCCTCAGACCAAGCTGCCAATATGTTAACTCCAGGTCCAATTAAATCAGGCTTCAATATCTGTGGAGTCACTGTATTAGGCCCTCTTGAGCTAAACGCTGCCACCACCGGCGATGGCTTAACGTTCACCACCGTACCTCCAAAGCTGAGCACCGCAGTCGGATTCCTCTCACTCTTCACATACTGCCTTATCACATTCCCTAATTTCCTCCCAACAGCCACCGCAGGCAATAAGTGACTGTCTGCCACCAGCTCCTCACCACTCTCCACGGTGTTAGCCAATATCATCCCCACCCCACCAGCTTCTTTCACCACTAGACCCTTTTCTACTCTCGCATTAGTCCCTCTGTCACATACCACTATCTTCCCACGCACATCTTTTGGGTTTAGTGAACCAGGCAAGCAAAGGCTAGAGCTACTATCTGTGTTGTAAACTAAGCTAACTAGCTTTTTACCCATCCCTTTACCACTGTATAATGACACCCCAATAATCTTTTTCCCATTACCTAAAACAGCATAAGCAGGGAAATCACGGTCTATGGTTCCAGCACCAACAGTCATAATCCATGGAGCTGTATTTGCAAGTGAAGCTTTAGCAGGGCCGCTGTTTCCTGCAGAACAGGACACAACAATTCCTTTCTCCATAGCAGAGAAACCACCAATAGCAATGGTATCACGATAATATGGACCTGATCCACCACCCAAAGATAAAGATAACACATCAACCCCATCCAAAATAGCACGGTCCATACCTGCAAGAATATCAGACCCAAAACAACCAGTAGGCCAACACACCTTGTAAGTAGCTACACGGGCACGAGGAGCCATACCACGGGCGATTCCACTAGCATAACCAAGAAGGCTAGCGTTACCCACGGGTGCACCAGCGGCGGTACTGGCTGTATGGGTGCCATGACCGTCCTGATCCCGAGGCGATTCCGGCTGTCTGGGTTGATTCGTAAATGAACTAGAAGACGACATACGGTAACCTTTAGCGAAAAATCTCGCACCAATCAGTTTCTTGTTGCAATGTACCTTTGGATCGAAATCAGGACCAGATTCACATTCCCCACGCCATCTGGACGGCACATCAGGCATACCCATATCACTAAAACTCTTAGATTCAGGCCAAACACCCGTATCAAGTACTCCAATAATAACATCCTGAGCAGCACTGTTAAGCTCTTGTTGAGTATGCCCAGCCCAAACCCCCAACTGATTATCTAACCCAAGAAACTCAGGGGTCCGAGTAGTATGAAGTGTATAAACAGTATCCTCATACACCCCAACCACATCATCAGACTGTCGGAGCAATTCAGCCTCATGGGGGTCAAGAGAAGCAGCAAATCCAGGATAAGCAGTGTCGTAAGAGTAAAGAAGAGATTCAGAGTTGGAAGAAGAAGAAGAAGAAAGAGATTTCAACTGAGCATCGTACCAATCATGACGAGTAGAATAAGAAGAAGGCTTTTGGTGATGTTTCACATGAACAATGTAAGTTTTCTTAGCGAAACATGGGTGAAGAACAAGGAGAAAAGCAATGAGAGAGAAACAGAGAAGAGAACCCATCGGAAAAGCAAGAACAGAGATGGAGACAGTCGCCGGAAAATGCGACTGAGAGAGAGGATCGAAGGAGTTATGGAGGACTACTGTCGGGTTTATATTACCACTATCTTTACTATAAAGGCTTCAAATTTGATCTTATTACGTTAATGCCACTGTCTTTAGTGCGCTTTTCAAAACTGTTTTACCACACCCAATCTCCCTTTTTTACTCTACCCAATGGGATAATACTTTAATTTAACATGATTGTGATTGATTGAGTAAAAAATATTACTTATAATTTTTTTTTAATATATTATAATATTTTTATCTATTTTCTCATGATTTTATGGATATTTTCCTTTTGAGTAGATATTGCTTTTATCTTAAAATAGAAATAAGATTTGCATGTAAAATATATTACTCCATTTTATGATTATAAAATTATGTTATTGATACTGAAATAATAGAAATTATATATTTATCATGTCTATTTTTTCACTTTTGATAACATAATTTATAGCCCCATAGTAAATATTTACAATATTTACGAGTGGCTATATGTTTGATGAAGGATGATTAAAATATTTATTATAAGTTTTAATAGTATGGTTTATGTGAAAATAATTAGGTGTATTCTAATTTATATGGTTAATTTGATTTAGCAAAGAGTTTTTAAAAATAAAGAAAAGATTTTGAAATTAGTGATGTAAAATAAGTGATAGATATTTTGTGTAGTTATAAATTATTTCATTAAGGATAAAATAGACATTTTAAAGTTAAATTGTTACTAAATTTATAAATATCTCATTTTTTAAAAATAATTAAAAATGAAACTGAGTCATCTAAATTGTAGAGGAAGGAATATCATTTTTAGGATAATATGTATCTAAAATTATTATAAATTAAAACTTAAAATATAGAAAAATATATTTGGAAAAAAACTGTATATTTGACTCTTGTAAATGCATGCGTTAATCATAGCTTAGCTACTCACTTTACTTCTTGTGGGAAAAGAAAAAAAAAGTGTACTTTGTTTTTTCTATTTTGAAACAAAACTATATTACTGTATGTACTAACTTTACTTAATTAATCAAAGAAGACTTCTTTGTCTTGCATTTATTTCTTCTTCTTTTTCCTCATTTTACCCCTTACAAATCATAATTTATTACAAATAATCACTTATCAATTTCATATCTTATAGTATATGAATAAATTAATTCGTTAATGTTCTAGACAATGACATTATTATAAATTAAAAAATATATAGAAAAGCGTGGATAGAAAATGATTAACTTTTGATATTTATATATATTATGAATTGTGATTCAAACAAGCATCTTTTCCTTTAAACTTTACATTGAAAGAATGTTGCATAAAATATAGCAAGGTGTGGTGGCACTTACATAATTATATTAAGGAGATAAAAAATTCATTCATCATTGCATGTTTCACATAAAGATCACTAATAACCATCATTTCATTTTCTTTATTTATTTAGATAAAAGACTATTCAAAAAAGTATATATTTACTAGATTACCTATTATTCTTTGGATTTTCAAGATAATGAACTCTATATATTCTTTTATTTGATTTCGAGTTTGATTGAACTAAGTTAATTTATGTTATTTTAAGTTAGAATAGTTTTAAAATAGTTTTGTAGTATTTGATAAAGTTAAAAAGATATTTTTAAGTATTTGTTTTAAAGTCAAAATAACAAAAATAAATTAGAAGTTATAAAGGTGAAAATCCTAACTTACGACTTTTAAGTTTAACTAATAAATTGCTCATAGTTTTCTTTCACTTTCTTAATTCATCCTCTTTGAACAAAAGGTTAGGAACATTGCATTATCACATTGCAGCTTGAATGCCAAGTAGCTAGCTACTAATATAGCACTTTTTAATTGGTCTATCTACTTGCCTTTATTGATTTTAATTTGGAGTATCTTTTATCTTCTCCTTTTTCCTCATTCAATGTTTTATATCTGTTTTGAAGTTCGATGTTCAATGTATGCATCAAACAGAATTACTCTACTACATTCAAGTAATATACTGAGATACAAACATATATTTACTAATCATGATTTGATTAATAAAAGAAATATAAATTATAGAGAGCATTCAAAAATTTGCCAGATGAATAAAACAATTTTCTTCGATATGTATACAATACATGTGGAATAATTAATAATTTGAAGGACCAAAAATAAAAGCAGTACTAGAAGAAATGAAGGCATAAAAAAGCTTAGATTGGCAAATGTCCCAATCTACCATGTCCATGTCTAGTAGAAAAGTTGTTTTAATTTCCTCAAAGAAATGCCCATAATTTGTGACATAAAAAAGTAGATACATAGTGATATAGACAGGACATTATACAAATAAGGAAATTTTTCTAAAACAATTCCGAAAGAATATTTTTGGTTAAGGACAAAATTTTAAATTCCTCCAAATCTTCAATCAATTATTTTTTATTGAGATTATAGTACACTAATTTTGGTCTTAGTGCTTGTTTTGGTTTTTATTGGAAAATGACAACTATGTTTCACGGATTTTAATTGCAATTTGAGTTCTAATTATTCTTATTTTTAACCCTGAATTTCCAGTCTGTTAAGCAGCAAAAAGAAATTAAAAAGAATCAATTAAAGAAATTGGAAAAGAAAGTGGCTTTAGCTTTATTAAAGATTGAGAACCCAGAGGTTTTTTCTTTTTTAATTTAAGGAAAAATTCTTTTTGCCAGAATTTGGTCATAATAGTATTTTACATATGTTATTTTACCATTTTAAACATTTTATCCTTTTAATTTTAATACCTTTTAACTAAAAAATGGAAAAAAATCAGTTTATTTTAAAATAAAAAAATATTATAATTTTTTTAAATTTCTGGCCAAATTCTGACAAAATTTTCTGGTAATTTAGCATTATCCTTTTTTTATAAATGTGGCGGGGAAAGAGAAAATGGAGAGGGGATTAATGGGTGAGTAATCTTGTATGACATTGCTGCTAAAAACATCTTATTTTTAGTAGCATTTTTAAAAAAATTGCTTTTCAGAAAAGTGTTTGCTTTTGAGAGTCAAGTTATGAAAAAGGACAACTATTAATGTACTCTTCATATTAAGATTATTTTATAAAAAGAAACTATTTTAAATATCTATTATAAAAAAGTTAATTAAACTTTTATTTTGATTAAATTAAAATGTATATATTTAAATTTTCAATCAATATTATATTTTTTTTGGAATATTGAAAACTTTAATTGTTATTTTCTTTTCTAACCTTACAAAATATTGTTATTATCGTTTGTTCTAATTCTATCAAATTATACGTAAAATATAAAATAAAAATACATAAACTTAAAATGAATATAAAATTTATTATATAAAAATAAAACATAAAATTCTTAAATGAAATTTAACCAAACCTATGAGATATGTTAATTAATTAATAAGAGATATATTGATAAATATGTATATATGAAAAGATTATTTTAGCCTTGAGAAAAATTATTATGGGATTTTATAATTTTTTGTTTATTTGGTAAGATTGAATAAATAATTGGGATTATTTTAATAGTTTTATAACTTATGAAATTCTTATGTTTATGAGAAAATATATCACACAAAAACTTCAAATCGCATGTCCAAACAAAACTTTAATTTCATATCATGATTTCATGTCGCATGATCAAAAAGACCCAAAGTTACGAGGGAACACTTGTGAAAGCTGACTCAAAACGTGCATCTTGTCTCGCTCATCCGTTGTAGCAAACTACGCTTCGCCATATTCTGTTTGTTAATGCTACTTTTATACTTGCAAAGGGGTGTTACGGTTTGATTTGGGTCGATTATTAGTCAAAATCAAAACCAAACTAACTTAATCTGTTTTAAAATTATCAAAATCAAACCAAACCAAAAATAATATACATTTATCGGTTTGGTTGTTTTCGGTTTTGGTTTGGTTTGGTTTGGTTATTAACCATATACATAAAAATAAAAGAATTAATTCATGCAAAACGTGAAAAAAGTGACAACAATCCATTCAAACAAAAAATAAGTTAGAATGACTGGCATTACAGAACTTTCGATCATTGAATTTACTGAATAAAACTTCAAAATTCACTATTTTGACATAGAAGGAAGAGACAATGACATTTTCAGTCTCACAAAGAATTGTCATAAACATTCATATACATGAAACCAATAAGAAAAATGTTCTCACCTTAGACATTTTTTCTTTCATAAGTAAATTATAAATAAATTTTGATAAAACATATATAAAATCTTTAAAATTGTTTATGAATATAATATATTATGTATGTTTAATAATAAAATTTATGTATATAACTTGTTGGTTCGGTTCGATTATTTTTTCGAACAAAACCATAACTAAACCAAATACTATTTGTTCTTAACAATCTAAAACCAAACCAAACCAAAACCCAAATTAAATCAATTCATTTAATCGATTTGATTTAATTTTTCGGTTTGGATCGATTTTTATCCAAACCATGAACACCCCTACTTGCGAACATTAAACTTTTGAAATCCTATAAAATTAAAACCCCCAAAAGTTGCACTTAAATAATAGACAAAAACATAGTGTTGTTTGATCATAATGATAGATAAACTAAAAATCATTCAATTTTTTCTTTCACTAAAAATTGGTATTTTTTCCTAGTTTTCTAATATTCAAAAATAAACTTAGGTAAATGCTTTCTAGACTCCTCTGTTTTTTAGGTAGAAAGAATGATATGACTCATGAATATAGTAATCTTTTATTTTTTCTGATACATTGAGTAATTAGGGAAAGTAATAAAAATAAAATAAAAAGGGTGTTCAGGGTTTTATATTAGAGGAAAAAAAGGTATACCACGGATTTCAAAAGATATTATATATAATAAACTATTTGATCAAATAAAAAGGATAAACACGCGTTTATAAATAAAGCCTCTTTGGAAACAAGTTAAAATAATTATTTAAATATAAAAACGTTTACTCTAAAAAGTTATGGCTTTAAGCTTGTTTTGGCTTTAAAAAGGGGTAGCACCACATTTATAAGAGGGTATTTGGTTTTTAAGTAGTTTTCAACCTCAACAGTGGTTGGATATTTTAAAAATGACTTGAAGAAAAATAGATATTACTTTACTTTTCATTTTTAACTTAAAAGTCATTAAAATTTGACTTTTAAAGAATCTGTTTTTGAAAAGCTACTCTCTCTATCCATTTTTATTTATTCAATTTTGACTTTTCGTTTTTTCCATTTTACTTGTCATTTTTTTTTAAATCAAGAGAATACAATATTTATTATCTATTATAACCTCAATTTATTTAAAGAGTAAAGATTTTTTAAAAATATAGAATCTTATTAATGAGTAAATTGATTTTGAAATTATATCAATTAATAGAGGTAAAATGGTAAACTCACTATTTCAATTATTATTATTATTATTTTAAGGGTTAATAGATGTGTCAAGTAAAAAATAGACAAGTAAATAGAGACGAAGGAAGTATTTTTTAAAGCCAAACCAAACGGATCCTAAGTCTCTTTTTTTTCAATGCGTCTATTTTTTTATTTATTCGGTGTATTAAAAATAAAGATTTTATTTTCTTATCTAATATTTAAATAATTTAAACAAATTTATTACGTAATTTCTAGTTGAATCTAAATATTAATCATGATTATTTTTAATATAATTTATAAAATATTAAATTTTAAATAATTATTGTTCTATTTATACGTGTGTCAAGGGGAAAACTATTGTAAAAGAAAATAAGGGACCACTGTCACGTTAAGCGGAAAAATAATTGGGCATTATTTTGTCCCGTTAAGAGCCGTGGGTGAGAACAATGGTTGTAACGGCTATGTTTGACCCAAATTGATTCATAATGATACCAACATTTGCACCTCTAAATTTTCAACTACTATTGAACAAGGAAATGTGTAAAATAACTATAGTGCTTGGTATTCGATTCATTACAATTGTGTAAGAAATTATTATTTATAGATTAACAACGTAACACAATAATTTATAGACTAATTTCATTCAATTTTTAAAGTACTATACGATCGATGACTGTTATTTAGATATAGGAATCATGATTCATAAGTGGTGCAAGCTAATATTCTTTTTTATCCTTATTTTCAGGTCGTCGATATAAATCATCCTTTACCGAATACATCTTAGAGACGTTACGTTTTCCTTTGAATCAATTTCTGTGAACGTTCTTTGTTGGTGCCAAGTGCCTAAGCTTTTTTAAATCCAATACAGTATTATAATTGAATTAAATACTAAATCAAGAATATACATAACTTTATTGCTAAAAAATAAATATAGAAATATGTAACAGTAACATGGTACTAGGGGTGTACATGGTCGGGTTGGTTCGGGTTTTTCAAATATCAAACCAAATCATTTGTGTCGGATTTTTTAAATTTATAAACCAAACCAATAAAATTCGGATTTTTTCAATTTTTTTCGGGTTTTTCGGTTTTTTGGGTTGTTTCGGGTTTTTCTGGTAAAGTATTCATACAAACATATAATTTACTAGTACTTCAAATATTTCTTTAGTCCTACCAAAATACAACTATCTAAGATGTTTCTTAAAAATATAACACAATATGATATGATTAATGACACTAAAATATCCAACAAAAATAATAATAATGAAATCGCGTAAAACAAATATTGCAAATTAACAAGTCATAATGAAAATGATCATAATTTAAAAGTACTAAATCATGCTAAAATTAAGTTTAATAAATATTAGTTACATGACTAAATATTAAAGAAAATTAAAATTAGATTATGTATTTTAATTGTCTAAACCAATGTAAAACTAAAGAACAAATATTCAATATTATTGTCATTCTTAGTGTTGAATTGATTTTCTTTTTGCATTAATATTAATTTGATTTTGATTTAAGCTTTATTATAATTACCAACATCTGTAGACTATAATCTTTATTGGCTCATTCATAATTCTAAGTTTCAAACTTGAAATAATATATTAAAAGATAAAAACTATGAAAAAGTATAAGAAATATTTAAAAATTATATCAAAGTAAATATTTTTATGTATAAAATAAAATTTTAAAATTATATATATAATGTAGGGTTGGTTTGGTCTCAGGTTATTTTTTTCTTAGTTAAAACCAAACCAACCCAAATATAGTCGGGTTTTTTTTTTTCAAAACCACACCAAGTCAAACCAAACCACTAGTCGGTTTTTTTTCGGGTTGACTCGATTTGCAATTTGGTTCAGTTTTCGGTTCGATTTTGTACACCCCTACATGGTACTACTTCTTCGATTCTTTTTTACTTGACATATTTATTAAAAAAATAATGATTGATATAATGAGTTTATTATTTTATCTCTATTAAATGGTAGAGTCTTAAATATACTCATTTCTCACTATATTTGAAAAAAATATTAACTCAATATTAATAAATTAAAGACGAGAAGTATTATATTAAGTGTAAACACGAAAGTATTATCGCTACATCAACGCACCATTCTCGCAGTCAAAACAATGGGCAACTACTCTGACTGTGGAAGTTCAGCATTTTTGTCTTTTTCAATAAGAGAAAAAATGTTATGAACAGAAAAAATTCTACACCTCTTTATCTTCATAATTTTGCGGCCTAGCTGTACTTGTATCTGTATTTTATAATATTTTTTTCGTTAACTTTTGAATTTTGCGATTTAAAATAAGTGATAGATATTTGTGTAATTATAAATTATTTTTAAGTATAACGTAAGCCTTTTAAAGTTAAATTGTAATTACTTAATATAAAAATATATCCTTATTTTTTAAAAGAATTAAAAAGAAGAGTGAGTCCTATAATCTAGAACCGGATTAATAGATTTTTGACTCTCAAAAGCAGATGCATATTATGGGAGTACTATTTTGTAGAAGAATAGAACCCCATATGAGAAGAACATTGAACATGCATTTTAATCGTTAAATATTGTACTTAATGATTCTAATAACGCGTTAAATGAGTCGGTGGATCGGCAAAATGAGAAATTAGGGGGCACCTAATTAGTTGATTGCTAAATTGCATCTGACAACTAATTAATCTCATGTTTTTAATTATTTGTCCACTTTTAAATTTTTTAGTTGTCCCAAATTATTTATCCATTTTGACAAATCAAGAAAGGACAATATTTTTTTTATCTATTATACCCTCAATTAATTACTTTGAAAAATGTAGAACTTCTTGAAACACTTCAATTTTTAAATTATCAATTTCATAATTAATAAGGGTAAAATGGTAAATTGACTATGTCAATCATTGTTTTCTTAATACGTGTGTCAATTCGAAAGTGGACAAGTAATTAGGGACAAAGGAAGTACCAAAATTGTCGCACTAAATAATCTTGCCAAAATAAAATCAACAAAATGGAATAAAATGACTTTTAATTGTAATTATATAATTTTTTTCTTATCCCGTCAACTAAACGATCCTTTCATGGTATTTGTGTTAAACAAGATTATATTTATAAATTATTTTTTGAAATTTTACAAACATATTTATAGTAAAAAAAAATGTTTGTCATAATTAAGTTATCAAAATTTATTCGAAAGACTAAATTTTATTTTAAATGGACTATTTCATATATTAGGTTTGAATTATTGTTTTGTTTGTTTTGTGAATGACGAAACCAAGCGAGGTGGAGGAATTTTATAAGCTTAATTAGTTGACTATCTAAATTTCTTTATCTTTATGTCATTGGTGAAAGTGCGATATTTCAATATATATTTTTATATAACTTACCTAAATTTCATAGTGTAAAGACCTAAATTACATTGTATTCCTATTCTTTTTCAATTTATAAAAATCCCTCAAAATCAGTGCTATCCGGATACATAGCAAACAAGTCGGATACATTAATTCCAATACATTAAAACAAATTCAGTTACACTTTTAAAGGAAAGGTAATCAATTTTGAATGTGAGTTCCCCAAATCACGCTAATCAATTTGTTGTCAATCTTTCTCAAATGGTAACTGCTTCAATTAATTCAAAATTCAAATTTTCTTCTCTCAATTCTCTTCCAGAATCAACAAATTCAAAATTCATTTTTTTCTCTCTATTCATCGTCTCATGTTCATCGAATAATCATTCAAATCAGATTCAAATTTACTGAAAATTTGATAAGATACATAATGAATAATTGTTGGACAAATAATTTCTTTTATGAATCTCAAATCCACCATTGCAGTAGATCGATGAGATGAGGAAAACTTGAAAATCCAATATATAGTAGAAGGAAATCCTTTCGGATTCTAAGAAAGTGAGGATTTTCTTTCGGAATCTGAAGCAAATCCTTTCGAAATCTGAGAAAGTGATGTGAGGTATGATGATGCAAAAGTGATGAAATGGTTGTTGGTCGAAATATTGATTTGTGAATCTCAAATCAACCATTGCAGCTGAATTAAAGATCGATGAGTTGAGGAAAAATTTGGAGAGAATCCTTTTGAAAATCAAATTCATATAAAAATTGTAACTGATAAGATTATAGAGAATTCTTTTGAAAATTGTAACTGATATGATTGTAGAGAATCCTTTTGAAAATTGTAACTAATAAGATTGTAGAGATTCCTTTTGAAAATAAAATTGATATGAAAATTGTAACTGATAAGATTGTAGAAAATCCTTTTGAAAATTGTAACTAATAAGATTGTAGAGAATCCTTTTGAAAATAAAATTGATATGAAAATTGTAACTGATAAGATTGTAGAGAATCCTTTTGAAAATTGTAACTAATAAGATTGTAGAGAATCATTTTGAAAATAAAATTGATATGAAAATTGTAACTGATAAGATTGTAGAGGAAATTAGGGAGAGACTAAAGGAGTGAAAAAGGGAAGGAAATCATGTGTTAAGGCTGAAATACTTATGTATCCGTTTGACTTGAAAATTGAAAAAAAATAAGGGATTTTGAAAATATTTTGAAATGGTAGGGAATGGTGGAAATTATGGAAAATAAAGATGTGTATATAGGTAATTTATCCTTTTTTTTTTCATTTTCCTTTTCTCTATCTCCTAAGCCAGGATGTACATGATTTGGTTAAAAATAGATTTAAACTGATTAAATAAATTAATACATATTTGAGTTTGGTTTGATCTTTAACTCTTTAAAAAATTGATACTCCTAATATGTAGTTTGATTTAGATTTTAATAAAAAAAGTTGAATAAGATGAAATCGAATCAAACCGACAAATTACAATAATTGTTTGCTATACCATTTTGGGATGTCCAACAATATTTGTTCACTTTATTTCTAATTTTTCTTATCATTAATTATAATCATTTATCTATTACATTTTTTAAGACATTTTTATTTATTATATTCAAAGGTTGATAAAGTAAAATTATACTTCTATTTATAATTTTTTAATAAGTATGCAAAGTCAATAATAGACAAGTATTATTGGACAGAGAAAATAATATATGATTTTTTTTATATTTAATAATAATTTAATTTTAAAATATTCATCTTATTTTTAAAATATAATTTCTAATCGTATAAGTACAAATATATATATATATATATATATATATTTATTTATTTTAAACCACAAATCCCATGGAGAATGTAAACACCCCTATTGTATGTTGGGGCCAGAAGGAGTAACCGTTTATGGAGGCGGCATTGGAGGACGGGATGGCACAAACTCCCAACATTACAAAAATAACGCACGCTTCCACTTTAACAATGCCCACTCTATTATTGTGTTGTAACTTGTGACTAGTCACGCGCTTTAGCATGAGTATTTTATTGATAAATAATGTGATCTTTATTTTTATTTTTTTCTACATTTTTCTCTCATAAAATTTTCTTCATAATTTGAAGATTGTTAGTGGCGCAGTTTCTAAATTAAGATGATTTAGATTTAATTTTCATAATTTAACGATCTTTAGTGATATATTTCTCGAATTAAGATGATTTGGATCGATTTCTATAATTTGAGAGTCGTTAATGACGTATTTCTTAAACTAGAGTGATTTAAACTTGTTTGAGATTTATTTGATCTCCATTGATCTTTGTAAATATTCTATAAATTTGCGGAATATTTGAGATATCAATTTATTATCTTATATGAGTTAAAAGGTGCAATAACTAATACCCACATAATTTATACATATTACTAATATTTTGCATGATTCTCCAGCTACCAATAAGACATCATTTTTTATCCATGTATTCCGAGATACATGTGTTTGAACGTATCTGAATGTACCAAAATCTGATAAGATACATAATATTACAAACTAGAGTGTATATAAGTAATTAACTGATGAAATTTACATAAGTTTCCTTTTTTTTTTCCCCCTTTTTAAATCGGACGTGGGTGTCCCAAAGGGATAATAACGTATCTCAAGGTTGATATTTGTGATCGACCTAGATTGATTTGGTTTGCTCCATCTTCAAACATAGTTACATAATTAATGTTTTTTCTTAAGAAAACTTGATTTATCTTGCTTCGAAATGGCCACATTCTTAGGTGCATATGCCAAGTGTGTTAACTTGCTTGAGAATGAACGACAACTGCTTTTCCATTGCTTTTCTAATGGTATTTGGTAAGCAGAGTAAATGCATAAACATATTTTAATAATTTTTAATTAAAGTTAGGACTTTGAGTAGTATCATCTTCCCCATGCAAATTTTTACACCCTTCGTTCTTATTTGTTCTCTCCGTTTATTTTTATTTGTCATGTCACGTTTTTAAAAAATCAATTTAACTAATTTTCAAAGTTAAATTAGATTACATTAATTCATTATTTAAACAAAAAAATTAAATATTCAAAACTATACGAAATGTACTATAAATTATAAATTTTTGCATATCAATATGTTGAAAAAATACATCATAAAATATTAGTCAAAGTTTAATTTGACTCTAAAAAATCAAACTACGACAATTAAAAGTGGACGAAAGCAGTACTTGTCAAATATTTTCTAATTTGATTTCTCTTTTTATTTGTCATTTCTGACAAACCAAAGAAGAACAATTTTCTTATTCCTATTGTAACCCTCAATTTATTACATTGAGCTAAATTTTTTTTAAAAATATAGTGAGAAAATATATTTGAAACCTTATCCATTAATATAGGGGTAAAATAATGAACTCATTGTACAAATCATTATTTTCTTAATAGGTATTCCAAATCCAAATTTGATAAGTAAAAAAGGACAGAAGAAATATTAACTAAAAAAATAGCCACACTAGTTTATGCTTAGACACGAGCTCTATCTTCGTGTTTAGCTGTTGTATTCAGTGGCGGAGCCAAAATTTTCAAAAAGAGAATTCAAAATTTGAAAAAATAAACACACAAAGTAATTGAAGGGGGTTCAATATCTACTATGTATATCTAAAAAATTATTTTAACTATATATAAATCATATAATTTTTCGCTGAAGGAGGTTCTGATGAACCTCTATTTGTAAGGTGGCTCTGCCACTAGTTGTATCGAAAAAAAAATCAGATCTAGTAAAAGGAACGAAAGAGACTGCGACACGTAGTAAAATTAAGATAGAAGGAATGCTTATTATTACGATCCGAAATAATTGAGAGAAACGGCTCTTGATAGCATGACATAATATATAGCGTAATGGAATTAATTCTGGACTCTTAAGTTCAATAATGAGTGCTTTACTTTTTATCCTTATATTTTTTTCTTCTTCGATCGTGCACATGACCTTGTCTAAAATGTTACACTAATCTTAAATACGAAATATTTAATTAGATTACACACATGATTTTGATAGCAACATTTAACAAGTTCTTTAGTGGAACAAGGGTACAACAACTTTATGTAAACTATACTATCTTTATATTAATTGAATTTTTGAGATTTTTTTTTCATTATTCAAAATAATTGAATTGTTTAAAGTTTAAGATGAATGTTTCCATACTTATCCTTTTAATTACACTACATGCAAAATTATATTTATGATTTCACAAAGTGCAATAGTGAAAACTGAAAAGTATGGTTTAAACTTTAAATTATGTCTTTGAATGTTTTTCTTAATATATTTACATTGTCTCACAAAGTCAGTTAATATGAAAACAGAGGGAGTATACTTTAGCTTATTATTAGTGATAGACATAGGATAAAGGGGCTGTCACTCAACTTAAAAAGGAGATTTACATATCTCCTTTAGTGGCACATGAGATAATATAATGAAGTTGTTTATTGGAAAAAAAAAGAAGAAGCCCAAATCCCTACCAAATTGTCCATTTAGTAGCTAACATCCTCCAAATTCATGAAATCCTTATTAATGGAATATCAAGCTGTGTTTCACTTCCATTATCCTGCACCATATATTAGAGCCCCCTCCCTCCCCCCCAAAAAAAATCCTTCCAATTATTAGTGGAGTATCTTTTACTTTTATTAAATTTGTAGAATATATTAATTATATAACAGTAGGTAATGATTTTGTGTTGTCATTAATCGCATATGTGAATTTTAGATGCTGAATTTTTTAAGTAAAAGGTATATATCATCCAAAAATATTATAAAAATAATTAATTTTTTATTTTATTCTTAATTAGGGATCTCGATAAAATCGTCTAAGGAATATGGGAAATAATTGATAAAAGTTGATCAAGCACACAATGAATAATAGTTTTTTTGCAAATCCTAGTGGAGTTGGATAATAGAATGCATAGTGCTAGGTTATATAATTTTCTCCCTATCTATTCACGAGTAACATTGGACTAGTACTCCAAATGCACTTTTGCCTTTTAGCCAATCAGAAGCCCCATATACATGCATAGTAATATCCGGTGGTGGAGTCACATGTACTAGAGGGATGTCAATCGACGCTTCTATAAAAAAATTTATATTATATAGCTAGATATAATATTCCTTTTATGTATATATATTGTATATTGATATTACGTGATTTTTTTTTATATTTATCTCTTTAATTATATTTTGACACTCTTTAGTGAAAAATCTGAATTCGCCATTGATTATATCCATGTAGTTGACACAAGAAATGCTACAAACTCAAGTAGCTATATTTCATTCTGGTTGATGTAAGTCAAGTGCATAGGAAGATAGTCAAATTATTGTGTGAAAGATGAGGTTATCATAAATGCTTTAACCATTTGGAGTGGCAGCAATTTAGTAGTTCAAGGAGAACATTTTGCCTGCATGACTGATTAATAGTATCAGACAGGTTGCTCCTCTCTTTTCAAATTCCTACTTTTACTTTTGTTAGAAAGTTTAACATTCACATGGAAAGATGCTTTTAGTTGATCTTTTATCTTGCCCTTTTCTTCATTTTATTTATAGTATGATGTTTTTCCTATATAAAAAACAATCTCTATTATCAAAAATACTTAAACTTAAAAACTTCTGATTAAGGATAGATAATTTCAAGTATCAATAGCATCATGACCATTTTGCTTTATGCTTCCTCTGTCTCAATTTATGTGATAATTTTTATTTTTCGAGAGTCAACAGTTTAAGTTTGATCTAGAATTTGCGCACGGAATTTTCTTTGAAATGAAATTTATATATTTTTAAACTACATAAAAAGTACTATAAGTCATAATAATTGATAATTCAAAATGTTTAAAGGATCTATGAAAAAATTACGGTTAAAGATAGACTTATTTGAATCTCGAAATTCAACAAGTGCCATATGAAATGGGGGCAGAGAGAGTAATAAATATGCACTAAACACTGAAACTGACAAATGTGTCGCTTTGGCCGAGTGGTTAAGGCGTGTGCCTGCTAAGTACATGGGGTTTCCCCGCGAGAGTTCGAATCTCTCAGGCGACGTTCTTTTTTATTTTAAAAATAAATTATTGATATGTTTTTATTTGATCTAAAATAAATAATTTTTTAAAAGTTCATGAATGTATTAGTTTATCCCTTTTAAATGGGGTTTTAACTATTTTTAAATCCCAAATAATGACCACTTGTATTTTTTAAAAGAGCGAGAGAAAGAATCAAAAGGAAATAGTGACGAATTATCTTTTGATAAATTCGTCAATAAAATTTTTTTAAAAGAAAAGAAATATATCATATCTTAACAATTTGTTTATATTTAACAAAGAGAGGGTATTGTTTATTTGTATTATCCCTTCCGTTTTATATTAATTAATCACTTTCATTTTATACGATACTTAAGAAATCAGAAAAAAAAGGACTAATTATTTTAATTTACCCTTTATCTATATTGAATGCATCAAAATAAGTTATGAAAAGTAAGCTTAATAGCATATATAAATAGATACCATTGGAACAGATACAAAGTAACTAATGACATGATAGAAATAGGGACTATGTGGGTGAAATGAAGAATGGATAATGAAAGTATAATTAAGGGATAAGAGTCTGAAAAATATTCCAATTTTGGTTGGATTTGCTGTTGCGATACTAAACTTTCATAAGGATCTATTACCTCCCTAGACTATTTAATACCGTATTTTTTACCCCCTGAACTATTTAATAGTGTATTTTAAAGGTATATATGTGCCCACGTGGACACATTACTATTTATAATTTTGCATTATTTTTTATGTCCACGTGGGCAAATATATATGTTTAAAATACGGTATTAAATAGTCTAGAGAGGTAATAGGTCTTCATGAAAGTTTAGTATCGCAACAACAAATCCGACCAAAGTTGGAATATTTTTCAGACCCTTATCCCTATAATTAATATTAAATGTCATTTGTAAAATTTATTTTTTCTATTTTTATTTACCTTAAAAATAGTACAGTTAACTTTATCCAAAATCAAAAGCATGCGTCTTAATTTAACTCTTCATTTTATGTCCGTTTACCAGGAGTTTGCATATAAAGTTAGTGACATGCAAAGTAAATATATATAGTTAAATAAAAAGCAAAGAATATAGATATAATTATTTCAAGATAATATGCTGAATGAGTAAAGCTAAATGAATAGAGTAAAAATTTGAACTTTAAACAGCTGTATAAATTATATTATATAAAATTTGAAAACTATATGTTTCTGCAAACTTTAAAAAGTTATACGAAAAAGATTCAATGCATCTGGTGATAAAACCAAGATAAATCACTGTCATATACAAATATAAACCATCGTACACAAATACAAATCAAACGAAGAATTGTTAGTTGTGAATTATACAAACGTGGCGAATTATACAAATTCAAACCCAACCCACATAATTAACACTTAAAGTTAATCGCGAGTGGTAACTATAGCTATGATGACTAATTAAGTAATATAAATTTGCTTAATCACATAATTTTTCCTTAATTAATTATCTCTAAAATAATAGTGTTTGTTTGATGGTGCTCATGTAACTATTGTTGTAAACTTGTAATGAAAGGGGTCAATGACCCTACCACTTGGAATACCTGTGCTACATGGGCTTCTAAGAAGTGCTTCACCTCTTTGATCCAAATTGGGTCCAACAAAAAACATATAATAATATTAGAGAACTTTCCAATATTTCTTTTTCACGACAACCATAATTGCAGAAAAGAAAAAAAAGAATTTACAATTATGAAGCACTAAACAATAGTATAAATTCCTTTTATAATTATATATATTAAATTATCCCTTAAAATAATCATTAGTGAAATGGGATAGTGTAGCATATTGTGCATTCCTCCCAACAATGCTTTACAATCTAATAATCATTCACGTCTCATGCTTTGTGACTTAAAAGTGAATAAAACCTAATGATAATCCCTTTGGTTTGCTTATCATATTTTTTGCAGGAAAAAAAAACTTGGAAAAAACAAAAGTTAAGACAATAGAAGAACTTATAAATAAAGGATAAAATTTATATCCACTAATGAATTAAATTGACACAATGTTATACATTCGCGCCCTACCTCTTTTTTCCTTGAAATATGTGTTCAAAACAAATAAAGTAAACGATCAAAGAATGTGGTGCACTGAATGAGATTGCTCATTCTTTAATTAAAGGTCTCGAATTTGAGTTTTGAGTATGAAAAAATCCATGATAGAGAGCACTTTCCCTGAAATGGGCCCCTAAATTGCGCGAATTCTAAATAATCAGACTTCAATGCGGAAACTAAACACCGGGTGAGAAAATAAAGAAAAAACAAATAAAGCAAGGGAAAAAGCATAAGGGAAAATTAGACAATAGTCAAATTTATTTTTACTCAAAACATTAATTCAATTATTATCTAAAATGGTCATTCAACCAAGTTTGATTTATGGATGGCTTGCCTCTTCACCCACTTTGTTCCAATAACTTCTCTATTATTCTTGGTAATTTGAGATTTTTTTTTTTTTGTGTGGTTGTTTTTCGTTTTACATGAAATTCTGAAGTCAGTAAAGGTATTTTGGATTGAGTTCTCTTACTAGGTATTATTTTAAATTAATCTTTGAACTGTATAAATTGGTGTTGGTTCGCCCATTACAAGGGGATGTTCATTAATAATAGTGTGTCACAACCAGACACTGTAAAATAGTATATTACTATCTAGATTGTTGGTAAGCCTAGCATAATTGTTGTGTTCCATAGCTAGCCTTACACCTCTCCACAGGGCTTGTAGTTCAGCTCTGATTGGTCTGTGCTCAGGGGAGTGAAGCCTACCACCCAATTTCCCATATGGTTTCTTATCACTCCCCCAAACCTCCTAGGCTAGGCCTGCATTATGCACCATTAATAATTGTTCTATTCTAAAAGTTTATTTTATATTTAGAAAAGAGTCACCACTTAATTTTAAAAAAAAAATCAAGAAAACATTGATTTTCAAAAGATTCAAAACAGAAAATCAATTGAAAATACCAAACGGGGTTTGGGGTTCACATTAACATTTCAGGAAGGGTTTGAAAGCACCTGAAATACTCACCAACATGCGGTTATCCGACAATTTAAAATATTTGGCTAAAAACTTAAAGGCAGTAGGCATGCTTGGTTGCTTTAGGGCAACAAACAACTTTTATACTTAATTTAATTTAAGGAAACAATATTTTCGTCTTTAAATATGACTAACTAATAAAAGCTATACATGAGAAAAATAAAATATAAAGAAAATATTAGTATTTACTTACTAAAAACAAAGGGTTTAAAAATAAATTATACATAATGACTCATCTTTCAGGGGATTCGAATTAGGCTAAACCTTAAGATTTGTTAACAAATAAACAAGTAATATTTAAACAATTTTAAAATACAATAAAGAGAGAGATTTCGGGCCCAAGTCTGATTTTTGTCCGCTTGAGCCAGTACTTGAGGCTTAATTCTAATTTTTGGGCCTTTGGCCCATTTGTACCTATCCTAAAAAACTAAAATGCCCGAAACCACAATTCCTCGAAATCTGCTACTTAGTGCATTTGGACTGCTATATTTGGGCCTTTGGCCCATTTCCCTGTCCTAAACTAACATAGAAACTGATTGGGCCATTGGCCCAATTTCAACCTGAACTAACAAAATAATTGCCAAATAGGTGGGCTTTTGGTCCATTTCTGCTGCCTTTATACAACATATACAACTTTTGTATATCGTTGAATATTCGGCGTATACTGTTTTTATACAACATGTATACAACTATTTATTTCACTCCGTACACCTGTAAATCAACCTTCCAGCCTTGCACTTTGGTTTTCCAACCTGTATTTCAACACTTGACTTGTGTATAAATGTATACAGTCCAATTTAGGACATTTCAGAGGCATGCAACCTATCCTCAACCTATAGTTCTATTTTTAAAGGCCCAAACAAAATGAAGGCCGACTCGATGGAGAAATTTTGGGCCAACATGACCCGAAAGCAATGCGGGATAGAAGCTAAAGTCCACGGGACTCATTCAGAGAGGTTATATGCACCAAAACAGAAAACATGTAAGAACCAGTAAGATGAGATATGAATTTAAGAAAAAAGAAACTCAAGTTGATCACTGCATCCTTGTCCTAAGTCAACAATGAATACTAAAAAAAGTCCATATATTAGCACTTGCCTAATAAAAAAAATTTGACAGACTGATTTTTAAACAAGACAAAGAGGAGAGGAAAAACTACTGGAATCTTAACAATCAAATTCATGCTCAATTCTACTCACAACTCATTCATATTGAGACTCAAACTAAATTAACACTTCGCCAAACAAAGAAAAAGAGGCTAGACTTGATCACGCAAGGGACTAGGAATAAAAATTTACACCATCATGAACCCGACAACCTAAGATTGATAATCAAACTTCCAAAGATAAATATGAGCCACTAATTTAGAAGACAACAAGCTACCTTGAATGCTAGGAAATAAAGAAATAAATAAATTACTACAAAGAGAACTCAAATAAAAAACAATGTTCACCCCCTTCTTTTAGCGCGAAACTTTAATGAATGATCCAATTGAAAACATCAGTAAAGCAAACAGTGATTCAGACTACAGTACAACATCAAGTAATCTATGGAGATTCACATTCTACAAGCTCGATTACAAACGGTAAGCATTTCGACTAAATTAAACAAGATACATACATAGGCTCTATTCAAACAAGGCATACTAAACAATGATGTAATAGGCCCCAAGTCATTAGAGAAAAGGGAGAAGGGGCAACCTTCTTAGATATAGATAAGAAAATTCAATTTTAGCGAGATTCAAGGTAAAAAATAGACATACAAACAATAAACTCGCAAGAGTAGAAGAAACTCAACAAGTAAAATCAACACAAAACATACTTTAGTAGCTTGAAATAAATAGCTCATCGACTCATCTTTAGTTGAGACAGACTCAAAATAAGCTAACTCAACATGAATGGTAACAAAGGATGTCTAACTAACACTACTATAAACTAGATCTTTAAAGATACAACTAACCGATGAATTACAATACTCAGATTTGAATGTAGAAGGACCAGAAACCATAACGAAGGAAGAAGAGGCAGTAAACTACTCCATTAAACAGGAAGGAATTAATAACCAATCTCAACGCCAAATGGGGTCATCAAATTTCAAGAAACAAAGACTGAAAACGAAAATAAATAAATTATGAGTGACCAGACCATCAACGACTACTGATTCACTGCCAACAACATTCAAAATAGACCTAGAATCATAACATTTAAACGCTTTAACGATCATGAATCAAACAATCTATACATTAAGAATAAAAGAGACATGGACTGATAGAAGGTTACCTTTTATAATGTAACAAAATGAGAAAAACTAGTAGGGGATTAGGCTTCCACCACTACAATGATAAATTTTCAAGAAGGTTTTTGAGCGAACAAAATAGTAATGCTATGGCTCGAACCAATTATCTTCTCTGTTTTGAAGTGTATTTCATATGTATTTTTGTAACTATTTCTTGGTAAGCTGTATCTTTTTTGTATTAGTCACAACAAAGAAAGGAGAAAGGGGTCTATAAAGGGGAGAAACCAGGGTTTGATTTTTTTGAGGGAAAAGAGAGAGATTTAGATAAGAATTAGGGCAAAATAAGAATTCAAGTTTCAAACCTTTTTTCTCTTGGATCAAGTAAATGGTGATCCTTCATTATTTTTTAGCAGTTTTCTAACGGATTTTCAAGGATTTGGAGGCCAAAGCAAGCAAAAAAGACAACTAAAGTTGTTGAAAATTCTCGAGGAAAGCTGAAAAGGCGTGAGTGTTGCTCTGTTCTTGCCATTTTGGGGAAGAAGAAGGTGACGTGTGTTGGAGTGCTTACTGCCATTTGGAATCGTTAGAATTGACGTGAAGAATTATCGTTGGAATCGCTGGGTATATTGTACACGCCGTTAGCTGTTGTGTATTGTTGACGTTTCTAGGTCTCTATCGTTGTGTTGCTGCTTCTGTTAATGTTGGAGATGGGCTGTCGTTATTGAAAATTTTTACTATGGGAGAGGTACCACTTGTATTAGTTGTGTGAGGGTATTTTTTATTTACAATTATATTATGATTTATGAGACCCATTTCTTATTTTTATTTCTTTGCCTTTTGTTTCTCTTTCATGGTCTTCTCTTCTTCTTTTTTCTTGCCAGTTTTTTTTTTTAAAATAAAATTATTTGAAAACCATTCAATTACTCCTTCAATTTTATAATATAAATAAAAATATTTTTATGGTTAAATAATTACCTAAGATATTAATAGTCAAATTTAAATACAAATATAATTCATATTCGTATCATAGGATTAAACCATTTTTCATTTATCGTATTTTAAAATTTTCATCTTCCTAATTCATTTCTTTTTAACTTCTACTTTTTGGATCAATTTAAACATAAATATTATTTAATTTTTTAAAATACTCTTTTTTTAACTCAATTTTCACTTTTAATATTATATTGAAGTACATTCAAACATGAACATCATTTCGAATATTTTTTACAAAAATCATTTTGAATATATACAAATTTAATTATATTTGTACTTAGCGATTCAAATTTTTTGACAAAAATATTTCAGCAAATATTTTTTTTGCCAATTCCTAAATTGAGAGATATAATTTTGATAAAATTTTCATTTCAGAAGGAAAAAAAGAAGAAAAATGTTCGAAGTTGAAGAAGAATGATGTCCGGATTTTTATTTTTATTTTGGGATATGATGAGCTTAAAGAGTAGTGGACCCCATAATTTACTTTATTTATATTGTTTAGTATAATTTTATTGGGTCATCAATTTTAAATCATATTTTCTCTTTCTTCCTAATGTTTGGAGATTTAAAGTCAAAGAATGGGTCCACTATATCCAAGTGTCAAGGAATTAGTGGAGTCTCACACAACTTTTGTTTGTTGTGCCTCTACCCTATTAAAATTTTTCGTCGTTATTGCTGTAAACGTCTAAGTTCTTTTGTTGAATAAAAATTGGGCCGTGTCCAGTCATTGTTGCTGATTGGATGGGGATTGGGCTGTGCAATTGGAGGAGTTGAATCAGGCCACTGGAAATTGGTTAGTTGGGCTTGGAATGAGTTGAGTATTAAGAGGGGAAAATTGTATGAAATAACAAACTATTCATTCAAATTAAATGCTATAGTCATAGTATCTTTTATTTGTAATTCGCAACAAACATTTCATGTTTTTTGTCATCCCATTTGTATACCGAAATATACAAATGCAGGACCCATTTGTATAACAAAAAATATAAATGCAGGACCCATTTGTATACCGAAATATACAAATAGATCCAAACACATATTTTTATGTACATGTAACCGAAATATACAGATTAATAGTATGTTTGCTATGGAGCACAATTGTACAAACTATAACTATAACATACAAATATGATTTTTATGTTTGCTAAACCTAAAATTTACTCTATTAAGAGTGGACAGTTTGATTTAATAGAGTTAAAGTCCCAAAATATTCTGAAAAATTGAGTTAAAGATAGGACAAACTACTGGCTAAAAAATTGTAATAGATAAATAACAACGAATTGCAAATGTAGCCAAATTAAATTTAATCGGTGAATTTGAATAAAATTAAAATAGGACGAATAAATATAAATTAATTTATGAGCTTCTTAATCTTAACAAAATAAAATAATTAATTTAATTACAAACTAATCAACTCAAAACTATAACTATAATTTAAACTAAACTAAGTTAATAAAATATTTAACTAAAACATAAAATCTTTTGAGAATTTTTTTAATATTCATAAAATATACTAATTATATACATATTTATTATAGAAAAAATATTATAAAAGATAAAATCAGTTTGAAATATATTTTGAATTTTTATAAAACTAATTATTTCAAAATCGTTTGAAAGTAAGAAGCTCGAAAATTAATCCATATCGTGGTGGGTCAAAATTGGGTGTCAACAATTGTGCATCATTTGATTTGGATTGATGCTAGAAATTCGAGGCAAATGAAATTGTCGAATCTAATTTCGACCGACCACATCCTCCATCTCTCAGAAAAGGGATTTAGGTACAAATTTTAGGAATTATGGACGAACCCCAAAAATGGGTTTCCTACACATCTCAGACTATATGAGTATTCAAGCCACCTATAGTTTGATACACTTAATTTAATACACGATTTTGAAAGAATTCAAAATCTATCCTAATATCGAATTATGAAAAAACCACAATGCTCAGGAATAAGATTTAAGAGAGAGTGTATGAATACAACCGAGTTTTCAACATTGATCCCGCCTACATATCCTTAAATCTAGGGAATCAGGCTGTTTGTAGTTTGACTTGATCGGTTGAAAAAGAAATCTAGTATGCCAAGATATCCTTTGATCGGGAGGAGTGACAAATAAATTGAGTATGAAAAAGAGGCTTGCAACCTCTTAGCCATGAATGTGGCGTGCTTCACACTCATAAGTAAGAACTTACACAGACATAATTTTCACAGCTCTTGGTGTATTGTCACTCGAATTGGAAAGTTTCCTCCGATGAAAATCAAATTTTTTTGGATGTGAAACCGAAACTAATAAACCCAAATAAAAACCTACATGCCTTCTTAAAGGAAAATAAGTTTTCAAAAAGACTTATTTGAAAAAAGGTATGGCCAACTGTCATGTCACATAAAGCTTAATGAATGCCTTTGGGTTGAAGCTTCGAGGTCTATCTGGTAACTTGTTAGAAAGATTCAAAGAATTCTTGAAGCTCGGGAGATCTGACTCTTGAAATGCGAATATTGTCGAAGTTTACTTCTGATCTTATAATGGCGATGGGGATCACTTGAAGTTACTTCCAAACTCCTGATCAGGCTGGAGTTATTCGCAGTTGTCTTTCCTAGTTAAATGTCTTGGCGTATTTCAAACTGTCGATGGATGACTGATGCATTTTTTGAGACCTTCTCAAAAATTCTATCCCAGTTGTAAATTTTGGTGCACTTTGAGTCTTGCTTTTTAAGGAGATTTTCTTGAGAATTTTTTAATCCCTCTCAAAATTCTATCTTGGTTTCTATTGTAAAGGAAACGACCGAGGTCAACACATGACGTCTACTATCTCATTCTTGAGAATTTAAGTTGGCTATTCAATCAACCACAAATCAAGAGGATTATGAGTAGTGGATTTAAGAAAGGTCATGTTTTCATCAAGTTTCTTCCAAAGAAAGATAAGGCTCAAGGGGTGTTAAAAACAAATTCACACACGCTCACAAGGTATGTCACAAAAGAGGTATCTATCAAATTGTTTCACACTCTTCAAAATTGCTTAAGATCATATCAAGAAATATCCCTACTAAGTCGACCGGACCAACGGGGTAAATTCTAGGTGTTATCATGCATAGTTCACAGTAAGCTTATCACACAAAGCAACGACACCAAAGTCAAACAAGACTCCACACTTTCTCTAATGTGCAACGATCATCACAAGAGACTCGATTTGACAATTGGCTAGTTACAATGAGATACAAAGAGTTCGCATATTGTCTATGAAACTTCATTTGGCCTCATCGTAGCCGCACTTTCATGTTTGTTCAATTATGAGCACTATTCAATTCATCGGTATTGATTAAACCGATACTCATATTTGCAAGAGAACAACCACATTCAACACATACAAGAGGTGGGAAAATATTTTTGGACGGATCAAAAATCATTTACAATTTAAAAATACGGAGCTATAAGCTCAAACATCCACACAAAGTAGTGTCAACATAATTTAGGCTAAAAACCCAATATATAAACAAAACAAGAGCCATAATCAGCACTCAAAGGTGGGCCTCATCCCACTACAAATAAAAAACATTTGTCCTCAAATGCAAATAAAAATTATCCAAAAGTGAAATAAAGCCAAACAGAGAGGGAGGTAAAGAGGGGGTCCTGTCTACACAGTCGCTCTGTCTGTCTGGGCATTAGTACCCGATGCCTCACCCTAAGCCCGAGCATCAGTGCCCGAGGTCACCTTAGGAGGAACAACAGTACCAGATTCACCAAGTTCATTTGAGTGTGAGTCTGCCAGAAAGACATGCACCACCCTGCAGAATCCCCGTGCCCATGAAGGAATATTAGTGTCTAGGGTAATGGTCTTCCTCGCAGAAGTGGGCCTCTTACCCTTGCCTTTCCCAGTAGTTGTGGGTAGTTTCGTAGCTTTGCCTTTCGACGTAGCTGCATCCTCATTTATCGCAATCCCTTTGGACTTCTCTTGGGCTGGTGTTATTCTTTCAGCAACTTTTGATTTAGTCATATTTGCAAAATCTCGAAGAAAAGTTAGAAAGACTTAAACAAAAGCACAATAGAACAATTTCAGACAGATTTGCCAAACTAGAGGGTGAATCGCTGAATTTCTTGGGTGAGCTAGATTGAGCTTGCCGAAGGAATTAACTCTAATATCTGCAACAGGTAGGCGATGAGGGGAACCACTCGGCATGTTGCCAATAGCTTTTGGCGAACAAGGACAGGCCCGCTGAAAGTTCTAGCGCACAAAGGCTCAGGGGTGCAGACAAAGGGCGAATGAGAAGCCTTTCGGCGAGTCATCGAGTGCTTTTAGCGACATCAAGCTTCTCGCTGAAAGTTACAGAATCAATCATCAAATAAAACATGAAATCAAAGGCGAGATGGGGACATTAGGTGAACCGTCGAGTGGTTCGGCGAGCTTGACCCAGCTCGCCAAACGGCCCAACGTGCCTATTTTCAACCCAACTTCTCGAATTTAACCCCGCAACCCCCGAAAACAAAATCAAATCATGCAATAGTTAAATTAGGGTAGGACCCATAACACCCAGACACAACCCCTCAAATTTTAATCTAGTTTATGACATACAATTACAGGAATTCAACAGTCACAACTACTCGAGGAAGATTATCAAATTAAATCATGCATGTAAACAATCTAATCTTATCAGGCAGGATCAAAACACTTCAACAAGATCAGGCTATTGCAAATGATAATTTTTTTGATAAAATAAACTCGAGGCATAGTAAACCAACTTTTGATGTCGATAAAGAGAAGATTGAAACGCTAGGCGGCAATGTAATCCAACTCTGAGCATAAATCAACACCAAAAATACTCTAAAAATGCGAAAATATAGGAACTAGCGTGCGAGTGTGAGTTTGGGAAGATAAAAAGTGAGGGAAAGTGAATGAGTTTGAAACGTTTAAACCTTTGGCTTGTAAAACTGTCCAGTTTTCGCCCAATCGGCGATGTTAGTCAAGCTCGCCTATCCTTTCGACGATTTGCCGAGAGTTCATTTCCCTCGCCAAATTTTTTGGAACCTCCAGTTAGTGTGAGGGTCCCAACGGCGGTCTCCATCGAGATCGTCGGCATGGTCGGCGTTTCACCAATAATTTCTTAGGGTCGCCGAGTTTTACAGACTCCAATTTGAAGATATCTTGAGTCAAAAGGCGGATTAGGTCGGGCTCGCCAATTGGACCTGTTACTCGCCACCCTGCACTTTTTCGAACACTTTCCACACTTCAACCTGTATAAATAATACACCATTATTTTATCAAAACACAAATAAAAGCAATATGGGGCTTTGGGTTGCCTCCCAAACAACTCCTTAGTTAACGTCGCGGCACGATGCAAGCCCACCTTCAAACCTCATTCTTGGGGTTGATCATAGTGTCACTAGGCACCCCCCTTTTTGTCTCGGATTTAGGTGAGACGACATCTGACCCATTTGGGTCTCCAACTGCTTGATTGATACTGAATCGGAGTTAACGGTCTGGCTAAGGGTCGACGCGTCTTCTTTTATCTCTTTCAAGATCTTGTCTGACCCATCAACTCTGTTGAGGATACGAGAAAACATATCCTCAGACCTACCACCGTTCGAATCCTTTGGCTTTTGGTACTCGTGGGAGGCACATACCTATCGTTCTCCCCGTCCTTCCAATTAGGATGGCGGTCTCTCCATTCACACTCTTATCTCTAACCCAACCTTGGATACCACCCTGCCTTGGGTAGTTTGAACGATAACCACTGCCTTAGTTGGTGAGGAATTTCACCTCTTCATTGTACAAAACATCAAACTTTGCCTCCTCCAGATTTGTACACCCAATACCCACAATATTGACACCTCGAGCACCCTTTCCCATGAAATTTTCAGATAAAATGTCAAGTTGTGTCATGGTCTTGGCCATGTTTTGGTCCCTCTCTTGATCTTTTTCCATCTGCTCCTTGGTCAATTTGAATGTAAGAGGGGAGACTTATCTTCACGGGTGTACTAAGCCCAATTTATCATGGTCATGCCATCCAATAGCTAAGCTGTTATCACGTAAGGCTGTTGCATCAAACCTCCTGGGAAAGTTGGTCAGCAACACCCTTGTTAATCGAGTCTAGGCTCCGGTAGAAATACTGCAGCAATACGTTGTCAGGCAAGCCATGAGTTGGGCATTGGAGCTCCAACTTCTTGAATCGTAGCCAAGTCTCATGAATTGGATCACCCTCCAAATGCTTAAAGCTTTGGATTATGTCCCGAAGAGTCATCATCTCCAAAGGAGGGAAAAATCACACATTAAATACGGTGACCAACTCCTCCCACAAAGTGATTTATTCGCGTGACAATTCAGCTAGCCACTTGCATGCTTCTCCCATAAAAGAGATTGGGAATAACCGTAAACGAACCAACTTTTGGGATATATTCTTGAAGGAGAATGGTCCGCACACATTCATGAAATTTTGAATGTCCTTATGAGGGTCTTCATGAGCCAATACACTGAAAAACCTCTTTAGTTGCAAGAGTTGCAACATAGTACTCGTGATGTGGAATACATCATTCCCTTCGGCCGGAGGCAAGCGAATGACACTAATACCGCCCATGAGATGGAGGTCATTAGCATGAGCTTTATTTACATCGTTAAGGTTTTTGATGTCGTCTTGATGGCCTACTTGGCTGCCATTGCTTCCGTTCACACTCATACTTCCTGAAATATTCACACAAACAAAACAAAACTAAAAATTAAGTAAGTAGACTACGACCAACAAAAAAAACAAAATTGCACTCTACTAATAATTCTCAAGTAACACCACTCCTCGGCAGAGGTGCCATTTTGATATTTGCATAATCAAGACACAATTTCCGATTCAAGTGTCTTCGATCATACAATAGTAATATAACCCAACCGAATGGGTTGGGGTCGAGTCCCAATGGAGTGGTTTCTGAGAATTAGGAGTTAAGCACGAATATGCTTGAGTTAACCATAGCTAAAAATATTATTGAGTAAAAATATAATAAATTAAGGGGTTGGCACGAATGTCAATTATCAAAGGGGGTTTGTAGTCGATTAACAACTAAAACAACGAAAATACAAAGATGTGAATATAGGACGACGTGATTCTTGGGATATGATAGGAATACAGGGTAAAATACACAATCGGGTAAATGCTATTGATAGTCAATTGCGGAACATTTGTAACTAGGCTAGATTTTAATGGGGGTAAGTTCTCTCTCGAGCAACTTACCCCGAATCAACTCGGTTTCTCTCGAACACCGAGTTGCAGCAACTAAGCACATCCTACGCCTTAGCCCATTCACTCTCTCGAGCTGAATGTGTGGGAAAAGGCCTAGGATTCACTCTCTCGAGCTGAATCCATGACAACCCAATAACCACCGGCTATCGATTTAGTAGTCTTAGTTTTAAAACCTATCTCTCGAGCAAGCCAAAAACACTACGATGAAATCGTATTTGCAACTACAATCCCATTAAGTTCAAACACAACTACTAAATGAAATCACATTTAAACAACAAATAGACTAACAATAAGCAATACTCAACAGAAAATTAAACCCATATTCACAAAATCACACCTCAAGAATTGGGGTTTTAGCTAGACATGAAAAAGAGATAGAAATCAATACCAACAAGTGTTTCCGTCAAGTGTGTACACTAGAAAATGTCTTTAAACAAGTCTAGGATAAAGATGCTTGGATACCCACTTCCAATTTCTTGGAGTTGAAAACCTTCAAGCTCAAGAACAATGTCTCCCAATAACTCTAAGAACTAAAAACTGAAAATATTCTAAGTCTCCGTAATAATTCTTTACAACTTGATACGAAGTTACATAATTAAATGAGTATTTATAGTTTTCAAAAATTTGTGCTGCGAAGGATGACTCGGTGCTGTTAGTCGGGATCATCGATGCACTCGGCGATCCGCCCTTTAGTCTGCTTCATCGCCTTTCAGATTTTGCCTTCAGCATCTTTGCGTTCTGGATCATTGGGTGATATAGTATTGCTTCGCGAAATTGTTCGGCGACATACCGACTGCTCCCTTTCATTGCCAACTTGATCTTTTCCTTCAAGGCTCAGCACACTAGAACTTTGGGCGAGGTTAAGGCTATTCGGCGACTCGCCTAATTCATTAGGCGATCCTCAGGCCTTATTTTTTTGGTCTATTAAGCCGTTTTGTTCCTTTTTGCCAAGTAGTGTCCATACTTTTCCTCAAACTCCAAATACCTGAAACTTAAGGATTTATATCAGCTATTAAGATGAAATATGCCTTTGAGGACACTAATTCTATTAAAATAAAGCCCTAAATGAGTCCAAATTGTGGTCTCATCAGGTTCACAGTAATGTTTTATGATTTATTTTATTTAAAAATAATTAATGGGAAAAAGACAAAAGTTCACAGAGTAAACAGATCTTAAACGATGTGATCAATAACGTTTTATACTTTGTTATCTTGAATCACGTTTTAGAGCTACAATATTACTCAAAGTAACGTTTTATATTTTGTTAATGTAGATCACATTTTATAGCTAAAGAATCCGTAAATTTTGCAAATTATAAAACATTGGCAGTCCCGTTTTATAAATAAAACGTTAACGACAATCACGTTTATGTAGAATTCAATCACTAGCCATCGAATTCTGTAAATTAAGAATCAAATCCTGTTATTTTGGAATCTTATAGATCATAAAACGTTACTGATGAACACGTTTTAACATTAAATCGTGATTATCAATTACAACACTCTATTAAAGTCTACTTTTTTATTTTTCAAACTGATCACTTATGATTATAAAATAAACCTTGTTGTGACAAATGTTCTACACATTCCAACAATATTCAGTCAAGCTTTTGCTTGTGTAGCTGGTATGAATTAAATAAGTCAAGTCAATATATCATAGTATTATGTTATTATTTTACTATAACTTTCAAATTATTTTTCTGATTTATTAATTAAGAAAATGACTTATTTTTATGTGTAGGAATAAAAATGGCAAATTTTGAACATAATGTGATAGTTGCTTTTGGCCGTGCTAATTAAGATGATGACTCCCTGAAAAGTAAGAATAATTTTCCAATTATTCAACTATAATGGAGCACTTGTGTTAAAGAATAATTAAAGATTTTAGAGTACCAGTCCCACATAGCTTAGGAAAAATTGTACGCTTCTTCTTCACCGATGGTTCGCGACCTTGGCCTGCACCTTGATTTTCCCTTCTTCGACTCATCACCATCCACTTCATTGTTAGAATCATTCAACTCATTACCTTCTACAGGTGATGAGGAACAGTTTGAGGGGTTGTCAAAATATTGAGGTCAATTACTACCAAATACATTCTCAAGTGATGAAAGTCTTGGATCCCTTGATATTTGTGGAATCTGTGGTGTCATGTATTACACAATCTCAATATTTGTTGGTTCATATTCCGAGGCTGCTTGGAAATCTTGTGTGGCTTGATCCTCTTCACCCATTTCAATAGGCGCTCGACCTCTCTCAACAACACGTACCCTTCTACCCGCAACACCACCTTTTCCTCGCCTACGAATAGAGGGATGCAAATGGTCAGACATTACCTCATCTCTTCTATAATTGGCTTGCACATGAATCCTATCATCCTTTTGCACATATGACAACCAATTTGATCCTTCATCGCGCACTGTTGCAAGAAATATGTAAAATTCCTCCATTGATGGGTTATCATAGAGTGATATTGCTTTATTAACCATCAAATGAATATGATGTGCCTGTCCAAAATAAATTAATTTTATGAGAAACTCAAACTTGAGTGCTAGCCAAGTTAGAAACCGACTGAACAAAAAATAAGATGCATAAATTGGTATGCATTATTAGTAACCATACTGGTAGGAATCTAGTTTTTAACATATTAAGCCAATTTGCATTAGAATGTGGCAGACTAGTAAATTATGACACCATAAAGAGAATGGAATCATATCCACAAATCACAATATGAATTACATGGAGAACAGATGAGAAAAACTTTGATAAATAAAGGTGTCAACTTCAAATGATGAGTTCTTAACTAAAGAATTATCAGAGCTACCAGAAAATATTACCCACAGAACTCACCCGAGCTACCTCACCTTCCTGTTTTCATTCTTGAAATCTAGCCAAAGTTAAAAAACCAACATAGAATGCTAATGAACCAGATGCTACTGATTCAATATGCTAACTGGACAAGACAAGTTAAAGTAAATAAAATTTAAGTGTCAAACTTTCCATTGTTTCGTATGCCGTCACATTAGGCACGTAACCTTGTTGTTGTTGAGGACTCGAAGTAGGATTACCAATGATAAAACAAGTAATACATCTAAACCAAATAAGGTAGGGATCATCATACCAAAGTGATCCATGAATGATTGGTTCATTACATACATATTGGTCAATATGATTCCAAAAATGCAATCATTATGCATGCTTTAACTCCCAATTTGTGTTTGGCCTTCCTCGATGATCATGATGAATATGTGTAGAGTCAAATGGAAATGAAGATGGTATCGCCTGTATCAATCCAAATTACCTCATAACTTGATCGGGTAAATGAACCTCGACAAATTCCTAATAACAAATTAGAACTCTAGCACGCTATATATCTTTTCCAACGCGGCAATAGTCGAGAAGGTTCTCAATTATGTCAACAAAATATGGCTCCCAAATAAACTATAAGAAAAAAAGTGTTCACAATTACAATATACATGAAAGTTAAGAGAAAAAATACAACATCCTACTTGATCTTCTATCATGGAATCAAGCGCACCCTAAAAACTCTTAACACGTGTTTGGTAGTGTCGGTCCAACTAAAATGTGCAAACCATCTAGCAACATATGGACCCTAGGTAAACCATCAGGAAAAATATTTCTCATGTCTCTTTGTACTACAATCCAGGGCTTGAGGACGGTAACTCTCTCCCATTCCCAAATTTGAACATAATAGATAATTATAAACTAGATGAAATTTCAATAAATACTTAGTGTAATTATTTGGTATACCTGAAGTAATGGTAGGAATCCAGCAATCTCATTTTGGGTACTTTGGGAGGCATTAAAAAAAGCGATACAAGCATGCTAGGGTTGCACTACCCCAACTGCAAGACCCTACTGCAGTGATGCCTTCAAGCATAGCCAAGTACATAAGCTTTAAAAGACCGCCAAATGTGTCTGCCAATATTATACCAACAATCATCCAAAACATATAACACCTTGCCTTCTCATTGACCATATCCTGTGTGGCCAAGTCAGGAAATCGTGGCTGAAGTCGCAAATGTGCATTAAGCGCAGAAACCTTGAGACTACTATATTTAAAGTCTTGAGGGTGTGGAGTAAAACTTAATAGTCTTTGACAAATATTTTGCCAATCAACAACGTACCTCTGTGGCTCATACCCAACTACTGGATTACCTTTCACGGGTAAGCCATACAATATCTCCACGTCTTGTAAGGTGATCGTAGCCTCACTCGTCCTAATGTGGAATGTGTGAGTCTCAGAACGCCATCTCTCAACTAGTGAAGTGATTAAACTACGATCTATAATAGGTCTATAATATCTATAAACACCATATAATCCAAAAAATTTGATCATATCTACGACTCGTGGATGGATGGGTTGTTCATTTACTAGGTCCCAAAACATTCTATCACACTTCCTTGTGTTCAAAATCATATTATCATTTCCTATCCATATATCTCGTGTCCTATGAGTGAGCTGTTCAGTTAATATAGACAGATCAAGTGGACTGGGATCCAATTGGTATGCATTATAAGTAGCCATAAAAGAAATACCTATACACAAGTGTATTTTTAAAATAATGAATCAAACCAACAAAGCAAATCAAACTCAAGTACAACTTATAAACTTTCCTCAAATGCTTCACCATGAACATAAACTTCAATCATATCAATTAAAATATAAGCTTTTCTATACAAGTCGCAACTCTTGAGGAAATTGAATATCATTACTCAAATTGTTTCAACAACACATAATTTCATATCCTCATAAAAAGGAAAAAAAAACATAAACTAAAAAGTCAATTTTTTTAACAAAAAAGAAAACAACAAATTCGTCAAAAATACCTCAATTACTAAAAAAAATCTTCTTTTTCAAATCTTTTTGACCCTTTTTGTAAGCAAAATTGCCGACGTCGTTCAATTTTTTGATAGTTTCACCTCAATCTCTTGTAGTGTGACTAATCTTCAGTAGTCGAATAAAACTTTCAAATCTCTTGTATTGAACAAAAGGGTTTCAAATTGAGCGAAAATTATGTGTCAATTCTGCAAAAGTAAGAAGATGGATTTTTGTTTATAGCCATAGTTGCAACCTTAAAGGTGGGTTAGGAGGAAGAAAAGGGTTTTTTAGGCTTTTGTGGATCTCTCGATTTTCTCCCATAATTAATATAATTAAATGAGGGGTTTTTGTTCTATTATATGCTTAAAATGTTATGCTAAGTAACATATTTGGCTTAAAACGTAATTTCCAGTTACGTATCATTATCAAATGTTGTTAGCCGTCAATCTTTTTTCCCATTAATTATTTTTAAATAAAATAAAGCATAAAACGTTACTGTGAACCCCATTTATACTAGTTTGTAAAAATTATAAAAAAAACGTACTATTTTGGTGAATTGATTTAAACAATGGCTTATTTTGGTTAAATTTTTTTTTAACAACTTAAAGATGGGGTCACAAATAACCGTGGATTGAGCTATATGAACTGACTGATGTAGTTCAACCTTCCCAAGAAACTCATCACCTCTTTCTTAGTCTTTGGAGGAGGTAACTCTTGAATCACCTTAATTTTGGAAGGATACAACTATATTCCCTTTCTACTAACTATAATTCCCAACAATTTGCCCGCTGACACTTCGAAAGCACATTTGGTGGGATTCCGTTTTAAATTATACCGACGCAGGCGATCAAAAAACTTCCTCAAGTAGGTCAAGTGATCTGAACTCTCGCGGGACTTGATGATGACATAATCCACAGATACCTTAATCTCTTTGTGAATCACATCATGGAAAATTGTTGTCATGACCCTCATGTAAATAGCACCGACATTCTTGAGGTTGAAGGGCATCACCCAGTAATGATACACGCTCTAAGGCATGATGAAATCTATCTTTTCTACATCTTCTTCATCCATCAGGATTGGTGATAGCCCGCAAAACAATCCAGAAATTACTTTATTTCATGCTTGGCACAATTATCAATAAGAATATGAATGTTCGGCAATGGAAAATTGTCCTTTGGGCTAGATTTGTTGAGATCTCTATAATTCACATAAATTCTGATCTTTTCGTCCTTCTTAGATATTGGAATAATGTTCGCTAGCCAGGTCGGATATTGGGTCACTTCCACAACTTTGAATTCAATTTTCTTGGTAATCTCCTCCTTGATCTTTAAACTCAACTCTAGTTTAAACTTTCAAGTTTTTTGTTTCACTGGACTAAAATCTGGATTGATCGGCAATTTGTGAGAAACAATATGTCGATATACTTTCTGAGCATACATACAAGGTCCTTTCTTTGAGCTTCAGTCAAGTGAACACTGATTCTCACTTCTTTAACACAATCTTCATTTCCTAATTTCACGGCTTCTGTTTCTTTCAGATTTGGTTTATGTTGGTTCTCTAACTGTCTAAACTCTTTAACAACATGCTCAGATATCCCAGTCTCCTTATCATAGTCCTCACACTCGTCATCATCTACCTCATCATCTTATTCATTCAACTTGTGACATGATATGATGTTGGCAGATTTTAAATTACTTTTACTGAAATCATAAACAAACATAGTTAGATAAGTAAAAAATAATTAGATAAATAAATTAGTAAATTTTACGATAAGAGAGACTTTCATTTAAATAAAAAAAGGAGTACAAACTTTGGCCCTGACCAAGGGTCAATTTGCCTTTTCAAACATCACAAGGGACTTTCAAACTTGATTAATAGAAACTGCATAAAGGGTGGGTGTCGATCCTTTTTCGGACTACCACCGATTTTAAAGCAAATGGAAAAACATGTCTTTTCTACCAAGACATGCGGGGAATCATGAGTGGTGCGGAGGTCCAATTAGGCACTTGTTCCTCCAGTTCAGCATCTCGAATGCCTAATTTCTTGGGCTCCTCATCGGTAATAACATCAACTTCTTTAAAAAGATTCTAGATTCCTTTCCTGAGACAATCATCATCACCATACTCCCGCACAGGAAACAACTGATATAAGTGAGGTATTGGACTGGCTAATGCCCAATTGACATTATTGTTCATTACCTCTGCATTATCATCTTCCCCTGGGACATATCCCAAGTCAATTTCAACCTGCTGATAGGAATCTGAATGGGCTCGACGATCCCTTGAAAGTACCCTCCCAATCCAAAACCTGTCTCAAAAGCACTTCTAACCATATCACCTTGTAAAAAAAAGACATAAGAGGCTATGGAGCCAAATCATCACCGGTGACATTCACTATCTGCAACGTGTAAAAATCAAAACCTCTAGTGACCTCATCGATAATCGGGGCATATCCATTTGAATGACTTTTTTCACCATAAATCACTAATTCATCATCATTCCATATGAACTTCATCATTTGATGGAGGGTAGAGGGAACCCCCCAACCTTAGGGATTCATAGTCTCCTTAGTAGCAAGTTGTAGTTGGTGTTGATATCCATCACTTGAAATTCAACATTAAACTTTATAGTGCCCACTTGAATCCCTAAATTCACCACTCCCAGTGTGTCTCTTTATCCTCCATCAAAATCCCTTACGTTGACTTAGTTCTAGTGAGCCTTCCCCAAGTCAAAATTTAACTATTTAAGAGTCGATAGTGGACGAATATTAAGACTAGATATGTCATCAACCAATACACAATTTATAATCTTGTCTTTACACTTGATGGTGAAATGCAAAGCCTTATTGTGTATTTCACCTTCAAAAGGTAGCTCTTCATTACAAAATCTGATGTGGTGCCCCCGAATGACTTAAGTTACCATAACTGCCTGATTACCACTATTTATTTCCACAAGCACATAAGTGTCGTCTAAAGCCTTCATCAAGACTTGTCTGTGCAGTTGTGAACTCATCAACAAGGCCCACACAAATATTTGAGCTAGTGTTGTCACACCCCGAGACTACCTCCTGGACGCGGACACGGGACCTAGGATCACAAGTGACCCCAAGCTAACCCTGCTGGCATAATCATTAGCCTACTAAAGATAAACTGAATAATAAAAATTATGCGGAAGCTATAATCATAAATAAAATGAAAATATGGGGAATACCTATACACTATAACTGAGATAAATGAAAACTGATGAGTTTAATACAAGAAAAAATATTAACTCATAACCAAGCTGAATTCTACTATGTCGGAAAATAACCTCTAAACTGACTAGAAATGTTGGGACATGCCCCAACTAAGTCTAGCAAAACAGAAACTAAAGGACTAAAAATACTGAAAAGAAACTCATGACTATTATCCTCGGACAATGAGGACTCACTACTGATTCTGCTGGATTGAAGATCAGGAACCGATCTAAGCATGATCTGGATGCTGAGAACATGAACCTACATCTCGAGAAGATATAGCGCACGTATGCGTTAGTACTTGAAAGGTACTGAGCATGCATGATATAGTAAAGATGAAATAATATATAACTGAACAAAGCAATGAAATAATTTGAACATGATATAGATGCTGAAATACTGAACATGACTAATCTGAATGTAATGACCAAGTTATAACATGCTGAGACTAAATACTGAAACATTGTTAATGCAATGGAGTCTGACTGAACTGTGGGACCTACTAATAATGGATAATAAAATCACATGAGCTAAATGTGGAGTCGAATGTATACGCCCTATCGAGAGAACCCAATATACCTTGCCAGAGGTATAGAGGCATGCTGGCGTGATCACTAAAATGATACCCACAAAGGGGACTTACAACCTACGTGACTAGTAGTTCTGGGACTATTTGGGTACGCTGAACCTTAGTCCAACTCGATATTATGCTACTCCCAATAGATTAAGTAATTAACACATTATGACTGAATTTCTGTAAGTTACTGGATAGCTTAAACTAAACATGCAAACTGAGAATGCATCTATTAAACTGATATTGATGCATTAATAACTGATGAATGTATAACTGAATAACTGAAATATCTGACCTAGCATGTGTAATTCAATGAAGCCACAACTTTCTCGAGGCCCTCTGCATTGTATGGGACTATTGACTTGGTTTCACACCAATCGTTTTTCGTCTCTATCATATTGATAACGACGCCTCCATGATTTGACAAATGATTACTGTTGATATTGGGTACAACAGTCTGCAGAGTGACCACTTTCTGGTCTATCAAGTCTTTGATCTTATGCTTCAAATTAATATAGTCCTCAGTATCGTGCCCAACGCTATTAGAATGATACACATATGTTCGATCGACTCTAAAAAATCTAGAGCTTGTATCAATTGATTTAGGACCAATCGATGAATTATGCCTTTCATAGTCAATCGTTCAAACAATTTTGTTCGAATTTCAATAAGAGGAGTAAAATTTCTAACAGGTTTCTTTTAAAAGCATGGATGGAAGGGGGGGGGGAGAGGAGGGATCATAATTGCTATGTTGAGGGGGAGGTACTTGACGATAGCCCTGAGTGTTTTAGTGGGGAGGTGCGTGTGTTTGAAATCTTGGTTATGAATGGGTTTGGTAGTTTGGTTGTGGAGCTTGGTAATTTGGTGGGGTATTTTGATAATATGGAGGTGGGGTTTAGATATTGTGAGGGGTACTTTGGTAACGGGGAGGTGGAGTCTGGTGACCGAATTGAGCATATCAAATCGAATACGAATTTTGTAGAGGTTGGGGATAGCCTCCATAAGGCGAAGATTTTCTGGCATGTTTTCTTCCTCCGGACATATAGGAAACAAAAGACACATCTTCTCTCTTCTTCTTGAGTAATCTAGAAGATCTAACTGAGGTAGAGACATAGGCAATATTCTCGGTCCGTAGCCCATCCTTGATAGTCTCACATACTTAGACTATTTCTGCGAATTTACTCCAATGAGAAACATTATCCTGTCGCAATATTCTGGCTCTTGAATACGTACAAATACTTCAACGATTTTTTTTCCGACATGGGAGGTCGAACCTTAACTGCTTCCTTTCTCCATCTATATGCATACTCATGGTAACTCTCAATTGACTTCTGTCTGATCTTCTATAAAAAGTACCAATCAGGAACGATCTCTATATTGTAGGCGAATCGTTCGACAAAATCTTAAGCCAGCGCATTCCAGCTAGACCATTGCTTCATTTTTTGGAAAGTAAACTATTCCAATGCTTCCCCACTTAAACTTTGGCTAGTGAGCCGAATTAACAAGGCTTCATTATTTCCAACTCTTACGAGTTAGTGACAATAGACTCTCATATGAGCCAAAAGGTTACCAATTCCTCCAAAAGTGTCGAACTTCGGCACCTTGAACCCTTCTAGAAGGTCCAAATTTGGATGGCTACATAAATTTTCATAATTCAATCCAGCGACCTCAGGAGTATAATGTAACTCCTTCATAGATTTTCTGATCTCTTCCTTTATATTCTGCTTGGTCACTTCTTCTTTAGCCCTTCACTCTTTTTACTGCTCCTCGTAATGATCGAGTTCTGAACAATTAGCATAAGGTTTATTGTGGATTGGGATTTGGAAAGTAGTTTTTGGAAGCAAAGGTTGAGCGCCGAAAGAGTTTTGGTGTTTTGAGAGGCTTGGTATATCTGAGGTATTGCTTGAGGACTTGTATTTTGGTTTAGAGGATGGGGAAACGTCTGAGCATTGTTCGCAATTTGGTTTTGAGGGGGAAGGAAGGTTTGAGGGTTGGCATTTTGAGAATGAGGCATTGTTTGATAAGAAGCGGTGACGTGATGGGGATTTGGGGAAGTTAAGTCAATGGTGGAGGGATTTTGAACAGGGTTGGAGGGTGGGTTCAAGACATGCTTCACGTTTGAATTCGAAGGAGGAAAGTAGAGTAGAGGCCTTCTATTGCCTGAAGTGTTGACAACGAAAATTGGATTTGGCAAATCTTACTTTCTCTGCATCTCAACCCTTATATCGATAATATGTTGCATTAATTGTACAATTAACTCGTTTAGTACTGCGGTAGAAGGTTAAACTACAACAACTTCAGTCAGGCCAATCTCTTCACGATTGTTAACCATTGTTGCTTTTACTTTTAGTGGATTTCGATTAAGAAAGGAATCTTTAGGAGCTTAAGTACATGTAAAAGAAAAACAACTCAAAGGCAAATCTGTTAGTTTTAGTTTATGACACATGATGCAAAATATCACATAGAAAATATATATATAAGTACATAAAAGTTGCTCTGTTTGAAGACGTGTTAACCCACAATAATGGGATCTGATTTAAATAAGCAGGAATTCGCTCATTTGATTTTGAGACTAGTGAATTATGAAGTTTGACTTACGCTGAGCTAAGGTATTCTTGTTGCATCTTTCGACATTTGTCGATGTGAACTCACTATTTCCTTGTAGAATGAAGGGGAAACGAAATTTTTTAAAAGATAGGGGTCAGGCCTTGAAAGGCTGCTTACGTATCTCATGAAGGAGAAATCTGGCCCTTTGTAGTTCGACTCGTACAATGATGATTTGGGTTTTTCATTCATTTACTGTTTTATTACAATAAAACTGAAAACATGTAATAATGAAAACTCCTAGATGGATAAACTACGCCTTCTTAAGGCTTCTTCTTCTGGTTTGCCAAGTTCTCTTTGTCTGAACAATAACGGGGAGGGTATTTGATCTAGATTCTTCCTTTGTTGATCAGTGACTCCATATCATAACAGAATATGAGATATTTTTCAATGTTGTGATCATCGGTGCCATGATAAGGGCATGTTTCAGCGGTTTCACTTCCAAAGGCAACGACCATTCTTGCCTTCTCTTTGGCAGGGGTCAAGATCCCGCCTTGAACCAACTTAAGGTAGATGCTCAGATACGTGTCCTTAAAAGTCGTGAAGTTGTGAAGAAAAATCAAAGTATTCTCAGTGACCAACATGCTGGGCTCCGATTGATCACAAGTAAGGACAGTGTGGGCCCCCTACATACAATTGATTCTCCCACTACTGCTTAAGTCATGAATCACAATCCTTAATTCCATACATTCATTTGTGGTGTGCCCTTTCTGGTTCTGATGGTAGGCACACTTGTTATGTGCGTCTTCGGGTTAAACCTTGGAAGTTGATCCTTTAATGGGATGTAGAGTGCCTATTGCTTGAAGAGTTTGATAAATGAGGGCACATGAAACGATTTTGGGGCCCAAGTTATAATCCCGAGAGTACACTTGGAGGGTGATATTTTCATTCCCTTTTTTAAGTCACCCTAAGAAAAGGGTCGCATCATCAATTTCTCTCTTAGGTTTTCCCTCAGCAACATCAAGCTTAATGTCTTCAGGAACAGTGACATTAACCTCTTTTACGAGGAAAGGGTATTCTTCACGCAACTTCTTGATCTCGAGTGCTTTGTCCCCTTTCTTCTTCAAAGTTATGGATATCTCTTCGTCGACCATAGCCAATTTTCTCTTTGTTATCTTAATCTTCATGTCCATTGCAATACTTTTAGCTAGTGCCACTGTAGTGGCAAAGTCCACATCTATGGTTTTTTTCTCTGTTTCCCGAATCTTTTGATTGAGCCGGTGCAGTTTCAACATCAATTCTTCTTTAGTCTGTTCAACCTCAGCATCCTAATTTCTGTCCATCTTAGTAGCAAATTCAACCTTTCATGAGATGGTAGGGTCGGTTTTTAGGATTTGGTAACATGAATCGGTTTTAACCGAGAAACTCAAGACTCAAAGAGTATTTTGGTCGAACTAGTGACTTGCATTTCGTATTTGTGGGGATTTTCAGAAAAAAATCAAAAAGGGGTGGGCTAAAATGTCCTCATTCAAAGCAACATAGTCACATAAATAGTTTAAACACACAAATAAATATTGCGCGTTCTAAACAAGTAGGGAACCCTTTTATGCCAAGGGTAGGCCTAGCGAATTTGAAAGATGTATTTGTAGAATTAAAACCATTTCATAACCCCAAAACAAATTTTGCATATACATAAGGTTCCAAAAAAGCGAAAATAAAACGGGGAATATTCTGGGGATAAGGAAAAATACAAAAGAAAATGCCCACGCAAGGGTCATTTAAGAAAAGTACATAAAACTGAAATACAAAAAAGAGCAAGCCCACGTAGGAGCAAATAACTGCAAATACATAAGGAAAAACCCACGCAGGGGAAAAATCTACTAAGCGGCTCCCAATGGTTCTACTTCTGATATGTTCCTCTTGTTCTACCCCAAGGTGTGACGAAACTTGTACTGAGTCATCAACCATTACTAGTCATATATGCGCCCTTTCTTTTCATTGTTTTTGAACCTTGTGCCTTCTTTCCACTGTCGAGTTCTCCCAGATTGCTTCTTAGACTCTCTAATTCTTAAGTCAAGCCCTATATGGTGTGTTTATCTTTCTCTTGCTTTCGGAGGAATTCATTATGCATTTCCCGTGCTTCATTTTTTACTCACCCCAATTCTATTCTTACCGCAGACTTTTTGGCTGCGATAAATATTTGTGACTGAAAAGGAAAGGCCTTGTAAATCCCTTTTCAACCAAGCCTTGTAATTCTCTACGTAACCCACATTAAACCGGTCCTCAACACGGGTTCATTTACCTAGACTTAGAGTGTTTTTCCACTCCCATAGCATATCTCTAGTGTTCGGAACTCTGTCATCCCCGTGATCGAACACATATATGCTACCATTCTCATTTGGGGGTATGATTTGCTTCTCCCAAATTACCTTAAGACCCAGATAGGTGCGTAGGTGCGGATGCCTCAAATACCTGGATGAGTTAGGAATACCTATTTACAATCTCGAGTCACGACCTTTTTTGAGATAAATCGGTCGAACATCCACTGGATGTTGTCTTCTCCTAATCTGGAAAAAAATTGAGCCTATCCTATATTTGTTCTCCTATTGTCAGGATTTCCCTTATGTAACATTCTGTTAAGATGCACGAGAGCATTGTATTCGTTTAGAACATGAAGTTTTTGAGTCCTATGTACCTTCAATAAATGACTCATTATCCACCACTAGAGAAGAAGGTTGCACCCTTAAAAATAATTGTGTCCAATTTTTCATCATCCTAAAGCACGATACATATCAGATAAGATGACGGGTGTAATATGATAGTATTTCACTTCTCCTTGATTTTTGTATCTATTAAAAGAAGTGGTAGTGAGCATGACTATCTGAGTATTGATGGAAAGACTCGGATCTTGAGGGAATATTAAAGTTCCTAACAGTGCGATAAAAAGCGCTAAAGGTCGTGTTGCGTCCCATTCTCGATATGATTTGAACTTGTGGTTAAATGTTATATAATTGTCTGTATGCCCAAATCGATCACAAAGGTCTCTGAAAGCGATGCTTGATCCATGAACCTAGTGGGCGTGTTCGAATTTCAAATTGAGATACTTTATGATTTGTCTTCACCGGTCGGCTCGTAAGAAATCAAAATATTTTTCTCTTTCCTGGCTCCTCTCTATCCCCATGCCAATGGTATCTATGTCACCTCAGATTTCTTCAATTGTCGGAGTGATTTCCATTGTCCCAAAGTGAAATACCATCTTTTTGTTGTCCCAGTATCCAGTTAGGATTTCAATATACTAGGCCCAACCAGTCATACCTAGAAGTTCGGTCAATGTCGTAATATGCTTATTAATCTCTCTTTTGTAGAATTTGTTGAGATTGTGGAACCACATTTTAAGCTGGCAGGTGCATCTACTACCATGTCGAATTTGGGAAGGCGAGTCATACCTAGAATACAAATCACATTTAAGCCTCCCCCCCCACAAAAGGTAATAATTAGGTTTACTACATATACATCTTTCAATTGTCATACAAAATGATATGTCGTTAGATCGTAGACCTTGGACATGTTTTTGATGGTTTACTAATGGACTTAATACACCTTGGGTATTAAGCCATCTTAAGCTAATGCTTAAATATGGTTTTGATTTCGCTCTACGCTAGGTGAATTAGAGTTGGTTTTTGAAACCAAACTTGGTTACCCGAGTTGGACAAACTAAAGGGTGAACCTAATAAACGACGTTGGATGACCATGCCAACTATTCCTCTATTACTTCAAAAGTTAGATGGTTCTTTTCTGAAGGGATAGTCGCGGATAACCACGTCACCGTCATTTTTCTAATGCATACTATTGTCGTTTGGTGGAATTTGATGTCATAAAGTGCAACAATTATAACAACAATTTAAACACGTCAAACAATTATACAATATAGGCAAGTAAATTAAAATTTAAGGTTAGAACTTATTCAAATTCTCAGCGGAGTCGCCATCTTTTTTATTTTAAAAGTTCATTTTATATTTAGAAATGACCCGCCACTTAATTTTTAAGAAAAATCAATTAAAGTTTGATTTTCAAAAGGTTCAAAACAGAAAATCAATTTTTAAACGCAGTAGCCATGCTTGGTTGCTTTAAGGCAATAAATAACTTTTATACTTAAATAAATGTAAGGAAACAATAATTTCATCTTTAAATATGACTAATTAATTAAACCTATATATGAGAAAAATAAAATATATAAAAAAAGATTAGTATTTAATTTCTAAAAAAGGGGTTTTAAAATAAATTATATGAATGACTAATCTGTCGTAGAATTTGAATTATGTTAAACCTTAAGATTTATTAAGAAATAAACAAGTAATATTTAAACAATCTAAAAATATGATAGAGAGAGATTTTGGGCCCAAGTCTTGTATCAATCTGCCTGGGCTAGTACATTTTTGAATTTTGGGCCTTTGGCCCATTTATTCTTGTCCTAAAAAACTAAAATGCAAAAACAGATGGGTTTTAATCCATCTTCCCTCAAAATCTGCTACTTAGCCCATTGAACTGCTGTATTTGGGACTTTGACATATTTTCCTGTCCTAAACTAACATGAAAACTAATATTTTTTTAGGCCTTTGGCCCAATTTCAATCTGTCCAAAAAACTAACAAAATAATTGCCAAATAGGTGGGGTTTTGGCCAATTTTTACTACCATTATACAACGTATACAATTGTTGTATATTGTTGTATATCCTGCATATAGTGTTGTATATCGTGTATATATAACCCTTTTCGAATTTGATTTGAAAAATTGGAAGTCGCGAGTTATAAATTTGTTGTGAATGGATTCTCTTTTGATTTACTTTAGTTGTTGATATCATTTCATGGTTATCCGTTGATTTGGAGATGATCAATTTAAAAAAGACAATCTTCCATTGGAGTTCAATATAAGGTCAAATTTGAAAAATTGAATTGCCGCAAATGAGCTCCATTTTGGGTGAATATTATTACAAAAGATTGGAAACTTCTTGGAGAGTTTATGTATGAAATTTGAATAATTTGGTGAAGGATTCCATATTTTGGGGATGAATTTCTTTGAGAGAGTTATTTAGATCTGGTCCATGACTATGTTGTCCAATGTTACAGGATGCGTGAAGAAAATAAATCAGCACTGCCGTTTATGAGATTTTCTGATATCCCATTCTTGATAAAAAAAACTTGAATTTTCTTCTTTGTTGTTCGAATCCTTGGAGATGATAATCTTGAATGACTTAATTGTCATACAAGAACAGAAGTGGACTTTGGATATTCTATGCATGGTAGCACAATCGATAAAAATTAATGAAAGATAGTTCTTCGTTTAGATAAACTTGAAAATTATATTTGGGTTCTTATAACGGTGGTAGACTTTTGGATCTAATTTGATTTGAATTTTAATTTAATGAGTTGGGGGTCGGGTTAGTTGAAAATTCATTTTAAACGGATAATTTTGATTGAAATTGGGCAATTGAAATCAATTTGGGAGATTCCGTCCAAATAAGGGGTATATGTGTTAACTTTGTAGACGACAAGTGCATGAATAACTTTATTTTAACGATAAGGATAAAGTTAACTAATAAATGAAAGTTGAAGAGTATTTTGAGCTTTTTCCTTATATTAAAAGATTTGAAACGTTGAGAGAGATCATATCTATATTTTGGAACTATTTAGAGAAAATTAGAGTTGGTCGAAAAAAAAGATTGTTAAGAAAAATAATCTTGCAATGTATAAATAATGTATATAAATATATACACGTGTCTAATGACATAATTATACATTATTTATACATATTATACACTATTTATATAATATCGATATATACATTGCATTATATATATACATGGCACCGTTTTTGTTGAAACTGTTTTTGTCACCCGTACAATGCAAGAAGTCCAAAACTTAATTGACCATCAAATTAAAGACCATTACATTAACACCAACCAACTAATTTTTTTTCCCTAAAAACTGCTTAATATTTAAAAGAAGTTCCAAAAATATATTGAATTTATTTTGAACTTATGTCCCTTTTGAGATGTTATACAAGTTAAATGTTAAAAAAATGTTTGTCAACCTATTCTTACATAAACTTAACCAGACTCGAACTTTGTTCCGTTGTAGTTTGAGGCGGTTCGATTGGAGTGTAAGGGGTATTTGTTTTCTAGCTAGATGTCTTATTTTCTAGGTTGCTTGTTGGGTATCGTGTTGTTGGTACTCATTCCCTGGCTTATTTGTAGCTGCTAAAAACCAAATTAAAGGTAGTTACTTGTTTACTTTGGCAGACCCAAAAATTAGACACACATAAATTTGAGCAACTCCGTAATATTGGAATCACATCTTATATAATTATGAAATCAAATCATACAATAAAAATAAAATGTTACCTTTTGTGAAAATTAATTCACGAGAAGAAATAAAATCACAAAAAAAAACTACGGACTTGAAACCACGAAAGCAAACCTTGAACTCAACTTTTATATTTCTTTTTTCAGTTGTACGTGTTGGTTGTTTTGTGTTGTTGTTTGAAACGAATGACAAAATGTTTTTTCTTTGTTTCCTGTGTGTGTGTGTTTTTCTTTTAGTGTATATCCTTCCTCTTCTTTTTTTTGCAGATAGGTTATAGTATATGTAGTATGTATCTGTGTAGGGTGTGTGTGTCGTGTGTGTAGTAGTAGTAGTGGTGAGGGAGTTGTGAGGTGAGGGGCGAAAGTAGGAGGAAAATGGGTAGTTTAAGTTAGTTTAGTTTTTTTTTAAAAGTAAATATATATATAACAATTATAATAAAAAATATAAGCTAATAAAATTACAAGAATAAATGAATAGCTACTTAAGAAATATCAGTGTCACGACCCAGACCGTTGTGATTGACACTCACACAAATCCTCTGGTGGGAGAACCATTATTACAACACAAACAAATAAATTTTATGAAAACTAAGACATTTAAAGATACGAAAGTAGGTTTAAATGACTATAAAAATGCAGTACCCATAAACTCCAAGGTTTTAACAAACAACTAACCAAACTAATGCGGAAGAACAACCCCTAGAACCTGAAAGTCATTGTACCAAAACTCTACTACCGACAAGTCTAAGAACAAGGGGTACAACCCCGAAACTAAACAACACCTTAAACAAAGGTCAAAGTCCGAAAAGAGTGGACTTAAACAAGAAAGATCCATGGTAGCCTAAAAGAACTGGCTCACCCTTGAATCCGGTCACGCTCAATAGTCACCTAGCTGAGGTCTATCAATAGCCACCAGAAGATGCCCTATACTCAACAAAGAAAGAGTAAGTGCAGCATCAGTACACAACCACAGTGTACTGGTAGGATCATGCGACTATCCCACTAAGTGAAACATACATAAGTCATTACAATAATATAATAACATGCATACACCAAATATACACAATATCAATATCATTTACGAACAACGAACAATTTCACATTTATCAAGATATACAGTTATGTCAAATCAATAGTCCTCTCATAGAACCCACACCCCAAACTGTTAGCATATCGGAACGTGGTACCCGATCCAATGTTTATGTCGGAACGTGGCAACCGATCCCATGTTTATGTCGAAACGTGGCAACCAATCTAATGTTTATGTCGGAACGTGGCAACCGATCCAAGTTAGTGTGTTGAAACGCAACACCCGATCCATTCAACAAGCCACAATCACAATCATAAGGATATTCTCAAAATCATACAATCAAGTCACGATTTATGGCATTCATAATTCATCTATCCTCATCCACAAGTAGTGTGATAAATAGTGCAACATTCACATACATACATGTATTATAATGAAGCAAGAACAAACATATATCACACAATCATGAAATCACAACTATCACCTACCTCAAATCCAAGCTTGAATCCCCTAAGGCCCTTGAATCTTCCTTTTCGGATTCTTCTTGCTTGTTCGAGGTCTAAAAATATACAATTAACACAACGATCAACAATCAAAGGTCTAATTATACGGATTATAACAAACCCAATAACCCTAGACCAAACCCAAGATCCTAATACCCAATTTAGGGCATTTCCACCATTAATTTTAGATCAAAACCCTTCCCCCACAATAATTACCTACGAATTTACATTCTACGGATCGAAAAACGGATTCGGGGAGTGAAAACCTTACGTTTAGCCTCAAGAATGGTGGAAAACTGTCAAGAAAACCATGGGGTTGTTCTTTAGCTCTCAAAGTCGAAAAGTGCAGAATAAAACATTTTTGGGGTTTTATTTTCGACTTAAGTCGCGTCTGTCCTGATACAGCGGGACCGCTATAACGGTAACCATCCTGCTACGATGGCATGCACAGAGACAGAATGCTGGAATTTGAATTCCAAGCCCCCATTTCACAACACACCTTCAACCCTTGACATTTAAAAACCACCCGTTCACGCTAAAATCATTTTTGGGAGTTCTACTCGCCCGAATTTAATTTCGTAAAGTCGTACGGGTTCCTTCATGTCTTAGCTATCTATTCATGTAATCAAAATCATAATTACATCACCTAGTTGTCACCAGATTTCCCTAGACTTTACTGACTCCAATTTCGTCCAAATCTGGACTAGGTTAGGAAATTCCAAGTTACTACCAAAAGTTTTCTGACCCCAATTCTTCCTCCATTGGATTTTCCTAACGACGGAATTAGGTCATTACAAATAGCTTATTGTTAAATCTAATTTAAAAGAAAACATATATTTTTTGTACCTTTTCATTTCTTTTTAAACAGTTGAAAATAAAACATACCTTAAAATGTGACTCTATTTTTTTTTTGTAGTTTTCAAATCTTTAAAATAAACTTAATAAAAATAAGATAAAAGTCAAAATATTTAATTTAGATTTATATAAAAATATTTAAGCTCTAAAAATACTGTAAAACTTAAGTTCTGTAAAAAATTATGTGTCTACAATTTTGGCTAGTGATATTAATGTGCTGATGAGAAATGATTCCAATAACAGATTGATTATTGTGACTTGATGCATTTGATGTTTATGCGTGACTTGATTGCTAATTGTTATTTATGTACTTGTTGCATGTGACTGAGCTACTTGACTTTGAGAATGACTTACTTGATTCGTATATTTTTATTACGACTATTGTACTGTGGATATATGGCCTTGTGAGCCGTCTATTGTAGAATTTCTAGGTTGGGTTAATTTCTATGCAGGTTGTAGTTTGAGGAGGTTCGGTTGGAGTGTAAGGGGTATTCGTTTTCTAGCTAGATGCCTTGTTTTCTAGGTTGCTTGCTGGGTACCGTGTTGTTGGTACTCACCCCCTTGCTTCTACAGTTGTGTAGATTCCGAGCCCAGACCCGCATAATCTCTTTCTCCTTCTTCTGATTTCGAGGGTTGTCGAGGAATTTAAGAGGTAGCTGCTTGTCACTTCAGCGAACCCTTTTTTTCCTTTTCTTTATACTTGGTTCTATTTGAGAAACAAAGACTGGGATTTGTACTTATTTTTAAGTTTTGCACTTTTTGTGTTTAGTGGCTATGTACAGGTGTGACAACCAGATTTTGGGGTATTGTTTAAAATGAATAAGTTTTCCGCCTTTGTCTTGTTCTTTATTTATATTTCTGCATTTCTTTCGTTTTCGTTGGGTTGAAACTTACTTGTCTTGGTGGAAATTATAGACAAGTGTTATCACGTCCGTTTTTGGGGCATGACATATGATCAATGATATCTATGTATATCATCACATGCACCAATATAGTAAGTACACAACTTTCATTTCTACCATACAAAGTTGAGAATGCTAACTGGTTCAAACACCACCATAGAAAAAAGCTAAACAAGTACAACTTTCATTCAAGAGAACTAAATTAAAATAAGAAATCTAATTAAAAAGAGCTTAGCTTTAGCTCAAATTTGAATTATATACTATGAAATTAAATAATGTGGATGTGCACGTACGTATTATACGATTTTCTATCTAAAGTATATATCATGATATACAATTTGATAATAATTAATTAATTTAATCTAAGATCTCTTGAAACCATTTTGCAATGGTGAATTTGGAGTTAATCTCTTGTGTATAGTTGTTTCTGAGTGAATGGTTGGCGATGAAGGAGTACTTCTTCTATTATGATGATGATGGTGTTGTTGTTTTTGGTGATGATGATGTGGACTAGCACTACTTTCTTTGACCTTCACTTCCTGTTGATCATCTGTTGGAGCTGTGTACACAAATGTTACCATTGAGTTATCTTCATAGTCTTTTAAAGGTTCTAAAGTTGTCACCACATTACTCATATCTGGTCTAGCTTTTGGCCTATGGCTTAGGCATTGATAAGCTACTAATGCTGCTTTTTGAACTCCTTCTTCTGAGTACATGCCTTCGAGCCTCGGATCAATTATTCTTCGTAGTTTTCGAGGATCTTTCAGTTGTGGTCTTGCCCAATCTACCAAGTTTTGTTCTCTATGTGGACGACCTTTGTCTACAGATCTTCTACCAGTTAGAAGCTCCAAGAGTACTACTCCGAAGCTGTATACATCACTAGCTGCAGTCAAATGACCTACACAAATATGAAATATTGAAATTAGCATGTCTGTACGTATACATACAATAACATTTAGATGAGATGTGGTCACATAATATTTTGAATAATTACCTGTCATGATGTATTCAGGAGCAGCATAGCCATGTGTTCCCATGACTCGAGTTGAGACGTGTGTGTCATCTCCTTCTGGACCATCTTTTGCAAGTCCAAAATCTGAGAGTTTAGCAGTGTAATCCTGTTGAACAAAACATCAATTACAACTATTAGTTAATTATAGGGTTTTAATTTACTCAAAATAGCATAGCACAATATATAGAAATAACTACTTACGGAGTCTAACAAAATGTTTGATGCCTTGAAATCACGATAAATGACAGGTTTTTTAGCTTCATGGAGAAAAGCAAGACCTTTTGCAGCACCAATAGCTATTTTCATCCTCGTTGACCATGGAAGTGATACTGAATATCCTGCAAATAATTCAAAAAAAGTCAGTAATAACATCCTTAAGTTAAAAAATTATATATATATTTTTAAATTGTAACTTGCATCCGTTAAACAACAACGTGAACATTTTTCTATTTTATTTTATGACAACTGACATATAGATATATCAATATAAAGCAAAACTTTCTACGTACAAAACAGATAGTTGCTTTGTAACTAAACTTTAGTTGACCTACTCCTTTTCGTAGGGTCGGAATAAAAGTGTGGTACAACAACCACCCTCAATTTTCACAAAAATTGACTTCTTCATATTATTAAAATCCTTAATTACTTCCCGTCTTCATCAAATTGATCAATATTAAAGAATTAACAAACATTTTAACAAAAAAGTAATTAAGTACACATTAATTACTTTTAAATTAGATTAATGAAGAAAAAAACGTACTTCTAAAGAGTTGATTCTCCAAGCTTCCTCTAGGCATGTATTCATAGACTAGCAATCTGTTATCTTCTTCACAACAATATCCTATCAACTTCACTAGATGTGGATGCCTCAATTGTCCAAGAAATATCACTTCTGTCTGTTCACAAAAATTAAAAAAAAAAACGTCACGATTTAATAAACATAATAATATATCGTATATATCAGGTTAGTTAAAAGATAATTATTTGTATGTAGGTATGTACCAGCCATTCTCGATGACCTTGTGTACCATCTAAATCGAGGTTCTTAACAGCAACAGGCTGAGCTTTAATAGCATTAGGTCTAAGTTTATCATCAATGAATCCTTTGTGAACTGGGCCGAACCCTCCTTCACCGATGAAATTACTCGTGGAGAAGTTTTGTGTGATCACTCTAAGTTCTTGTTGCGTAAAGGCATGAATATTTGAACCAGCAAGAGAGATCGAAAGATCTGATGATATAGTTGATGAACTAATATCCGATACAGGAATCCCATGGAACGATAGTTGTTTTGTAACCGACACCTTTACTATTTTTGGATTTCTTTTCGAATTTTCCTGTGATTTAATACAGCTAGGAACAAGTGATTCCCATCCAATCTTCATCACTGTCATTTATTGTTGTAAGTTAAATAAAAATACTTCGATTCGATAATCAATATCTGTGTGTTTGGAATGTTGTTGTTGTGGAGAAACTAGATGAAGTTTTTTTGGATTTGGATATGGAAATGGAACAATGGTTGGCTAAGGACTTTATATGGAGAAAGTAAAGTTGTAATATTCAAAATATCTAACTGCTTTTGCTACCAGACACAAAGAAAAAAGTTTGGGAATACCTTTTTATTTATGTCATTTTGATATCATGCACTGTGTAATATTCTCTATTTCTATGAAAAAAAATAAATTGATTATTTAAGTGTATATATTTTGTAGTTGATATATTCTTGCGTTCCCATAGTATTTAATTTGTTGTACGTGTTTTCTAAGTTTTTGACGGGTCCAATATATCGATATATGATATTACTATTCTTTACAAGTGTATAAGGACGTGGAGATAAAGTTATACTCCCTCCGTCTTATTTTATATCGCATCGTTTGACTTTAAGAATTAAAGAAAGACTTTTGAAAATTGTCATTTAAAATAATTGTTAGATATTTATGTGATTGAAAATCATTTCATTAAATGTAAAAAAAATATTTTAAAATTAAATTATTTCTAATTATAATAAGATAACATTGTTTTGAATGGACTAAAAATAAATATATCATATAAAATGAAACGGAGAGAGTATGATTTATGAGTACTCATGATATATTAAGAATAAAGGTGTGGAGTAATATTAATGAAGAAGTGGACAAGGGCAAAATAGGGAGATAAAAAAGATTTAGTTGAATGGAAAATGACTTGGCTGCCCCCACCATTTATGTTTGACTTTGTTTAAATTGGATTATTACTTGATTTTTTAGGAAGCTTTGGAAGAAATATCTGTTTCCAGACCCTCTACATTTGTTTCCACTTTCCATCTGTAAAGTGAATTTATTCCGACTTGTTTGACCTCCTTTTAATTCTTTTATTTATTCACCAAATATTTTTCTAAAAAAATCATTGTGAAGGATATAAATCTTCAAAAATGGGGATTCAAATACCAATAGAGACAAAAAAAAAAAAAAAAAAAAAAAACACACTCAAAAGACTCATTTCGTAGCTAATAAGAAATCTACTTATTTAAGGTATTTTCTAAAATTTATTTTTATCTGTCTACTTTGATTTTGTAAGCCTCTTAAGAAATAACGATTAATATGAATATTTTGCCACAATAAGTTTATTAATTTGTGTATAGTCTTAGGTCCTGATTTTTTTAGAGAACGAGTAATTAATGTTGTCGGTAAAACATGAAAAAAAAATATTTATCTCTTCATGCTAAAAGTGACAAGTAAAAGTGAAAATATATTTTTTAGTAAAGCAGACAAGTAAATATGAATGGAGAAGTACAACATTTGATTGCTCCTTAGAAAAAATTATTCAGATATAAAATTAGTATCATTTTTTATTTGCAATTTAGAAACCCTCATGCAGCGGCGTAGCCATATATATAGTTCAGGATATCTAATTGGACATCCTTTATCGAAAAATTATACTATGTATATAGAAAGTAATACGAAGTATATAAGTCAAAAATTATTTTTCCTACATATATATTAAATCTTGAATACCCTTAACAATTTTTTTAATTTCGTCACTGCCCGTATAACTAATACATGTATAAGTTATGAGGAAATTGATGTACTCGCACATGAAATAACTATTACTTGCATAATTCTAACTGTCTATGAAACGATCTCTTAAGTCATTCTTTCATCAATCTAAATTTGGATCAACAAATTTAATTATTTTGTGTTTGTACTGGTGAAAGATAACAATAACATGATTCAGACACCATTATTTAAAAAAAAAAAAAAAGACAAATTTTGTGGTGAGATTTTTCAAATTATTTATAGTGAGATTTTCTGGGAAATAAGGTACAACTTACTTTTCTAGTAATAAAATAATAATAAAAAAAATTGCATGAAATCTGAGTGATTCCGGTTTGGCCCATTCTCCCAGCGCGTTTATACGCCGGGGTTCTTTGATTTAATCAGCCACCAATAATAATTAATATATGTTGTTGAAAATAGCTAATAAGGACAAAAATTATGTCTTACAAAAAACTTTAAAGTAAAGCACTAATTTGGACAATTACATATGTTTTAATTGTGTATTACTTTCTTAGAATTTGCCAGGGCGGCCTGATTAAGGTTAATGTAATTTGAAATATGCACATAGCCATCACATGGTAGAAATAAATAAAAACATAAATATATATATATATATATATATAAAACCTCAACTATGATTATTGAAGTGTTAACTAGTAACACAGGTTTATCACACCCTACGATAAAAAATAAAAAAATATCTGACGGACGAAATTTTGTAGCTAAATAACAAAAATTTCATAGCTCATGCAACCATGCTAATTATATTTAGCTATGAATTAGCAACGTACACATTATATAAAAATTTAATTAGTTCGAAGCTATTTAGCGATGAATTATTAGAAATTATTGATAAGTAGTTCAATTTTTTCTTGTACTGACACATATGTGTTGAGATCACTTTTTGTTATTTTGGAGACCCAATCTATAAAAGAGTAATTATTAGTACTATCTTATTGACCTATATTTTCGACTTGATGATCAAGTCTAACATAATCCACCTAATTAATTAATTAAAATAACTCAAGTAATGTAAGGTATTTTAAAATCTTTATAAAATACACACATTAAATGGCAACTTTGTCATCAAAAGGTCACAATTTCAAAACACAAACAAGTTGGATCACCATTTGCCTCTTAATTTTGTTTTAAAAAATTATACTTGTCTAATTGCCGTTGATTTTGATGTATGTTTAACTTATTACTAAAAAAAACTTAAAAAAAAAACTCATGGCCTAAGATTTATCTAAATAATTGTAAGACTTATTACATGTGTTTATCATATTAATTTCCCTATTCCAACTTCTAGAAAGACCCAAAAAATGTTGTGATTAAGTTATTTAGCAACCATTGGTCATGGAGTTATACTTACCTATCTAAATATAATATATTATTGGAGCAGGTTTAATTAGTAGAACTAGCTAAAGATTTCTTTCCTAATACTCCAACTAAATTAAGTATATAGTATAGTTTTTATTTTTATTTTTTAAAACTAATGGTAGTGGTATGAGACACGCTTTGTTTGCAATGATTTAGTCAGAGGTCAAAGCATAAATACTGATTTATCTAATCTATCTATCCGCAAGGACTTTGTAAGCAAAAGGGTAGGTTTGTTACAATAGTGGTTGGTTTCATCTTCTAGAAGCTTAGCTCATGAACCAAAATCATAATTTATTGGTTTGACCTTTGTTTATATTTTTTCAAATTTTTATATAATGGAGTACCATCCTATCATATGATTTATGTGCCAGAAAAATCGTAGATTAACTAGCACATAATTATATAAAGAAAGAAAAATAATATAATGATTTAATGAGATTTTGTTACCACTCTATCAATAACAAGAATAAAAATAGCAATTTCTTTTCAAATAGGTTGAGCTTGGAAGCAACCTTCTATCTATCGATAGACGAGAACAATTCATTCGGTCCATGTTTCAAAGTTAGCAAAAAGTTCGAGCCTTCATGATCTCTCTTGAACAACGGTCGGTCAGTCCTTTTCTTCTGTTGATGCTGAGACTGATGCTTTAATTGTCTCCTATATCATTCGATAATAAAGATTCACTACTTGTCTTATCGACACTAAACTCAGCGGATCCTAAGTAGTTTCAAATTAATATGAGAAAGGTTCTCTTAATTCTTTAAGACAAATATATTATTCTTTACCAAATCTACTAGATGATGATTAAGGGTTTCCTAGATATACAATGGACAAATTCAAAACATAATTAACAAATTATTTAACACTGAATTTACCAATATAAAATATACATATTTAATTGCAATACTACAATAGTCCAACAAACCCCACCACAAAAAACAATTCTAATATTTATTTTTTATACATTTTAAATAGTCTATAATGTTTAATTAATCAATAAATAGTTTCCATATAACTTGTATACCCAATGCATACTCTGATTATACCTTTCTTATACAATTGTTATGTACTGAGTATACATCATCAAAGTCAAATTAACTCCGTTATTGTGGGTAATGTTTATTTGAAAATTTCGTAGTTGCTAATAACTTGTAATTATAATGAGATAATGTTATATATGTTTATTGATATTTGTTATTTAGACCAAATTTAGTTGTTATGCAAAAGTATGAAAAAAATAAAATAGTTTAATGAATTGTGTATCAAAAAGAAAAAATATATTTGTTTGCCAATATAACAAAAAAAAAAGTACGAATTTTAAAAAGGCAAACATCGAAGTTATGATCATAATTGATGGACATCATTTACATTTATTTTTTTCTTTTTAGATATTTGTACTTGAAATTACAATGTGCATGACATTAATGATAATTACCATAATTATTTTAATATTTTATTATTATACCTTATATTTCTTATAAATGTTATTACACAATATTTGAGTATGACGGTTATAAATAAGTAATTTTACATAGAGAGTACCGCTATAACAAGTATCAGTAAAATATAATATGAAAAGTCCATTTTGGAGAAAATCAGGACATTATACTAAAATATTATTATAACAATTAACTGTTATAACAAGACTTGACTGTATTACTATTAGGTGATTGAAATTTCTTTTAATCGACTGACTAAAAATGTCACGATCCTTATTGAGTAGCATGGCTGCTTGGGATGTTTGAGTTCAATCAATTAATGTTATCAAACCAAACAAATTGTGGTTATTCTAGATGATGAACCAATTAAGTCATATTATGAAGTATAGAACAAAGAAATAACAATAATAATACTAAATATTAGGTAGAACCAAAAGATAGTACGTAGGTATATAGGACCATGGACATCATCAACATGATGTTGTTTGTAAATTGTGATTACATCGTGAGAAATTCATTAAATTTATTTGACAAAAGGTCTCTTAAATTAGGACATATTTTTAATTATTATGTACAATATTATATGATGAAGTGGTAGGTAGATGTGGGGCCAGCTATATATTTTCTAAATTCTTAGCCATCATTTTGCAAAAGTCAGTCAATAGCCATTATATTTATTGTATTAGATTTCTTATACTATCAGTTAATTATGTGATAAAATTGGAAAGAAAATTGAAATGTTGTCAAGCATATTTTGGTTATGTAAGCTGATCTTACTGAAGTGAGGTCAGAGTAAAAACTTTCTCTGTCTCAATTTATGTTATATTTTTAATTTGACGCAAAATTTAAGAAAGAAAAAAAGACTTTTGAAATTTATGATATATATAAAATAGCCGCGTTTTATTATTTTTGAGACTGACTAACAAAAAGTGTTAATAATTCTAGGAATGTGAAAGAGAGAAACTTGCTTCCTTCTGCCATTAAGACGATATTTAGAACTTTAGAAGACTTTCTGCTTAGGGGGAAAGAGTGTTTTTAAAAATTTAAAATAAAACAAAATAAACTATTGTTTCGTAATAATATTAATACAGAATAGTTTTATAGACGCTTCTCTTGATTTAGTTTCATGACATTAATATCTCTTGTTATTTGCAATATTACAGTTATCTCCTTTGTTTTAATATAGTTGTAATAACTTTTAAACATATTTATTATTAACATTAAAAAATATGATCTTACTAATTTACCCTTTCCATTATATTCTTTTACTCCTATTTTTTTTTTTTTTAACACATCTTTTTCAAACACTAACCTCTCCTAATGTTTTATTTTCAGTGACATGTATTTTATACACCAAATAACCACATTATTTTAGATTGCTTCCAAAAAAAATCGAATCGATCAACACGATGTCTACGGTACTACAAAATATTTAAGTTTTAATCAGTGCAATAACTAATTAAACGAAGAAATTATTATTGAGTTTCGAAGAATTATAACTCGAACAATTTGAATTATGCCCTGCCAAAACAAAAAAATAAATAAACAAACAAAAAAAAAGTTTTAGATATTTCCTCATTGTATATAGAAGGTCTTTTTCAAGAATATCAAAGTCAAGATTCTTGATATTTCTTCAAATGAAGTGCCCAATAATGTTAAAGTCTTCCCTATAAAATCAATCCTTCTTCTCTGGTTATTGATGAATTGTTGAAGAAGATTAAGGCACAACCTCTAGATGTAAGTTTCTTTGTTTTATATTTAAAAAGTATTCAAAAATTATTATTAAATAAAAGTGTGTATTGTGAGGGGAAAAGGTCGGATTATAACTTTTTTCTAATATCAGTGATAATAAGTTAAAAAGGTTGTAACAAAAAAATCAAAACAAGAAAAACCTTTGGTAAGAGTGTTCACGGGTCAGTTTGGATCGATTATTGGTCAAAATCAAACCAACTTAATCGGTTTTAAAATTATCAAAATCAAACCAAACCAAATATAATACTTATACATTTATATGTTTGGTGATTATCGGTTTCAATTTGATTTGATTTAGTTATTTGATTATTAACCATACATAAAAATAAAAAAGAACAGTTCATTCAAAATTATTATTATAAATTCATGCTTATTCTTTAATCTATTATTTTAAAATAAATATTGTTACTTAAGGACAAATTTATGAGTGTAACGAAGTTTGATTAAAAAAAATTAAATTTTAATAAGGGACCCCATTTAATAATTCAAATACAAAATAACTTTAATATCGTACAAACCTTTGAATTTATTGTTGCTTTTATTTATTATTTATTTATTCAAGAAAATTCTATTTTATATTCAACAGTAATATGTATTTGAATTTGAGTTTTACTTTAAACTAATAATGTACATATATAGTTCAATCACACTTGAATACTATTACTAGTCTAAACTAATAATGTTTATACTTTCCTGATCAATCGTTTTATTATAAGTTCAACAATTTTTTTGATGATATAGCACTGCAAGGAATCAATTACTAAAGAGTCGATTCGGGATTTGATCGGCTAGACTTGAGATTGACCATACTTTAAGAAAGTTTTGTTGAACTATTCGATATATATTGTAATTAGCTTGATTCAACTTGATCTGTATTGAGCTCAGTTTGATTTAATTTGTATTAAGCTCGATAGGTCTAGGCTTGACACCAAGGGTGTACCTACAATCAAGAATAGAGTTTTAACTTTTCACAAATCTCACAAGAATTATTTTGTACATGTTTCATTGGTAACATAATAATTTTTGGTCAATGAATAATATTGAAATATTAGGTTATATTATGTATTAGAGCCGCAATTATAGTTACTGAATGTCAAAAAATAAGATGAACAAATACAATAAAATTACAACTACCATACCTTATTAGTGGAGTTGCACCAAACCCTTGTCAATTAATCAAAATTAAGTTTTTTTTTTATTTTATCTTCTATTGACTGCATTGTTACGTTGGTCTATTGTCGACTTTTATTCTGTTTCATTTTCATAGCAATTGAATCATAGCAAAACAAGTTACGTACCTATGTATACGCAGATCGATAAAGAAATCTAATGTTTAAATATTTCTTCTTCTTTTGAATGGTCCATAATTCATTTTGCTTCTCACGCATTATTATTTATTGACACAATCTTCTTCTTTTGAATGGTCCATAATTCTTTTGGCTTCTCACTCATTATTATTTATTGACACAAGAGCGTATCTAGGCAATGGCGTAAGCCATTCCTCGTCGAAAAATTACGTTATATATATATGTCAAATTCTATATTTAATGGAAATATATTTAAAATTGGGCACCCTTGATAAAAGTTATACCTTTGGCATAGTGATAATGCCTGTCCATTTGAATGATATATATTTCTTAAATCTACCTCTTTGTATTAGTGAACTCATCCTCTTAAAATTCTAGATTCGCCTATGTATTGAAGGCAGGGGTGGAGGCAGCATATACTTAGGGTTCATCTGGACCTCCTTCGGCTGAAAATATTACTATTTATACATGGTTATAATTATTTTTTAGATATGTATAATAGATGTTGAATCCCCTTCCACTAGTTCGTGTTTACTTTTCAGATTTTAAATTCCCTTGTTAAAAATTCTGATTCCGCCACTGATGGAAGGTGTGTCTGGGATGTGGGTATCACTAGTCGTCATGCATGCCTTCCTTTTTCTTTTTTTTTTGTCTTATTTTGTGGTAAACATTCATTTGTTGCTTTATTGGAGAATAAAATTCATTGAAATTGAAAAAGTGAAACATACAATTATCATATCTATAGGACATTTGTATTGGGTAAAGAATAGCTTGAGTACGTGGTAGAATAAAGGTGGACATGTGAAAGCAATATAAAGAATGCTTAGGAAATTTATTAGGTGGAATGAAATGGTCTCGAAGATGTGTTTGAGAAAGATCGACCTTAATTACCCTCTCACGTGTTTTTTTTCCTTAAAAACGGAAGGATTTTATTTATTTATAATAATAAGGTTTTGTTATCTTCTGTATTCAGGTTAGTAAAAATTACAGAAACAGAAAAAAGATGAAATTGATAGAATGATTTTTAATCCGAGTCCACAGAAATCACTGTGTTTCCTTAAGAAATTTAATCCCCTCACTGTACCCGAGGTTGCAGATTAATTCCTCCCAAGATAAAATGGATTAACCTGTTAAAGAAGTAGCGGTACCTCAAACTTCAATAACTTCAGCGAACGCAAGAACATCAACAAGAGCACACACAGACTCAGTCGATCGACAATTTTATTTATGTAAGAAAATGTATGCAGAGAGGAAAATTTTCAGTGTTTGAAAAAATGAAAAAGACCTCTTATTTATAGCCATTTGCAGCAAGGAACGCGTCTGTTCAGAAAAATCTGTTCAGACCCGTTTTTTCCAGAACATTGTGTCCTTTGGGAAAAGTAACGACTTTTCGGAAGGATTACTGTTTGGGAAAAGTAACGACTTTTCGGAAGGATTACTGTTTGGGAAAAGTAACGACTTTTTGGAAGGATTACCGTTACACGTGAATTTCAAATAAATTCAATTGCGCCAAATTAATTATGTTATTTAATTAACATTCTGAATTAATTTATAAGAGAAAGGAAATGATTTAACAAGATTGATTAAATAAACTTTGTCCAAAAATATTATCAATCAATCATTTGCCAAATCCAAATCCGAAGCCGAGCGAGTGACGACGACGGCGCGAGGGGGCACCTTCTTCTTAACCCTTTAAGAACTAAAGGAAGTGTTTCCTAATATAAGGACAACAATTTCCTTTCTTCTACCAATATGGTAAAAATGACCTTTCATTTGCACTTTTGCTATGATGACTTTTCATTTTCCCTCCAAAATTGGTTCCCTCACTTTCATTGGTTCTTCCACTTTCCATTTTCTCTTTTTTTATTTCCCATTCATACCTTGCTAAACCCAACAATCCCCCACATGAATGGGGAATGGCTATTGTTAAAACATATGCATGAAAAACTTGTGTGTCTCGTAAGTAAGGGTTAATCGCATTTGGATAAGTAGGTTTACCTTTAAACTTTCCGTAGTGAACATCTATCGGATATACTTGGTCAATCGGTAGATTTGATATCTTTGAACCGTCGAGCTTTAGTGTATACCTAGACAACATAAGTCACACAATCAACCCTTGAACTGTTTTTGGTTCTCATTGTTTTGTTCGTTTCAGCCATGAACACATCTCGGTTAATAAGTGCTTAGAGAACTGGCCTTACCGGATTCTCCTTGAAGCAGCTTACACTTCACACTTAAATAGGTGGTTTCTAACTGTGTTATCCCGTAGATACACTATTTGATATACCTTGTATCAAACTTAGAAACCATTAAAAAGTCCTTATGCCTTTATCCTGGTTACTGAACATTGTCTCATCATGAGAATGGACCATCAAATATGTTTTGACAATGTTGAACCGTCATCTATGACTTTGTTTGATCTTCTTGAACCTAGATCTTGGGATCTCCAGTCTTCTAGGTAGATTTACCGCCACGATGACTTGTTCTTGGCCATAGTCCCATTCCCGTCGATGATCTCTCAACTCCCTCTCTAGTTAGGCCTTTTGTAAGTGGATCCGACACATTATCCTTTGACTTTACATAGTCAATTGTGATAATTCCACTAGAGAGTAGTTGTCTAACAGAGTTATGTCTTCGTCTTATGTGACGAGACTTCCCGTTAGACATAACACTTCTAGCCCTTCCTATTGCAGCTTGACTATCGCAGTGTATGCATATAGAGGCCATTGGTTTGGGCCAAAACGAAATATCTTCTAAGAAATTCCGGAGCCATTCAACTTCTTCACCTGCCTTGTCTAAGGCGATGAATTCTGACTCCATTGTAGAGCGAGCTATACATGTTTGTTTGGATGATTTCCAAGATATTGCTCCTCCACCAATAGTGAAAACATATCCACTCGTGGATTTCGTTTCAGTTGACCCAGTAATCCAATTTGCATCACTATATCCTTCAAGAACTGCTGGATATTTGTTGTAATGCAAAGCATAGTTTTGAGTATCTTCTAAGTACCCCAAAACTCTCTTCATTGCCAACCAATGATTTTGATTGGGATTACTTGTGTATCGACTCAGTTTACTTATAGCGCAAGTTATGTCTGGTCGTGTACAATTCATGACATACATCAAACTTCCTAATACTCTGGCATAATCCAATTGAGACTGACTTTCACCTTTATTCTTAGCAAAATTGAGGTTCACATCAATTGGGGTCTTTGCCTTTTTGAAATTCAAATACTTGAACTTTTCAAGTACCTTTTGAATATAATGAGATTGAGACAATGCTAGACCGTTAGGAGTTTTGTGAATCTTTATTCTCAATATCAGATCAGCTACTCCTAGATCTTTCATATCAAACTTACTAGCAAGCATACGCTTAGTAGCTTTTATTTTGGCAATGTTCTTGCTCATTATCAGCATGTCATCCACATATAGGCATATAATGACTTCTTGACCCGTAGTGCCTTTAATGTAAACACATTTATCACATTCATTGATCTTAAATCCATTTGACAACATGGTTTGATCAAACTTTGCATGTCATTGTTTCAATGCTTGTTTTAGTCCATAAAGTGACTTAACCAGTTTGCATACTTTCTTTTCTTTGCCGGGAACTACGAAGCCCTCAGGTTGTTCCATGTAGATTTCTTCCTCCAACTCTCCATTTGAGAATGCGGTTTTCACATCCATTTGATGGATTTCAAGACCGTATACTGCAGCTAGGGCAATTAACATCCGAATTGATGTAATCCTAGTCACTGGCGAGTATGTGTCAAAATAATCAAGACCTTCTTTCTGTCTAAAGCCTTTGACAACAAGTCTTGCTTTATATTTGTCAATAGTTCCATCATCTTTCATCTTCTTTTTGAAGATCTATTTAGAACCCAAAGGTTTGTTCCCTGGAGGAAGATCAACCAACTCCCAGGTATGATTGCTTAAGATTGATTCAATCTCACTATTAACAACGTCCTTCCAAGAGGTTGAGTCACTAGACAACATCGCTTCCTTGAATGTTTAAGGCTCACTTTCAAGAAGGAAAGTTACAAAATCAGATCCAAATGAAGTAGCTGTCCTTTGACATTTACTGCGCCTTGGACTCTCTTCATTGGTTTCATTCTCTTTTGGTTCTTCTTGAGGTTGTTTAGACCCCCCACTGGATGACTCAAGTCTAGTTTTATACGGATAGATATGTTCAAAAAATTCAGCATTATCTGATTCCATTACCGTATTATCATGAATATCCGGATGTTCGGACTTATGAACCAAAAATCGACATGCCTTACTATTTGTGGCATATCCAATGAATACACAATCCACAGTCTTAGGCCTTATTTTCACCCTCTTAGGTATAGGAACCTGGACCTTGGCAAGACACCCCCACACTTTGAAATATTTCAAGTTGGGTTTTCTACCTTTCCATTTCTCATATGGAATAACATGTGTCTTCGTATGAGACACTCTATTGAGTATTCGATTTCCTGTAAGGATAACCTCCCCCCACAAGTTTTGTGGTAAACCTGAACTTATAAGTAAGGCATTCATCATTTCCTTTAAAGTTTGGTTTTTTCTTTCTGCAATTCCATTAGATTGTGGAGAGTAAGGAGCAGTAGTTTGATGGATTATTCCATTTTCCAAACATATTTCTGCAAATGGAGATTCATATTCTCCACTTCTATCACTTTTGATCATTTTGATCTTTCTATCCAACTGATTTTCAACTTCAGTTTTATATTGCCTAAATGCATCTATTGCTTCATCCTTACCATTTAGCAAATAGACATAATAATATCTAGTGCAATTGTCAATAAAAGTTATGAAATACTTTTTCCCACCACGTGTTGGTGTTGACTTCATGTCACAAATGTTAGTGTGAATTAGTTCTAAAGGATATGAATTCCTTGCAACAAATTTATAAGGATGCTTAGCATACTTAGATTCAACACAAACTTGACATTTTGATTTGTTGCACTCAAATTTAGGCAAAACATTTAAGTTAATCAGTTTTCGCAAGGTTTTGTTATTAATGTGTCCCAAACGTTCATGCCATAAACATTTAGACTCAAGCGAGTAAGAAGAAGCATAATCTTTATTCATATCAACTGCAATTACATTGAGTTTAAAAAGGCCCTCAGTGAGGTAACCGTTTCCTACATACATCTCATTCTTACTTACTACAACTTTATCAGAAACAAATACACATTTGAATCCATTCTTAGTCAGAACTGGTATAGAAACTAGGTTCTTTCGCAATTCCGGAACATATGAGACCCTGTTCAAAGTCACCACCTTGCCTGATGTCATCTTTAGGAGGATCTTGCCAGTTCCTTCCACCTTTGCAACAACGGAATTTGCCATAAACAACTTCTCGTCTGTAGGTGCTAGAGTATATGATGAAAATAATTCTTTGTTGGCACAAACATGACATGAGGCACCAGAATCTATCCACCATTCTCTTGGATTTCCAACCAAGTTGCATTCTGAAAGTATTGCACAAAGATCGTCCATCTCTCCTTTGGATTCAGCCAAATTTGCTTGATCCTTCTTCTTGTCCTTCTTGGGACCCCTACATTCAGTAGCCTTATGACCACGTTTGCCACAGTTGAAGCAGCTTCCATTGAATTTCTTCTTAGGAGGATTGCTCTTTGGACCAGATGCTTTCTTTCTTTTCTTTGATTTTGTGGGATCTTCTTCAACAATATTTACTCCAGATGTTGCTGAATTACCACGCGACCTCTTTTCTGCGGCCTTGTTGTCCTCTTCAATTCTCAGCCTTACCATGAGATCTTCAACAGTCATCTCCTTGCGTTTATGTTTCAAGTAGTTTTTGAAGTCCTTCCACAATGAAGGTAACTTCTCAATAATTGCAGCCACTTGAAAAGCATCATTCACAACCAATCCTACATTAAAGATTATGTGAGTATTAAGAATAAACTTAATATTTCCAACATAGATATTAAATAAATTTATACCTTCAGCAAGGAGATCATGGATTATGACCTGCAATTCTTGAACTTGGGAGACGACGGTCTTACTGTCTATCATCTTATAGTCCAGAAACTTTGCCACAATAAACTTCTTCATTCCGGCATCCTCTGTTTTGTACTTCTTTTCTAAAGCATCCCAGAGTTCTTTTGAGGTTTTCACATTACTGTACACATTGTACAGATCATCCTGCAAGCCACTCAGAATATAATTTTTACACAAAAAATCAGAATGTGTCCATGCTTCTGTTACCAAGAATCGTTCTTCAGGCGGAGTTTCATCCGACATAACATGAACGTTCTCATTAATGAACCTCTGCAGACTCAACGTAGTCAAATAAAAGAACATCTTTTGCTGCCATCTCTTGAAGTCGACTCCAGAAAACTTTGCAGGTTTCTCAGCCGGTGCTAGGGCAGCATTTGAACGATTGTGTGCAACCGATGTTGTTGCAGCACTTACTGTTCCAGCATTTACTTGACTTGAATTAGTCATTTTTCTATAAAAAATGGCAGACAATTTAGTATGTGAAATACTACCAGTAAAGACTAAATCCTTACACAGACTGTTTCTGATTTAACGATAAATTTTTTATGTTATTTTAATCGTTAACCGAATGAATTTTAAAAATTCAAACAGAGTAGAAAACCATAAAGGTTTTAATCTCCAGAAACCTCAAATATAGAAACTAATAAGTTTCTTAAGATTGTTATCTCCTGTATTCAGGTTAGTAAAAATTACAGAAACAGAAAAAAGATGAAATTGATAGAATGATTTTTAATCCGAGTCCACAGAAACCACTGTGTTTTCTTAAGAAATTTAATCTCCTCACTGTACCCGAGGTTGCAGATTAATTTCTCCCAAGATAAAACAGATTAATCTGTTAAAGAAGTAGCGGTACCTCAAACTTCAATAACTTCAGCGAACGCAAGAACAACAACAAGAGCACACACAGACTCAGTCGATCGATAATTTTATTTATGTAAGAAAATGTATGCAAAGAGGAAAATTTTCAGTGTTTGAAAAAATGAAAAAGACCTCTTATTTATAGCCATTTGCAGCAAGGAATGCGTCTATTCAGAAAAATCTGTTCAGACCCGTTTTTTCCAGAACATTGTGTCCTTTGGGAAAAGTAACGACTTTTCGGAAGGATTACCATTTGGGAAAAGTAACGACTTTTTGGAAGGATTACCGTTACACGTGAATTTCAAATAAATTCAGTTGCGCCAAATTAATTATGTTATTTAATTAACATTCTGAATTAATTTATAAGAGAAAGGAAATGATTTAACAAGATTGATTAAATAAATTTTGTCCAAAAATATTATCAATCAATCATTTGCCAAATCCAAATCTGAAGCCGAGCGAGCGATGACGACTGCGCGAGGGGGCACCTTCTTCTTAACCCTTTAAGAACTAAAGGAAGTGTTTCCTAATATAAGGACAACAATTTCCTTTCTTCTACCAATATGGTAAAAATGACCTTTCATTTGCATTTTTGCAATGATGACTTTTCATTTTCCCTCCAAAATTGGTTCCCCCACTTTCATTGGTTCTTCCACTTTCCATTTTCTCTTTTTTTATTTCTCATTCACACCTTGCTAAACCCAACAGATTTATCCATATAAAAGAGGAACTAATGTAATTTCCATAGTATCTCTTTCAAGTGTGGATGAAACAAACAAATGAGATGCTTAAAAAATATAGAGATATTTGTTATACATATTCAGATCCTTTAATTTCCTTCCTTATACTGCTAGTAGATCTGCTACTGAATTAGCCTCCCTTGATATGTGCTCCATCGATGATCCCTTCATTAGTTTTATAGTGATCTGTAATCGACATATATATGTGAGTATTGCTATTTAGATTATTGAGTAATACTTGGGAGTCAGTTTCCATTTGCAAAAGAATAACATTTAATCTTTTGACCATGTTCAGGCTATGGAGTAGAGCTAACAATTTTGCATGGTGGGCATTTTCAACTTTAATTTTGCATGAAAAACCTACAATCCAATTTTCTAATTGATCTCTAAGTACACACCATTTGTAGTGTTTTGTTCGAATGATCCATCAATGTTTAATTTAACAACTCATTCTGGTGGGTCGATGCCAAGCCACCGAGATCATATATATGCCTAGCTATCTTTTTTGTAGGGATGTTTGCAAGATGGTAATATTCTAGGGCTTGGAAATTAATATTAATATAAATGGTGCTAGGGCCTCTACTAATGTTTTGATTTAAATTTATATAGCTTAACGTTTCGATATTTTCAAAGAATGACTGGAGTAAGGATAGCATTAGGCACCCTAGGTGGCTTATTTTGGTTGATGTACACAACTAATGCAAATAATTATCCTGGAAGTCGAGATTGTAGTTAGTTATATTAAAACTGTGTTGCGCGTTTGGGCAATCAGAAAAAATATGGATAGTATCCTCTTCAGTGTTTGGACAGGTGCGATAGTTTTTAGTATATCAGGTAATATTCCTATATATAGAATAGCGCATAGTTTTCTGGTAAAGTATTCATACAATTTACTAGTACTTCAAATATTTTTTTAGTCCTATCAAAATACAATTATTTAAGATGTTTCTTAAAAGTATAACACAATATGATATGATTAATGACACTAAAATATCCAACAAAAATAATAACAATAATAAAATCGCGTAAAACAAATATTACAAATTAACAAGTCATAATTAAAATGATCATAATTTAAAAGTACTAAATCATGCTAAAATTAAATTTAATAAGTATTAGTTACATGACTAAATATTAAAGGAAATTAAAATTAGATTATGCATTTTAATTGTCTAAACCAATGTAAAACTAAAGAACAAATATTCAATATTATTGTCATTCTTAGTGTTGAATTGATTTTCTTTTTGCACTAGTATTAATTTGATTTTGATTTAAGCTTTATTATAGTTACCAACATCTGTGGACTATAATCTTTATTGGCTCATTCATAATTCTAAGTTTCAAACTTGAAATAATATATTAAAAGATAAAAACTATGAAAAAGTATAAGAAATATTTAAAAATTATATCAAAGTAAATATTTTTATGTATAAAATAAAATTTTAAAATTATATATATAATGTCGGGTTGGTTTGGTCTCGGGTTGGTTTTTTTTAGTTAAAACCAAACCAACCCAAATATAGTCGGGTTTTTTTTTAAAAACCAAACCACTAGTCGGGTTTTTTTTTGGGTTGACTCAATTTGCGGTTTGGTTCGGTTTTCGGTTCGTTTTGTACACCCTAGTCAAGACTTTGGGGTGATGTTTTGTGATCGAGAAGTCCAAATATTTTCCTATCTTATTTGTTTGGCGGATATTCATATAGGTAGAGAGGTCTTCTCTATCCTTGATGCTTACATTTGGTGAAAAATATATATTAGATTTATGAAAATTAATCTTTTGCCCTGATTGGTTCGAGAGGGTGTTAATAATGTGAATGATAGTTGAAGCATTAGTAATGTTCGGCTTTGCCATAAGAATAATATCGTCTGCAAAGAGGAGGTGGGAGATGGTGGTTCCTATCCTACCAATTTTTTTGACAAAGTATCTCTTGAGTCCATCCTAATTCAAAGAGAAAAATAAAAATGAAGGAGAAGGGAGTCAACTAACACATTCGAAGATGACCACAAGAGTGATGGATATGGATTAACCAAATGTAACACTCTGAAAATTTCCAAGTTAAGAATCGAACCATTCTTCATTTACTTGTAGGGTCATATTGAGTGATTCATAAATTACCCATATGTGTAAAGGTAAATTTATTAGTGTGAAAATGATTTGGATATGAATTAAGGTCACTAGAATCCCCTAGCACAAAGTAGAGTTGAAAGTTTCCTTATCGATTAAGTTTTGATGTAAGGTTCTACTTGGGTCAACTTCAAACAACCATATCTCTTAGAATATAAAGAGTTACATGGCCCATAACCTATCAAATTAAAGGTATTTGAATCTACTTTCCAACACCACCAATTTCGCGTCAATCCAATTTCTAAGTAAAAAGTTATGACCATTTTAGTAACTGATACAGTGCAGTGACGAATTAGCCAACGGAAAAACATTAAAAATGGTCTTTTTATCTTTTTACCTCCAAGAAAATCTTAAATGAATTTCTTTACTAATATAATGCTCAAAACAATCAGATTTTCATCTTTTAATCCATCATTCTCTTCTCTCTCAAACCCTAGGACAAAACTCTAAGGAAAAATCAAAGTAGAAGACTTCATTCAAGGTTCTTTTAATCTTTTTCAAGATTCTTCTTCAAGGTAAGTCTTTCTCCAAGAATTCCATTCTTTCCAACTCAAATTCCTCCATAAAATTATCTTAGTACTTGATTAATTTTCGTATGTCTTGACTAATTTATGCTCAGTTGATTCATTTGCTTTCAATAAAATCATTAAAATGAGCATCTTTTATTTTTTTTTAAATTAGTTTAAAATGAAATTGTATTTCAACAAAATTTAATGAATAAATTATTTAAATTTGTTGAGTGACTTTCTAAGTGAAATATCAATAGTTCAGTGACTTTCTAAGTGAAATATCAATAGTTGAGTGAATTTCTAAGTGAAATATCAATAGTTGAGTGACTTTTGAGTTGTAAAATAAAGTTGAGTGACTTTCTGAGTGAACAACTCAAAGTTGAGTGACTTTCTAAGTAAAGTTTGCAAAGTTAAGTGATCATTTGAGATATTGTCTCATTGTTTTACACTTGACTGATTGGTTTATTCTTGTTTAGGAAAAGAATATTGTGATTAGCCGCTCATCAATTGTTTTCTTTCCTTATGTGATTTCATGACATCATTTTTGTGGTTTTATTTTGATAACTTGTAGTATCATTCTATTCAAAAAAAAATAATATGATAATCCTCAATGCTTGTCTATTTTGGTAAACTTTGATAGTTTTAAATGATTATATATTTCGTTTCTATTTTGAACCTAAAGTCATGATAATTATTGTTTTGATAATTATGACAAATGGAAATTTTACTTGGACAATCTTTTCAAAGCGCTTATAATGATTTTGGCTAATAATGATATTTTAAGAATGTAATATAAGTTTGAAGTATAGTTTAAGAATGATTTTGATCAACATCTTTCTGTTTTACTTACTCATTTTAACTAAGAAATAAGTTAGCATATTTAATCACTTCACCTAGATTCATATTATTTAAATAATAATTGATTTACATTTAATTTATTTACATGTCTTAAAACAAGATTTACATGCTAATCATATAGCTATTTTTTGTTTAACAAATGCATCGACACTTTATCTATCACGTAATCCCCACATAATAAAGGAATTCAACAAGAACACATATTTGTGGACCTCAAAGGATGCCTAACATCTTCCTTTTGAGATAACTTAAACCATTTTCTGATTTCTGGTTATGTAAACTAATGATTGAGTTATCTGTAATTTAGTTTAATATGGTGCGCTAACGCATCTTAATTCGTTAGATGGTGACTCTTCACCATTTTTATCCTAATAGAATTGTCACGTTGACACCCTCTTTCGTGAGGAAAATGAGGTGCCACCTATTATCATCAATTTAAAATCTCGCTTACTAACACACATTTATCTATAAATTACACTGAAAAATAGTTTGTAATCCAATATAGATGAAAATTTAATAATGGATTATGATAGACAACTGTAAAGAACACTATTATTGTTGTGAACGATTTCACCATCCTCCAAATAATAAAACTTTAACAATTGGCTCACTAGACATTTTGGATACAAAATGGTATGTATCAACTTCAAAATATAGGAGTAGATTGAAGTATAGGAGATGGATGAATTTTAAGTTAATCAGTACACTCCTTTAATAGAGTTTCGAAGAGCTTTGAGAAAATAGAAATTTGATGAAAAAGTATCAAACAATACATTATTTTTAATTCTCCAATATAAAAATAGATCAAATCAAATACAAATATAATGAAAAAAATGTATAAAAACATGTAAAAATCAGGATTATGCCCTAATTTTAAATACTCAATTAGTGCACTATATGAGTCTATATATATTGAGTTATCTATACATATGTAGTTTTTGTTAACTTACTTTATACTTATTATTTCGATCACTTTTATTTATTTTTTAACCATCATTTAGATTTCGAAATCTATGGAGTATTTTTTTCCCCTTCTTTTGAGTTTTGACTCATTTGGGGGTGGAGTGGGGGGTGGGGGGATTCGATGGATTATATTATCCAATTTAGGTCCTGGACTATCTCTATTAGATTCATGAAAATTATAAATTTAGAGATGTACCTATGTATGACGCATCATCTTATGATATCAACCAATATAATTATACTACTATTCCTTTTTCGTTCTTTAATTTAACTAATACTATCTACAGCTAGGTAGTCATTTTCCAATATATATTATTTACAGAAATTTTCAACTCTTGACATAATAGAGTTCCTATATTTTCAAATTAACAATAATGTGTATACGTGTGCGTGAAGAGAATGTGTCCTTCCTAATTAATTAAGCTTAATTATTAATATTAATTAAGAAGAATCAAATTGCTAAGCAATTGACCTTTTCTTTTCCAAGTTTGAAGCTCATTCCAATATTTCAATTCATATTCTAAAATTATTACTAGCAGGGTGGACTTTTTCCTTCAAGTTTGACTTTCCATTCAAAATATTAGTCTAATGTCAACTTAATTTTCTATGGGACTTCCATTTTTCTGCCCTATTGCCAATACTATACTATATATTATTAATTACTCGAAAATAAGAAGTACTTTCACTAAATTATTCTTAATTAAATAGTACTCCCTTTGTTCCCGTTACTTATCAAATTTTGACTTGACACATCTATTAAGAAAACAATTATCAGTAAATAAGTTTATCAATTTACCCCTATTCATTGATAGTGTCCCTAACATATTTACTCACTACATTTTCAAAGACATTAACTTATGTTAATAAATTGAGGGTATAATAGGAAAAAAATTGTTCTTCTTAAATATTTGACAAGTAAATGGGGACGGAAGGAGTACTAATTTAATATGATTTCTTGGTTACGCAAAAGTTCACTTATCTAAATAAGATAAGGGTAAATTTGAAAATAAATAAATAATTTATTCCTTTTCTATTATAAAAAAAATATTTATTTTGAAAAAAATATAAAAATTGAAAACACCATATAATTTAGACCGGAGAAAATATATTGATTTGGTATAAACATCAAGACTTTGAGAAATTTTACGGAATACATTTATTTCCTCACATTTGACAAATGTAAACTTCAAAACTAACGACTTATGACTTATCTATCTATATTTATGCATATGGGAATGAAATAATCTTAGGGTCTCTCCAAGAAAAATCGTTTCTTACTTCATTAATTAATAATGATAAATTCGAATTTAAAACGTCCTAGTTGGTGATAAAGATATATTGTGTCTTCATTGTTCGTTAGATTTTATTAAATATAGAAGATTGAATGAATATGAATGGTCAAATGTAGCAATGACCGTTTACTTTAGTTTGTCCATGCACTTTATCATGCAAACTTATGACATTTATGTTTTGGTAAGTACATTGCAAAAGCTATATTTGACCTTTGTGTAGATCCACCTAAGTTCAATAATACCCTTCTGGTTTGTTATCTCTAAGAGCTTAGGCATTATTATTTTTCATAAGCACTAAAAAATGAAAAATCACTCAAACAACATGTTATTAAAAAAACACAGTAGTTCAGATTATAGTAATAAAACAATTCAAGTGATTGAAGGATTTCGAATGGATCATATGATTTCGTAACCTTTTGCTTAAATTTTGATGTTCTTTTGAAAAGACAACCAAGGAGGTCACTGATCATCATATATTAAACTTTGTTTCTTCTTTTTTGGGGAGGGCCTAATAAATTTGCAAAATCACTCATGCACTTACGGTCATCTATGCTTCCCTAATAAAATTGCAAGATCATGTCTTGGTATGTATGTTGAAGATACCCCCGTTTCATGGCAGACCAATGATTTATAGTCAGGAAAATTCATGAACTAGCACAATGCATCAAAGTGAGATATTGAAGTACCCTAGTATATATAAAGTGGGATCATAGTTTGTCACCAATCGCCATTGGAGTATATATATATATATGAACAAGTCTGTGTCCTAGCTCGCTTTTTTCACTTTTAGCTTTATACAACACATCATCCATAAGCTCAAAATTATGTAATTGAGTGAAAACATAAAGTATCAACCTAAAAATTACTTAAATGTGAGTAAAATACAACTAAAAAATGTGTAAATTCACTCAATATCAACACACACACATGCGCGCACTAAACCTTTCATTGTCCTCGAATAAAAAGGTTGACAATAACTCCCTCAAAATTATGTGTTTTATGACATGCATTCTTATTATTATTTCTTATTTTAAAACCTAGGATCATATTGGCAAATATTTATCATTTTTCAATTCAAAAAATAAAAATTTATCATTATCTAAATAAAAATTAATGATGCATTATTGTGATCTTATATATATAAAAATTACTAGTAATGAATTAAAATATTTTTATTAAAAAGTTGAATTTAAAAGAAAAGAAACAGTGCTTATTACAAAAGAACACTTTTAACCCAAAAGTAACGGCGAAAAACACTTTTGAATCAAACTAGTAAGAGAGGACATTTTTGTGCAATTTAATATGGTTTGATGATATTTTACCCTTTTTCCAAAAGGAAATAATTACATACAACTTGAACACGCATACACTTGCACAGAATTTGAAGTAAGGCTTTTTGTGGTGCATCTTTTTTTTTTTAAAAAAAAATTACTCCTTGCTAACTACAAGATTAAAACTTCATTAGCGTATCTCAAAGTATAGAAACCAATTTTTTTTGCATTTTCGCATGGATAAGCACACTCTAACCCGTGAAATTGGGATTTAGTCATTATCTCAATATAAAGGCAGCTCGTGCCTGTGCTTATTTCATTGGAATTACCTCCAATTGCTCACCTATTCATAATCTTGTAGTTGAATTCCCCTTTCATCATGGTTGTTTTACTTTGATAATGATTTATGATTACAAAAAAATGAGAATATTATGGACATAAGAAGAAACTAAAGTTAGCTGTTTAATGGCTGGAGATGGAAATACACTTCAAGAATTTGAAAGAACATAAATTGAACTCTGCGGGAACATTAAGGCCACTAGAGTCGGGAGGGTAAACTTGATCCTTACTCCTTAGTTCAAGTAATTCTTGGATGTTAAGTTTTGCTTATCCAATTTCCTCGAAAAACAATGGGGAAAACATAGAAAGATGTCTAACACCTTTAAATATAACTAAAAAGTTCAGTCTACGACTCACTGTTGATTAAAAACAAACATACCACAGAGCTGCTTCTATTTTATTGCAGGGGTACTCGTGTTTTCCAAAGCAAAATAGCTCCTGAACTGTGTAAAGATAAAGATATCTGAGATTTCAAACATATCTTCCGACTGCTTCAGGGTTACCATCTCTATCTGCAGTCAGATCCATCTATATCAAAGAGGACCAAAAATGGGAAAAAAGGAATTTGAACCAACTGAATCACCCGCACCCCCCAATCCAAACACGATTCAGAATGAAACTACCAACGTCAACTAATGAGAATGGTAATTCAATGTTTCGGATTCAGAAGAATCCTCACTCAAGCTAACTAGTAATGGCAGTATTCTGAGGCTACCTTCAAGCCACTGAGGCTTGTGTCGCACCTGCGAAGACTGAAACATGTGCAGATGCTCATGAAGGCAGTAAACAGAGATGGCTGCTTCTCAAAATTATGCAGTAAATGGATAATATGATGTTTGATGTTTATTCACCAAAATCAAGATAAGATGCCTTCTCTTCTCGTCAGATCTTCCACATTTACATCCAACTTCAAGCCCATATTTGACAAGGCACTGAGCATGGCAGGAATATCATGTTGTAGTGTTGCAGCCAACTCCTGGAAATGTTACCAGCAAAGACAATATTCATAAGCATAATCATACAGTGACCTTATATCTATCTATATTGTATATATATATTATTATAAAAGACTGAACCTCAACCTAAAAAATTGAAAGACCTAAATAGCCTTCTAAATAATCTACAAACCCTACCCTTAAGAGTCCTAAATAACCTAAAGCTCCCAGTCAACACTTCATACTATTTAATTTACTGTGACAATACATCATATTCAGCACAGCCTGGTGAGCTCCGTTTGCTTAGAATGTCAGGTGGTGCCTTTATGGTTTGAATTCAATGTCAGGTTGTTTTTGGTGGAGAGGAATGTTCAACTGATAGGCAAATCAATCTACTATTCCAACTGTTTTCAGAGTTGTCTAATTGAAGCACTTTAAGCAATTAAAGATTGGTCCCATACAATTACAGATAGTGCTGGTAAGTAAACAAGTTGGAACGGACATGGGGATTGAAAACGGGTAAACAAATAGTGGATAAAAATTCCAACCACCCATATTTGATATGGATAAAAAAAATTGATTGCGTGACAGATAATATGAGTACCCATGTTATCCAAGGCTTCTTGAATAACGTCACCATTGGGAGAATTCCTAGGCTCAATATCTATTGTTAAAAGGGCTAAGTTGAAGTCCTGGGTTCTAATCTATCTATGAGTAGGGAGATTGTATTTGTATAAACTTCTTCCTATGCAGGTTAGATGTCTTCGAACTACACATTTGAAATTTGCAAAGATAATCAATATTCCAACCAGTAACTTTCCCTATATATATTGCTCTACTAAGAAAAGACCTAAGATACAAGCACTTCTCTTATAATCTAATGCCTGGTGTAGTGTAAAGAACATGGGTTTGAGGAGAGAACATAAAAAATACATACAATTGAACACGCACTTAACAGCACAAGATGACACCTATGCCATGTTTTGAAGAAATCAGAACCAGTATATGGGATCAGAATAAAAAAGGAAACTCTATAGAGGCTAACTAAGATCCAAAGGGTAACCCATAAATACGAACAAATAAAACTCCCACGTCCTACGTCAGCACTAAATCATTACAGAGAAACTCCCAAAAAAGGTAATAATTCTCAAAATAATATACTAGTAAGTTCAAAATTATAAAAAAAAAAAACAGCTAACCTTCCTCCTCTCATCCTTTTGTCGCTTTATCACCTCCAAAGGCCAGTCCGCAACTAGCTTTTGAAGTTCAGCCATGAATTTTTGCCTTCTCGAATCAGGTACAGTCTGCAATTAACATCAGCACTTTGAGTGTATGGCTCAAAGGATACATATACATGAAATGCAACAAGGACCAAACATTGCAAAAAATAATAATCTATGCCATTCTTGATTACCCTTGCACAAAGGTCTAATTGCAAAGACCTGCTGAAGGGATGGAGTAAGTACATTTATCTTGTTCAGTTAAGCAAATATGGAAATGACATGTCTAACTGCTTCATTAGTTTAATAAGAGCCCGTGTAACTGGATGGAATGCACCAAAATCAGGGACCTATAAACCTTCAACAGGGAGAACAGAAGCATACAAAAACCCCTTTCTTCCCTTTGCCTCCCCCATTTTTTTTTAATGACTGAGAAATCCATCTAGAACCAACCTTTTGGGCCAACCGCAACCTTTGAAACTCGGAAATGACGGGTCTGCCTCTCTACCCTTCTCAACTTAAATAGGCGTTGGACTCGAACTTGTGACTAAGACACAAGTTCCTCAACCTTAGCCAATTGAGCTAACCCTGGGAGATGGGGAGGGGGGGGGGGGGCTACCCTCCCTTTCATTGAGCCAAACATTGTCTTCTTTTTTTTAAAAAAAAGGGTAAAGTTGTTTAATAACAACAGTCCTTAATCACATATCATAAGATACCGCAATGTTTGGAAGATCAGAATAGCAAGGAAGATTGAATGAACTTTGAAGAAATTAATATCTGGCAATTCATATAGAATTGATATATTTGCTCTCTCTGACCATCAGGTGCATGCTACATGATTAATGTATCAGTTGGTCAATTTATGAACATTCAAGAAATCAACATTTGGAAGCTGTTGATAATTGAGATGGTCACTGATATTAAAAAGCCTATTCAAAAGTGGAGGTACATGATCAATTATCCAAAAAAAGAAGAAGAAGATGTACAACATGATTATGGGGGGTCACCATGAATTTTCAGTAATTTATCAAATTGCTGAAGTCAATATCGCACGTTCTCCATTGGGCAATACAATGGACAACCGTTTGAGCACTTAAGCATTAGTCCATTCTAGTTGTCTAAGAGATAACTATATGCAAAGCTCCACTTAAAATTAAAATATCCTTACTATTGCACAAGCAATACTCATGTTTTATAACACCTCTCCATAAAACAATAAAATAAAAGACTCCAAAAGGTTAGAACAAGCAAAAACTGGGAGCAACCTGATTGAGTAAATGAATGACGGCAGCAGCATCTTCAGGTTTGTGGTCAATTAGGAAACCCTACAAACAAAACCAAATCTTGTTAATGTAGAGCTCAAGACCACATCTGTCCCTCTCTCCAGTGCTTGGATTAGATTTGCCGAAAGCAAAAGATGTTAAATAGTAGGTGCAGGTTCATCATGTTGCACTTCCAAGCAATTAGAAAGCAGACAGGAGTTTCATAATCATCGTCAAGAAATAGAAACCAATCAACTAGTCAATTTTCTAATCAATGTTAAAGGAGTTCCCCAATAATCTTTTACATTGATGCTGCATTTTACCATTATCCAACCCACTCTGAGGCTGTCAAAACCTACAAAGGCTCAGTGGGGAAATACTTCTCTAGCACTGTAGATCAACCATGTATTGAACTTGATAGCTGGCCCTTATATCAGCAAGTTTGTTACATAACAATTGCTGCCTACTTCAGTTGAATTTAAGAAGATGGAAAAGAGAAGGTGCTACTATTCAGATCAGAGTGATCCAGACACACATTCTTTCGGCAGGTAATGACTATGGTGTTAAATGCAAGAAACCACAAAAAGATGTGTCTATAAGTCTACCATCAAGACCTCGATATTTTTTAAACCACTTCTCCAGTAGGCTATATGCTACAAATTTTTATCCCCTTCAAGGTAATTCAGTTCTGAGCTGAAACAAGATAAGGAGGCAGGTAAAGAAAATAAAAATAAATCAGAACTAAGAAAACAAATTACCTTAGCACATGAAAGTCCACTTCCAAGAGTATGTTCCTTCACGATTTCTGATCGTATCTTCTCAATTTTCCACAAAGCATCCACATCTCCTGCAGAGAAGCAAATGCAGTCAACATTAGTGTGCCAAAGATGCAGTAAGCTTTAGTGTTCGTATGGAAACTATTATCCATAACAACTGAAGCCACTAAGAAATTCACCCTATTACTTGGTTCTATTATGAAACTTACCATCAACCACTATCGTACTCGAGCAACAAATTAGAAGATTGCGACATAAAGTTCTATCTCTTTTGAAAAGTTCTTTTTTTGATTGGTCATCTTTAGAAAAGTTCTAAATAGGAGAAAAGAAAGAACTAGTACCTATTTTTGAGGCAAACTCCATCCAAGTGTCGAAGGAAGTCTTCCGTAGCTTCACTCCTGCCTTGACAAACCTTTTACCATACTTGCATATCAAATCCCAATTATCAGTTTGGGAGCAAATGCTGCAGTAAACCATTACAACAAGTAAAGAGATACTTTTAGAAAGAATGGAGTTTATAAGGAAAACTTAAGCAGCAGCTTGGAGTTCAGACGTTGACATAGCAATAATAAAACTGCTTACTTTTTTTCCCTATCATTAAAGGGAAGTTCAGTGATATCCAGCATCAAGAACATGTAGCAATTTATGTACAGGAGGTAGCATCACTACCTATGCTGCTCAGACTCTCCAAAAATGATGCCGCACCCATGTCGGATTCTTCAAAAATTAACTACCTTTTAAGGATCCAACACGCACCCCCTCAGACATTATTTTAAGAGTCCGAGCAAGATAGACCACTACATGTAGTGTAATGAGATCAAAAAGTCTATCATGGCCTGTGTGTCATTTACAACTGCCATGTTTCACCAAAAATATAGAAGAGAAATGCATTTGTATTTAATGCTAATTACAGATTCAGATTGCTTTCAAAGATTCTAGCAGTTCATTCCTTCCAGATGCTCTCCATGAACCACCAGTCATGTGAAGCACTCCACCTTCAAAGGGACTTTGTTTTATTCAAATGCACTTCAAGGCCAATCAGGGATGGATGCACTGGAGTTGCTTAAGTACTGATAGCAACCTCTAACAGTGAGCCTCCCTTTTGAATCACCTTTACACAGAATAAAATCAGTTTTGGATGTTAAAAGAATGCATCTTTGCAGCTGTAACAGCAATAAAAACACACTGCTCAGTTCCCAGTCATTGGAACCATGACCAAAATTAAAATTCCAGCCATGTCCATTCCAAAAGTCAGAGATAGTAACATCCTAGATTTGTGGAATGCTGAAAAGAACGGGGTGCTGCTCCATTTAGGTTGAATGTCCAAGGCAAAGACCTCTCCAGAAAAAAATCCTTATTCCATTTCAGTGTTTAGAAAGGAATTGGAATGAAAGAAATCCCAATGTTCTCTAATGTCTCCAGGAGCCATAGGGGCGATGATGATACGATTGTTTGGTGGTCCATGAGTTAAGGCGCCCATATTTTACTGCAATAATTGCTCTCCATAATAATGCCTCCTCCTGACTAAACTTCCAAAGACATTTGTGCAGTAAACTGGAATTCTGAGTCAACAAATTCTTTTCTCCAAGGCCCCCTACTCTCCTATCCGTAACGACTTTCTCTCATCTTACCAAGTTGAATGCTTCTATTCCCTTGCCACAAGAAGTCCCTTCACAGTTCATACAGTCTTTTGACCACAAAAACAGGTAAGGAAAATAGGGACATAGTATAAGTAGGCAATGAACCCAGTACGCTATTAATTAGAACTAGCCTTCCACCAAGCGAGAGATACTTTCACTTCAAACAAAGCAACTTTTTCTCACACTTCTCCAAGATATCATCCCAAATTGCTACTGCTTTTGCTTTAACACCACGAGGAAGGCCCAACATAGCTTAAGAGCACTTTGTAAAAACTTCCAATTAAACTTATCAGCTATAGTACTTTAAATTCTTGGCCCTGTTCTTTGGGATTAAAGCAATGTAGCAAACATTGAGGCTTTTTCGAACTTGCCTTGAGTGTGAAAATGACTGAGGGCTCTGACAAGATTGAACTTGATAGAACCCCAACTTTCGTAAAATTCCATTTTGAAACCATCCGGTCCCAACGCTTTGTCTCCGTTGCAATCTTTGATCACCCCAAGATCTCTGCTTGGTCAAAGGGACTTTTCATCCACTGACTTTCCTCCTCTAAAATATATCCTCATATGTTCATGCAGGTCTCCAATGAACTGAGGCACTATTGAGGGGGCTCATAAAACCTCAAGATTTCATTGTTTATTCGCTCTTCTTTTAAAACTATTCCATAAGATTCCACCTTCTCTATGTAATCGTAACTTTTGTGTGTGTTAGTTGGCTTATGGAAAAACTTGGTGTTTTTATCACTGTGCTCAACCCTTAATCACCTCAATTTCGGCCGCAATGTGATCTCCCAAAATTTGGCAATTTCCTCCGATTCCATGGAATGTTCAGCTTTTAGTAGCATTGCTTCATCATTAAGCTCCATGTGTTCTGTTTCTATGTCAAAAAGTTGCAGCTTCCTCACAATTTCAGACTGTTGTTAGGGATGTGATGAGGAGGGGGCGAGGTGGGTTACAGCGCTTATGGGGAGTGGAGGGGCGGATTACAACGCTTGCGGGGAGGACTGGGTTTAAATATCTTTAAAAAACATTAAGAGGGGCGGGTTTGCGGGTTGGGAATATAGACTGTAATATCCCACCATTCTTTTTATCTTTTCAAAATAATCATCAGGTGTTTGCCGGTACTGATGCAAAGGAAATCTGATGCAAAAGCTGACTTCAGACGAAGCTATCCAAACAAATGTAATTTAGACACTGTTTTACCTAATCAGACGAACCTCATGTTTTGCTTGGTTAGTGTGCAAAAGGGCCTGCTTAACACATAAAGTGCTTCAGAAGAAAGGCAGACAGATATGCTCAAGATGCTTTATGTGTGATCAATATGCAGAAGTTAATAGTCACGTATTCCTTCATTGCAAAGTAGCTACAAGTCTATGGAACATGTTTTTTGGTCTTCTTGGTGTATGCTGGGTAGTTCCAAAGTCCGCTAAGGATTTGCTTTATAGCTGAAAGGAGATAGGAAGAAGGGAGTCTAATGAAGATTGGTGGGAGTTAATCCCAGCCTGCATTTGGTGGTCCCTATGGAAAGAAAGGAACGGAAGATGCTTTGTGGAGAAGAGAAACAACATCCAGAAAATTAGAATGAATTGTCTTAGTCTTTTTTGGTATAAACAAGATATGATGGGGGATATAGAACTTTTTGCTGACTTCATAGGCAATTTGTGATCTCCCATAGGATAGTTTGATATGCTCTGATGAGATTGCAAGTGACCTATGCTCATCATTTGTTAGATGATGAGCCTTTTGAGAATACACAGTTACCTTTATCTCAAAAATATTGACACCGTTAAGAAGAATTTGCACTATTAAATCACTTCAAATAATTATGTTATAGATAATTATCTAAAAATAAAATAGATAGCCTACTATAATAGGTAAAATTACAGTATATTGTAAGCAGGGGCAGACACAACTTTAAATTGATGGGTTTGACTTTTTCAAGAGACAATGATAAAAAAGAATTTTATGAATTTCATTTTTATTATCAAACTCAGTTGAAAAAAAGAAAAAAAATTAAGTGGGCGAGGTGAAAACAGAATTTTCATCTACGCGATTCGGTGCAATTTGGAGTCTTAGTGAGTTTGGCCTGCAACTGCACTGCGACACGCTGTTTTCCATCCCCAACTGTTGTTACTCAGCTTACAAACCTAGACTAATTCCACAAAGTACCTACTACCTCCCACTAGCATAGGTACCGGTAACTCTGTCCACCCAGTGTTGTCAAAGGCGCATTTAAGCCCTGAAGCAAGGCTCAAAATATGTTGAACGCTTCACCTCGCTTAATGTGTGCTTCAATGTCATCATCAAGGTTCTTAGGCATACCTTCCCTTGCCAATGAGCCTCTTCCAAAGAGGCGACACTAAACAATTGATATTTCACTTTATCGTAAAAAATCAATTTCATTGTTCATATATTTGTCATTCATGCTTATAATTATTAGTAACATATATAATTGCATTTTTTTCTCCCATAGCACCTTTTTTCATTAAAGCTCACATTTTATTTGCACTTTGCGCTTAAAGACCCAACTGACTTCAGAGATTTTTGCTTTTGATAACACTGTGTCCACCAAGGAATGATAGATGGGAACAAATCACCAAGTGTTTTTACCACAAGTGAGATTTGAACTTGAGATGCCATGGTTCTCAACCAACCTCAATTACCACTAGACCACATTGTTGGGCGTTATCAAGATATACATGGTTTCAGTGCAACCCATGTACTACCCATGTACTGACTTGTCAATAAACACAAATGGTACCTTCTCAAAAAAAATATCTACAAAATTTCAGCAAAAAATTAGATTATACCACCACGTCATTAAATAGGAAATTACCCTTTAATTGCCCAACATACATGTTATGATCAAAACAAGTAGAAGAAAGCATCTACATGCCTGTATGTCTGTAGGATTCATCTTTCATCACTGAAGACCAAAATAAAATCACTTGAGCACACTACTTGTCTCCAAATAAGAAATTGAATCTTCTTTGTAGAGCAATATTTACTTTAGCTATTAAAACATTATTTAGTGTGATGCATGCCCTAGCATACCAAAAGTCAGTTACTGCATGACCCTTATATAAGACCACATCTATTGATAAATCATGCTTCGGAACAATTTGTATATCTACCATCCTATCAGCACAAAACTCTAGGACGGAAGTTAGGGCCAACTCTGAAGTATGCAAAAATTGAGGACTATCCTACTTGATCTCGAAAAGCACAATTTTATTATGCTCTCATGATTTTTAATGAAGTAGAGAAGGTACTTTTGTCTCTATCACTCCATAGGTGCAATCCAACTGAAACCAAATGCAATATAATATGAAATTCCAGAATTTGCTCGACCTCAACAAAAAGGATAAAACCATGAACGTTATAGCACAGATAATGTTAATGTTAATTAACAGACCATCAGAATTTAAAAATTAAGCACCAACATCAAATAGAAATCAATCTTTTTCTGCAAAGCAGTAGACACAAACCTCTATAAGCCTAAGGTTTCCTACTTCCTCTCAGTGTGTTCAAGAGATGATTTTTTTTAAATGACGAAGAAATCTGTCTGGAGCTAGCCCTTTGGGCCATCCGCAGCCTCCGGAACTTAAGGATGATGGGCCCGCCCCTCTACCCTTCTCCACTTAAAAGCTGGATTTAGTTCTCCTGGCCCAGAGCTCAAACTTGAGACCCTAAGACACAAAGGGAAACTTTCACAAAAAAACTCACCATCCAAGAAATGATGAGGAAGAATCTTACACCCATCAAAAGTATGGGAATTACTCCAAGAGGACTGCAAAAGTAGAAGAACTTTGCAAGTTACCTATGAAGTCAACTAGTACTACTATATCCCCCAACTCTTGTTTACACCAATTTGTCAAACTTTGCCAATTGAGCTAATCTCTAGGGACTTCAAGACATGATTAATTATGTGTATAGTCAGTAAAAAAATGATATTTGACAATTTCCCAGATATTATGGTCCTCATATTACACAAATATAGAAAAACTATGCTGGTAAAGAACAATGGGAGTGCCACAAAATTACATTTTCAAACAAAAAGATAGGAGCACCACAAAATTAATTAAAAAAGAGAAAAAAAGCACAAAGAGGAGGAGATATTCGGAAATGGTTTATATTGGATTTGTACCTGAAGACTATATCTGCAGTTCCAGGCTGCAGGATCAAGTCATTTTTCTTCACCAGATTCATAATTTCTACCAAGAGTTTAACATCATTATGCTGTTTAGCAAATAACTGCAGTCATACAAAACCATTTTTTTAAAAATGGCATAATCATTATACACATATAATACATCTTGAAGCCGAAGTTGAACCCAAATTACCAGTAAATGGTGCGCAGATCCAATGTTAGGAGTCAGTCCATATACACTATGCTTCCACAACACCTTCTTACCTGTATACAAGGTGAAGCTTTAACATTCTCAACAAGCTTTTGGTTAACACAAATACTTGAAAATTCAGTTTAACAACCCATCAGTCCATTCATATACCAATAAAATAATCAAATACATGTAATAATTCTAGTGCTCTTTTTATCTCATTTATGGACCTACTAAGTTATTTGTCTTTTGAAAGATTTAACTTCTGCTTAAAAAAAATCCATAAAGATGACCCCTGGGATAACTTACATGTCATCCCAGCAGGAATTACAATCCAAAGATGGTCAATCTTTCCCTTTGAAAGTTTTATAACCACAAAATGAACTTAAAAACTGAACATGTTTAAGTGTATTCCTACCTGAAATTTCTCACACACAAAAATATGGAGATTTTAACCAGAAGTTGACAAACTTATTGTTTATTTAGCTGGGATGAGCAAGTGTAGCAGAGCCAAAGCAACAAGATGAGATGCATTTCTGGTTTCAGTCCAAAAGACTACCTTCTTTATAGATATTAACAAGTTTGCACTACAAAAGATGGCAACTATTAAATAAGCTTAAATACAGAAGAAATAGCAAAAGAGAAGTCTCAAATAGGTTTGCCATTCTTGTGAACATAACAAAAGATTTGAGCAATAAAGATACATCTGATATCATACCCAAATCAACGGCACCAACACGTACACATGCCTTAGTAATTTCCTGGCAGAGAGCACAGTTGAAGTTTTCATGGATACGGAGATTAGAAAGTCTCTGCACTCAAACATACACCACGTGCTACTTACCATTAGATGTGCAAATCAGCAAGGACCTCATATTCATAAGTTATTACGAAGAAAAAAAGACTAACAAATATCCGAAGTCTCTGCAATATGTCAAATAAAAGATTAGCATCTTCACGGTTCGCACAACTTTGTATTAGGGACCACAACCAGGCATTGGGCGGAGCACTTCTTTGATCCACGACAGACTTCAGTATCTTGTCATACAATTCCTTCACAGACTCTGCTGTAAAACTATGATTCAGAAAGAAATTAAATCAAACCACTCAAAACCAAACAGAAGACAACTATCACCTGTGACACTATTTTCAGCTGTCCCTGCTTCCGTAGAAAATGAAGCCCTGAGCATCACAGAGCATTTCTGACACCGACATACATTTCTCTGAAGATTGCATTCTTTTTTCATATAATTTCCATAAATCGTACCTGTTTATTCAGAATACTGATGTTAGGATACCGGTAAGTCAAATCTGTCATTTTTTAAGCTGGAAAAAACAGCAACTTTACTAGCATTCAAGTGCAAAATCAGGTTAGTTGGAAAATCTTTAAATAGCATTCTAAATTTTTATACCAATGGTGTAGATTTCCCAAAAAGATTATGGGGGTCGCCCAATTTTCCAGCAAATCACTAGATACACCAAACGCAGAAAACATAATCAAGTTGCCATTTTTCCGTGTTTTCTCTTCCAGAATATATCAAATTGCAGAAGAAAAACAGCCTTGTTTAATAGATATAGGATTAAAGGAAAAACCCAAAGTGAAGATGGAATATTACCAGAGTTAAAGTAACCACGCCATTGAGAAGAAGATTGAATATCTTCAAGGATACAAGGAGATAAAACACGCGACACTGAGTAGAGCAAAATGGGAGAGGACGAGCGTCTCAAAACCCTAGCAAGTTGGTGAGCCTTCAAAACCCCTTGCATTTTTTTCTGTAAACCCTCACAATGACTAGTCTAGAGAAACAAAGAGTGATTATATGAAACCGGACTATTTAATTTTTACCCATAATGTTTAATTGTTTGCTTCGTACAGTAGATATCTATATTTAAAAGGCTTACACTCTGTTTGGATAAGTGTTACCCATTATTTCATAATGTATTGTATTGTATTGTATTGTACTGTATTATATGATAGATATAATGTTTGGCTAGACTGTATTGTTGTTGTTGTTTAATAACATGTTTATTGTTTGGTTTGACTGTATCGTATTGTATTGTAATTTATAAATTTACTAAAATGTCCTTAGTTATTCTAGGGTAGGAGGTTCGACTAGAATTAAATAATATAAGGTAAAGGGTAAAATAGTATTATGAAATATTATGTAAAGATATAATTGAAAAAAGAAATTAAGTAACAATGGAAACACATCAAATTGGTTGTTCCATAAAATGGGGTTTTTCATTGTTACGTAACAACGGAATTTACCAATACAATACAATACATTTTAAGTAACAATCAAAACAAATATTGTAGGTATAGTAACGATACAATACAATGGGTAACAATGATCCAAACATAATAAGCAGTCTCTTAAAGTTATTCGTATATTTCATTTAGACACTTCAATTCAATCTTTACTTATTGAATCCCTACACTTCAATAAATATGTATCTTTAAAAAAATTAGCTGACATGGCAATATATGTTTAACACGTGCACGAGAAGTGTGTGAAAGACGTTCATTTAGTTAAAAAGAATTTTTTATTTATTTAAACTATCATCTCCTCTTCTTTTTGACTCAACTAAACCACCATTGCCATCAACTTTCCGCCACCGCAGTCGCAGTCATAACCACCATGAAAGTAAATTCTCATTCTTTCTCGAGCTACAGTCGTTCTTCTTCTCCACGCAATCTTATTTTTTACCAGATTTGTTGTCATCATATCTAAGGCTGGGCACCGGAACGGGTTGTACCGGTACCATTCCGGTCCGTTCCGGTCCGGTAGTATTCGGGACGGGATGGGATACATTGAACCGGTACACGGAACGGAACGGTGCCATGATTTGGTACCGGTATACCGGTACCGGTTCATCCCGGTCCATTCCGGTTCCGTTCTGGTCCGGTCCGGTACCGGTAAATCATTTTTAATTAAAATAAAAAATAATATTTTTGTCATTATTTACTTTTATTAGCATTTCTTTTTTGTTTATTTAATTTTTTTTAAATTACAAACTTAAGTTATTTAACTTACAAGTTATAAGTATAACTTAATAACTTATAAACTTCAAAAGATTCAAATCTTTAAAACTTATAACATAACTACATAAGCTCAAAAACTAAAAAAAAAACTTTATTAAACTTAACTTACAACTTATATACGTAAAAATTAAAAAAAAAAATCTTTAAAATAAACTTAAGTAAAATTATTATAAATTTTAAAACTTAAATACTATAAACTAGTATAACTTAGAAAAATAAAAAAAACATTCGAATTTTCGTAATTCAAAATTACTCAAAAAAAATAATTATTTTTTGAAATAGCTATATGTGCCGTCCCGTTTATCCCGTTCCGTTCCGTTCCGGTCCATTCTGGTCCGTCCCGGTTCTATCCCGGTATATAGTGGGACGGGACGGAACTGAGCCTCCATCCCGGTAATTCCGGTCCGGTTCATCCGGGTACCGGTCAACAACCCGGTCAAACCGTCCCGTTCCGGTCCGGTGCCCAGCCTTAATCATATCCACATTTCTCCTTTCCATTCTTTCTCCGGTCATCTTCTTCCCCTTTTATTTTTCAAGCCATTGTTTTCTTCCCCTTCTTTCACCGCCCAACAACGACACCACCAATATCTAAATCTATTGTCGTCAAAAATAAAATAAAATCAAATTGCATCAAAAATAATTTCGACATAACTCTATTTTTTCCGACAACACTAATACGTATCTAAAATTATTTTTTCTGAAATTGTTAAAAAATTTAAATCCTAAAGAACTCGCAACATAGAAGAAGAAAAAAGTATCAACAAATCTAAATTAATATTTAAGAAAAGAGTGAGATTGGGAGAAATATCAATTACAAAACTTGTATGTCTCGTAAGTAAGGATTAACTATATCCAGATAAGTAGGTTTTTCTTTAAACTTTTTGTAGTGAACATATATTGGATATACTCGGTCAATCGGGAAATTTGATATCTTTGAACCGTCGAGCTTTGGTGCATATCTAGACAACATAAGTCACACAATCAACCCTTAAACTATTTTTGGTTATCGTTGTTTTGTTTGTTTCAGCCATGAACGTTTATAAGTGCGTAGAGAACTAATCTTACCGGATTCTCCTTGAAGTGGCTTACACTTCACACTTACTAATATATGATTTCAAAATGTGCCATTTTGTAGATACACTATTTGATATACCTTATATCAAACTTAGAAACCGTTAAAAAGTTCTAATGCATTTATCATGGTTACTGAGCATTGTCTCATAATGAGAATGGACCACAAAATAATTTTTGACAATGTTGAACCATCATCTATGACTTTGTTTGATCTCCTTGAACCTAGATCATGGGATCTCGAGTCTTCGAGGTAGGTTATTGCCACAATGACTTGTCCTCGGCTATAGCCTCATTCATGTCGATGATCCCTCAACTCCCTCTCTAGTTAGGTCTTTTGTAAGTGGATCAGATACATTATTTTTTTGCATTACATAGTCAATTCTGATAATTCCATTAGAAAGTAATTGCCTAACAGAGTTTTGTTTTCGCCATATGTGATGAGACTTGTTGTTATTCATAACACTCCCAGCACTTCCTATTATAGCTTGACTATCACAGTGTATCCATATAGGGGCCATTTGTTTGGGCCAAAATAAAATATCTTCTAAGAAATTTCAGAGCCATCCAACTTCTTCACTTGCCTTGTCTAAGGCTATGAATTCAGACTCCATTGTAGAGTGAGTTATGCATGTTTGTTTGGATGATTTTCAAGATATTGCTCCTTCGCCAATAGTGAAAACATATTCACTCGTGGATATAATTTCAGTTGACCAGTAATTCAATTTGCATCACTATATCTTTCAACAACTGTTGGATATTGTTGTAATTCAAAGCCTAGTTTTGAGTGTCATCTAAGTACATCAAAACCCATTTCATTGTCATCCAATGATTTTGATTGGGATAACTTATGTATTGGCTCAATTTACTTTTAGCGCAGGCTATGTCTAATCGTGTACAGTTCATGACGTACATCAAACTTCTCAATACTCTGGCATAATATAATTAATACTGACTTTCACCTTTATTCTTAGCAAGATCAAAGTTCACATCAATTGGTGTCTTTGCCTTTTTGAAATTCAAGTACTTGAACTTTTTGAGTACCTTTCGAATATAATGTGATTGAGACAACGCTAGACGGTGAGGAGTTTTATGAATATTAATTCCCAATATCAAATTGGCGACTCCTAGATCTTTCATATTAAACTTACTAGCGAGTATACGCTTAGTAGCTTTTACGTTAGCAATGTCGTTGCTCATTATCAGCATGTTATCCACATATAGGCATACAATGACCTCTTGATTTGGAGCGTCTTTAATGTAAACACATTTTATCACATTCATTGATCTTAAATCCATTTGCCTACATGGTTTGATTAAACTTTGCATGTCATTATTTTGGTGCTTATTTTGGTCGATAGAGTGACTTACCAAGTTTGCACATTTTCTTTTCTTTACCAGGAACTACGAAGCTCTCGGGTTGTTCCATGTAAATTTCTTCCTCCAACTCTCCACTCAAGAAGGTGATTTTTACATCAATTTTATGGATTTCAAGTCCGTATACTGCAACTAGGGCAATTAGCATCCGAATTGATGAAATCCTATTCACTGGCGAGTATATGTCAAAATAATCAAGACTTTCTTTCTGTCTAAGCCTTTGACGACAAGTCTTGCTTTGTATTTGTCAATAGTTCCATCAATTTTCATTTTCCTTTTGAAAATCCACTTCGAACCCAAAGGTTTGTTTCCTGGAGAAAGATCAACCAACTCCCTGGTATGATTGCTTAAGATTGAATCAATCTCACAACTGACAGCCTCTTTCCAAATAATTGAGTCTGTCGACAACATAACTTCTTCAAATGTTTGAGGCTAATTTTCAAGTACAAAATTAGATTCAAATGAAGTAGATGTCCTTTGACGTTTACTATGCCTTGGAATATCTTCCTCAGGTATATTCTCTTTTGGTTTTCTCGGGGTCGTTTAGACCTTTCACTAGATAATTCGAATCTAGTTTTATTCGGATAATATGTTCAAAGAATTCAGCCTTATCTGATTCCATTACCATATTGTCATGAATATCCGAATGTTCAGTCTTATGAATAAAAAATGGACATGTCTTATTGTTTGTGGCATATCCAATGAATATACAGTCCACAGTCTTAGGTCGTATTTTGACCCTCTTAGGTATAGGTACTTGGACTTTGGCTAGATACCCCACGCTTTGAAATATTTCAAGTTGAATTTTCTACCTTTCCATTTCTCAAGTGGAATAAAATGTGTCTTATTGTGAGGCACTTTATTGAGTATTCGATTTGCTGTAAGGATAGCTTCCCCCCACAAGTTTTGTGGTAAACCTGAACTTATAAGTAAAACATTCATCATTTCCTTTAAAGTTCAGTTTTTTCCTTTCCATAATTCCATTGGATTGAGAGAGTAAGAGTAGTTTGATGAATTATTCTATTTTCCAAACATATTTCTGCAAACAATTATTCATATTCTCCATCTCTATCACTTCTAATAATTTTTTTCCTTTTATCCAACTGATTTTCAACTGCATTTTATATTTCCTGAACACTTCTATTGATTAATCATTTCCATTAAGCAAGTACACTTTACAGTATCTAGTACAATCATCAATAAATGTTATGAAATACGTTTTTCCACCACAAGATGGTGTTGACTTTATGTCACTAATGTCAATGTGAATCAACTCTAAGGGTATTAATTCCTTCCAACAGATTTATAAGGATACTTAGCATACTTTGATTCAACACATATTTGCCATTTTGATTTATTACACTCAAAGTTAGGCAAATCATATAAGTTAATCAGTTTTCACAAGATTTTGTAATTGATATGTCTCAAACGTTCATGCCATAAACAGTTTGACTCAAGCAAGTAAGAAGTAATAGAATCTTTATTCATATCATCTGCAATTATATTGAATTTGAAGAGGCCCTCAGTGAGGTAACATTTTCCTACATACATTTCATTCTTACTCACTATAACTTTATCAGAAACAAATACACACTTGAATCTGTTCTTAGTTAGATTGGTATAGAAACTAAGTTCTTTCGCAATTTCGGAATATACAAGACTCTGTTTAAAGTCACCATCTTGCCTGAGGTCATTTTTTAAGTAAATCTTGCCAGTTCCTTCAACCTTTGTAACAACAGAATTAGCCATGAACAACTTTTCATCTGATGGGGTTGAAACATATGATGCAAATAATTCTTTGTTGGCACACACACGACATGAGGAACCAGAATCTATCCACTATTCTCTTGGATTTTCAACCAAGTTGTATTTTGAAAGCATTGCACAGAGATCGTTCATCTCTTCTTTGTATTTATCCAAACTTGCTTGATCCTTTTTTTTGTCCTTCTTAGGAATCCGACATTCAATAGTCCTATGACCACGTTTGTCACAATTGAAGTAGTTTCTAGTGAACTTCTTCTCAAGAGGATTGCTCTTTGGTCCAGATGTTTTCTTTCTTTTCCTTGACTGTGTGAGATCTTCTTCAACAACATTTTCTCTAGATATAGTTGAATTGCCACGTGACCTCTTTTTTGTGGCCTTGTTATCTTCTTTAATTCTCATCCTTACCATGAGATCTTCAACAGTCATCTCATTGCGTTTGTGTTTCAAGTAGCTTTTGAAGTCCTTCCACATCGGAGGTAACTTTTCAATTATGGCTGCCACTTGAAACATATCATTCACAACTAATCCTACATTAAATATTATATGAGTATTAAAAACAAACTTAATATGTTCAATACATATATTATATAAATTTATACCTTCGACAAGGAGATCATGGATTATAACCTGTAACTCCTGAACTTGGGCGACAACAGTCTTATTGTCTATCATTTTATAGTCTAGAAACTTTGCCACAATGAACTTCTTTATTCTGACTTTCTCTATTTTGTACTTTTTCTTCAAAGCATCCCAAAGTTCTTTTGAGGTTTTCATATTACTGTACAGTACAAATCATCTTGCAGGCCACTCAAAATGTAGTTTTTGCACAGAAAATCTGAGTACTTCTATGCTTCTGTTACCAAGAATCGTTCTTCATCCGAAGTTTCATTTGACAGAATAGGAACATTCTCACTAATGAAACTCTACAGACTCAATGTAGTCAGATAGAAGAACATGTTTTACTGCCATCTCTTGAAATTGACCCTAGAAAATTTTGCAGGTTTCTCAACCGGTGCAAGAGCAGCAGTTGAACAATTGGGTGAAACCGATGTTGTTGCAACGCTCATTGTTTACAAAAACAAAGAATGATTATATGAAATCAGACTATTTATTTTTTACCCATAATGTTTAATTATTTGTTTATGTTGCAAACTCGCGCTTGGTGCCATAAATATATTTAAAATGCTTAGTCATAAGCAACCTCGTAAGGTTATCCGTATATTTCATTTAGACACTTCAAATCAACCTTTTACTTGTTGAACACCTACACTTTAATAAATTTGTACCTATTAAACATTTTTTTGACATGGCAATATGTGTGTAACACACGCACGAGAAATGCGTGAAAGACATTATTCAGTTTTAAAAAAAATGATTTTTTTGAATTTAAATTATCATCTCCTCTTCTTTTTGACTCAACTCAACCATCATTGCCACCAATTTTCGCCACCACAATTGCAATCATCATCACCATTAACGCTAATTCTCATTTTTTCTCGAGCTGTAGCCGCTCTTCTTCTCCACGCAACCTTATTTTTTACCAGATTTATTGTCATCATATCCACACTTCTCCTTTTCATTATTTCTTCGATCATCTTCTTCCCATTTTATTTTTCAAGTCATTATTTTTTTCCTCTTCTTTCACCACCCAACAACGACACCACCACTATCCAAATCTATTGTCATCAAAAATCAAATCAAATTGCATCAAAAATAATTTCGACGAAACTCCATTTTCAACACTATTACGAATCAGAAATTATTTTCTTCAAAATCGTTAAAAAAATTAAATTCTAAAGAACTCACAACATAGAAGAAGAAAAATGTATCAACAAATCTAAATTAAATTTTATTTGATAGGTCATGGGCAACCTAATTCATTATGTGCTAAGAGATATTATCATCTGAAGTTAACCTAAGAGAATCTTATCTCAAAACTTTATCGGTAAAGAAGATTTCAACTCAACTTTGTGCAAAGGGATTCTAGTGACCTTAATTGATATCCCAAATCTTTCTCACACTAATGAATTGACATTAGCATCTAAAAATAATTAAGAATCACTCGGTACGACCTTATATGAAATTCAAGAATGGTTCGGGTCTTAACTTAGAAATTTTCGAGGTGTTACAATATCTCCCCCTTGGGATCATTTGTCCTCAAATGATAGTTAAAACGAGAATGGAGGAGAAAAGAGTTACTAGCACTATCTCTCTTGACTTCTGAGCTTGCCTACTAACATAGGCAGAACTGATTGATACTAATAGTTTTGAAACTGGACTAGAGCACATAAGTCATGAACAATATCAGTTAGAACATAGTCATACTCTATTTGAAATTATTTGACATGAAACAAGGATATTTGGTTATGAAGTAAAAATATAACTACTATGCTTTAAATGATAGACCGATAGCTTTCAAGTTTAACAAAACTTGTCACCATGCTCTTTAGGAATACTACTCATCATCACCATCACTTACACAACTGAAAAAGGGATCACTAAAAAAGCTTAGAGCGAAAGATCATAAGCACGATTCATTCGAGAAATCTGATATAAGAATATGAACGACGTAACATTATGTTAATAGTCATTGAGAGTAAATCATGAATTTACGAGACTTAGTCTACTATGATACATGAGTGCTTATATGAATGAGTTCATATCATGAGGCTGATATTCATAAATTTATGGAGTAAGATTGAGATTGTTGACACCCAATTTTGGCTCTCCACATTTTTATTTAACTAAAGTTTTAGTAATAATAATAAAAATATATATATATACGTTATGAAATTTTTGTAGGAATACGAAAGGATTTTTAATTATTTATTTTATTTGATAAATTTATTTCATAAATATTATTTTTATAAAAAATTAAATATATTATATAAATATTACTACTTATTTTCTCATTTTTAGATTTCACGTCAAATGAATACTTTTTCTTAAGGGTTAGCTCGATTTTTCCAATTAAATATAATTTATATTATTGCAATGATTATTTTTCGACATTTTTCAAATTAGGAAGGCTTAATTAATTATTGAGTTACTAATTTATATTAATTTTGTTTGTTTTAAATGACTAATTTTCTCAAATAAGTTTGTTTTACAAAATAATTATTTTTAATTTGATAAATTTTGGTTATTTAATAAAGAAGAGGTTATAATTTAAATAGATTTAATTTGAGCAAAACTTGGCAATCCAAGTCTTTTTAATTCAGCCAATCCGCGTGTGCCACGTAGGAAGCACATGAATTGTGTTTTTTTAGCTTAAATCCACCACAAAATAACACGAAATAACAGAAACAAAATTTATAACCAAAATAGCATGAAATAACAGAAACAAAATTTATAACACGAAATAACATAAACAAAATTTATAACCAAAATAACACGAAATAACAGAAGCAAAATTTATAACACGAAATAACAGAAACAAAATTTATTGTAAATAACAAAACCTTGAAATAACATAAATTTTTTTATTGTAACACGAAATAACAGAAACAAAATTTATAACACGAAATAACATAAACAAAATTTATTGTAAATAACACAAAATAACAGAATATATTGTTTAAAAGATGGGATGAAAATGAATATATTGATGAAATCTTACTCAGTACTCCCTCTCTCGCTGTGTCCTATCATGTTTAGCTCGAAATTTAGCCATAATTTCCCATAGTTTTCCCTTTTTGTTCTTTTTTTTTATTACTACCCCGTTCATATCTCTCTTTTAACTTGTGTTCCTAATAACTTCTTCTTTAACCCCACCCCGGAGACGGCAATCGAGACGTCCTGTAATTAGCGGACTTTTTAATGCCTTGAAAACATCCTAGGAATTTACAGGTTAATCCATCTGTAACAACCTGTATTATGCGTATGCTAGTTCTATTCACGTGATACTTGACATAGCCTTATAGTATAGGTGAGGGACCGTGCTTCTTATATGATTAGTGTTGGTTTAAACTAGCTAGCTCGCAAGGTGATGTAACACCTTGCACGTTTCAGCATGTGTACTGCAAGTTAGCTCCGACGGAAGTATTTAAACTAGAGGTAGTAAAGTGGTAATTGGGCCAAATGCACTACCACTTACTTGTATTAATTTGGCCCAAGTTGAGTAGAAGGATAAGGGAAAAATGGACAGCCAAGGCCCAATAGTCTTAAGTCCAAAAAGGCCCAAGTGAAAAGTCCAAATAGGTGGACCACCTACTTGCATTAATTATGGCCCAAATTGACATGAATAGAGGGATAATTAGGAGTAGGGCCCAACAAGTGTTGAAGTTCCCAAAAGCCTAAGTTAAAAGGCCAAGTAGGTGGGTCACCTACTTGACAATATATGGCCAAAATTAGTCAAGAAATTCGGCCATTACACCTCCTTTTTAAAGGGATATAGATCAGATCTTTTGCTTCATTTTTAACTTGCAAAATTTTCAGATTTCTTAAGTTTCTCTCTTGGTCTCTCTTGGCTTCAATCAGCAACCCTAGAAAACCTTGGTTCCTTGAGTATTGCCCCATTTTCAAGTAAAAGTTTGAAGGAGAGTTTCAGTTCTTGGAGTACAACTTTAGAGGATAAATTCCTAGAAACTAAGATTAGCATCCAAGAAGGGAGGTTGAATTGTGACAGTGGTATTGGTCAGAAAATAAGGTATGTAGGGCGATTCGATTCCATATTCCTTGGCATGAAATCTGATACTTGCGATTAATGTCAATAAGTGAATTTCCTAAGTTCTATTCCTAGTAAAGGAAACATAGTGGCAACGTACGATATCCAAATAGCTAACAATATCCCCCCCTCCTAAGTGTACATAATTACTTAGTTACACGTTCAGTACTCTATAGTCAATTGAAGTCAATTGTGTCATTCAAGCTCTCAAGTAATGCATTAATGTTACATAGCTCCTTATATTGTAGCTACTGTCCTAAAGTATTATTTTCATGTCTCCTACTACTGTTTCGTATTTCCAAATCTAAAAAATGATTGTGACCACCAAAACAACAATCTCAAAGATTAAAGAATCTAAGTGAAGCAATTTGTATAACTATGGGTGGCAGCTCAGGGGCAAAAGCCTAGCATGGGCCGATCCCAATGGGTATAGAAGGGTGGCAGCTCAGGGGCGAAAGCCTAGCATGGGCCGATCCCGATTTGTGCAATGTTGAGGACCGCATCCCAGGGGTTAAAATGCCTAGCATGGGTCATCCTTTTCTACCACTGATCAGCTGGTCACTTATATCACATGTGTTATAAAGATCATAACACACATAAAGGTAAAGACAAGAATGTAACATACACGACCCCACCAGAGTTAACAGAGGCAGCCTCCTATTCTGATTTATGCACTTATACGTTGATACCTGGTTTCGTTTGAACTCTTATTTTTATATATGTAGTTGCCTTACATATTCAGTACACTTTTCGTACTGACGTCCCTCGCGGGGGACGCTGCATTTCATGCTGCAGGCACAGGTACTCTCGCTAGTAGACCTCCTCAGTAGGAGCATACGACACTCAGCTACTTTTGGTGAGCTCCAGGTTGCTTCAGATCTTTACTGAGCCCTTGGTAGACTCATTTTGGTATTGTATCGTAGCTAGGGGTAAGACGGGGTCTGTCCCGACCTACTCTAAGGGTTTCTATCTTTTAGA
>NW_026020324.1:0-15204 GCF_900185275.1 Solanum verrucosum
TTGTCTTCTTAAAATTGTATTGATTATTTTTTATTTGGTATGTATATGATCTCACTTGGACAAAGCTTTCGTCCTTTTAATGTTTTTCTTTTTTTCCTTCTCATTCGGCTCTTCTAAATATTTTTGGTGTGAGTTATGACTATTTTCGGCAAGCTTAATTTGAAGAATATGAAACAAAACCTGCTTTAAATAAAAGTAATATCTTAAGCTACAAAAGAAATGTCTATTAAGATAGATTTGTTGTCCATGTCCCAAGTCATTGCTGAGCATTTGAGTTATTTAGGTGAGACTCATTTTTAATTTTTTAATGTTCGAGAATATTTCTTTAACATGAGTCTAGAAACCAACATTTTGATCTACTTTTACTTTCATAATGCAAAAAATTATACATACATATTTCTGAAAAAGTTGCAAAGTTGCATTGATGAAGCATCAAGAAGGGCCTTCAGAGTAGCAATTTAATGAAAAATGAATTTCTAAAAGGGTCAACAATATTATTTTGTTGTCGTTTCAAATTAAATTTTGTTAGAGTAACAAAGTAACAATAACGAAAAGTGGTGAACATTTGACCTCAGACAAGATTGTCTCTAAATTTTTTTTAATTATGTTGTTGTGGTGTACATTTAACGGTCTTAACTTATTTATAACTAATATTGATTACCGAAAATTTTCACATAATTTTCTAACCATAAAATTATCATATTCTATATTTTTCATGTAAAAAAATAGAAAAATTGATGTTTAATCGCTACATAGAAACATCACTCAGTTTATCAAGACAATTATATCATCAAACATATATTATGATAAATTATGTAAAAAATAAAAATGATTAGATATCAAGATATTTTTAATTATTCATTATATATTTATAATTCTTGAGATATGTGATAATGTCAAATCATTTAATTTCTGTTGAAATGATCTTAAAACCTACTAAAATTTGCTTATTTTTTTCTTATAACAATCGATTATTGAAAAGGTTGTTCAAAAGCTTAGAAAGATGATTAATGCCCAGGAAGCGTGAATTTATTACCTAGTGTTACAATCAACTCTCAATCAGTGTCCAATAAAAATGAGACAAACATGCAAATAGTGAAACTAAGTAATTAATCAACCTAAACGACTAGATAAATTTTTTGGAAATATTAATTGCTTCCTATTTAACTTAACTAACTTCCGTCTTCCTTTTGCATTTGTATTAACATATTATTTTGTGAAAAAATATTAAAGTATTTCATATTGATTTATGATATGGCGTGTCTTCGTGTCATTCATTAACCATCAATGTGAGACTTTTATCATTCTTTAACACCTCACATCACGCCTAGTGCTTAGCATGTGAACACTATAATGGGGAACAACATCGTGAACAACAAATATTGGGATAAACTTGACTCTAATACCATGTTAAATTATATTTTAGTCTAACTTACACCCCAAAACTAGCTCATGAGGGAGGAAGGTTTGTCCAAATACATATAAAAGAGTAGGAGTGTCAAAAATGAACTCAAACATAGGTAAACCGTCCAACTCGCCCAGAATTTAAGGGTTGGGCTCAAGATAATTTGAATTGGGTTCAATCTCAACCCATTCAGGCGTAACCCATTTTAAGAGAATCCTAATTGAGTCCAATTCAATCTCCAATTTCAATCCGTTTAAAACTCTTATTAATATATGCTCCTATATTAAATGTATGAATATATCTATCTAATATCTTTTAGATTTATCTATTATTTGTACTTTTAAAAAATAAATAATAATCTTGAGTTGAAATCAAATTGTGATTATAAAAGTAAATATCACTATGTTAAAATTATAGAGATTAAGCAGGTCAAATTAGGCGGTCAAGACCCCAACCCATATTTAGCCCTTTTGAGCCCAACCCATTGGAATTCAAAGTAAACTTGGGCGGTCAAGACCCAACCCGATTTCCATTTCAGCCCAACCCGCCATTTGACACTCTAAAAGAGACCAATTAATCTCTTATCCTCTGCAGATGTGGACTTCTTAACAATATGATGTACTAATTTATATATAGGCTTATACATATGCTCGATAGGGTGTACATGACCGGGTTGGTTCAGTTTCAATTATCAAACCAAACCATTTATGTCGGATTTTTAAATCTATAAATCAAACCAAACCAATAAAACTCGGGTTTTTCAACCTCGGTTTTTTGAATTTTCGGGTTTTTCCGGTAAAGTATCATACAAACATATAATTAATTTACTTGTACTTCAAATATTCTTTAGTCCTACCAAAATACAACTATCTAAATGTTTCTTAAAAATAACACAAAATATGATATGAGTAATGACACTAAAATATCCAACAAAATAACAATAATAATGAAATCGCGGTAAAACAAATATTGCAAATAACAAGTCATAATGAAAATGATCATAATTTAAAATACTAAATCATGCTAAATAAGTTTAATAAGTATTAGTTACATGACTAAATATTAAAGGAAATTAAAATTAGATATGCATTATTGAATTGTCTAAACCATGTAAAACCAAAGAACAAATATTCAATATTATGTCATTCTTAGTGTGAATGTTTTCTTTTTGCATTAGTATTAATTTGATTTGATTTAAGCTTATTATAATTATCACATCTTGGACTATAATCTTTATTGAACCATTCAGAATTCTAAGTTTCAAACTGAAATAAATATTAAAAGAAAAAAACTATGAAAAAGTATAAGAAATATTTAAAATTATATCAAAGTAAATTTTTATATATAAAATAAAATTTTAAATTATATATATATATGTCGGTTGGTTTGGTCTCGGGTTGGTTTTTTCAGCTAAAACCAACCCAACCCAAATATAGTCAAGTTTTTTTTTTCAATACCAAACCAAGTCAAACCAACCACTAGTTGGGTTTTTTTTTTCTCGATTTGCGGTTTTGATTTTGATTTCGATTTTATTTTGTACACCCCTATGCTCGAGTATACTTAAACACATTATATAGGCTATCATGGATTTGTGGGTGAGTCATTATATATTTGTATAGAATTTTCACGGTATAAGGCTAGATGTAGTTTTAAAAGTACAAAAAAATTATTATTATTCAATTATATTATAAAGGTGTTTAGTTTAACTGATCATAAATAGTTGATAAATTTTAAGTGTTGAAACTTGAAGGTCAATTGATAAGTTTTAAGTGTTGAAACTTGAAAGTCAATTTTTTAAGTGATGAAATCAATTTAACTACACAGTTACGTGCTCGGTCATAGAAGTGTTGAAATGATCACCAATAAAGTATTTGATAAAACAAAATATTGATATTTTAAAAATAAAATAAAAATAACTACTTTAATTAATTCATTATTTTTGCAAAGAACTATAAATTTGAAAAGTATCTTTTTGTTAAAATAAAAGGAGGAACGATGAATACTGAGTGAAGAGGAAGCTAGGAATTTTATTTTGAAATATATATTTTGAGAATTAGAAAAAACTATTAAGGGTAAAATAGTAAAATATTTTGATAAAATAAAAGTGCTTTATAAAAAACATTAATTAGGGATGATTCGAGGACCGTTATGGTGTATTCCATGACTTTGTGGAATATTCGAGATGCCTTTTCAAGGGAATATAGTACCCCTTTATATAGTCATGAACTAGAGTTTAGGGTTTACCCCTCGAAGAATCCTAATTGGAATTGAACACATATTGTAGAGTCTCAACTAGAATTGAACACGTCTTGTAGAGTCCAACAAAATTTCAATGTCTACAACCACATCGTTACAAAAGAAAAATCGACGGCTTCACAAAATCTAATTTTTATATACAAAATGAAATATTCAAAGAATTAGTACGATATAAATTTTTAAAAAAAACTAATTGCACTACTAAAAAATTGCTAAAAAACGACAGACGACGTCGCTCCAAAAACGACACCATTTGCCACGCTGTCCGTCGCTTTTTAATAAAAATAATTATTTTCAAAAACGACGGACGGCATCTCTTAGTCCGTCGCTTTTTTTTTCCGGGATTTTTGCACGAAATATATATATAATTAATAATTAATTGATTAATTTTTTTTTAAAGGAGCGACGGATAGCATCTCTAAGTCTGTCGCTTTTGGTCAACATGACTGGTCAACATTTAAGAAAAGCGATGGATAGCATCTCTTAGTCCGTCGCTTTTGGTCAAATTTTGGTCAACTATTTTTAAAAAAGTGACAGACAAAGAGACACTGTTCGTCGTTTTTCTTAAAATATCTTTGACCCAGATCGTGATTTTCTATTTTCTTCTCTCTCTCTTCTCTCTTCTTCTTCTCTCTTCACTCTTATTCTCTCCCTTCTCTCTATCGATCTCCCTCCACCAGATGCCGCCTCCACCTCCACCGCTGCTGCCGTCACTGCCCTTGCCCGTCGCCGCTAGTCGCCGTCCGTCACTGCCTCTCCTCTTTGTTAAGGTTGGTGTTTAGTTTTAGTTTTAGTTTGTTTTTTTTTTCAATTCTAGTGATTATAGTTGATTGTTAGTTAGTATATTATTGTTTTAGTTTGTTGGGTTGTGTTATTGTTAATTTGATTTGATTATTGTTAGTTAGGTAGAGAATTGGAGATTTTTTATTTTAGGATTTTCTTTTAAATTGAGCATTTTTAAATTAGGTATTGTAATTAGTGAATGAATTAGGGTTTTTTGATTTTAGGACTAGTTTGAACTTGAGAATATGTAATTTGATTGTGAATTGATATTTTTTTAAAATTTGATTGATATATTGTTACTTAGTAAAGTGTTACTTTGAAGTTAGAAATTAGTAATTGAAGTATATATGATGAATGTTTGAATGCCATGACTATATAGTGATGATTGTTTGAATGTCATGAATATATATTGATCGATGAGGTTTTTTTTAATTAGAATTTGAATATATAACTAATTGTTGAATTAGAAGTTTATATATAACTAGCTATGAACTTTAATTTAGAACTTGAACTTGGAACTTGAATATAACTAATTAATTCTTGGATTAGAATTTTATATATAGCTAATTTTAGAAATTTGATAGGAATTATTAATTTAATTAGAACTTGAATTTTTGTAGGATTTTAGAACTTTAATTAGATTGTGAACTTTAGAAATCTTGAATTATTGTATGATTTTAGAACTTTAGGTTGTGAACTTTAGAAATCTTGAATTATTGTATGATTTTAGAACTTAAAGTTGTGAACTTTAGAGAACTTGAATTTTTGTAGGATTTTAGAACTTTATAAGGTTGTGATCATTAGAAATCTTGAATTATTGTAGGATTTTAGAACTTTAAGTTGTGAACTTTAGAGAACTTGAATTTTTGTAATATTTTAGAACTTTAGGTTGTGAAACGTTAGAAATCTTGAATTATTGTAGAATATTAGAACTTTAAGTTGTGAATTTTAGAGAACTTGAATTTTTGTAGTATTTTAGAACTTTAGTTGTGAACTTTTGAGAACTTGAATTATTGTAGGATTTTAGAATTTTAGGTTGTGAACTTTAGAAATCTTGAATTATTGTTGGATTTTAGATCTTAAAGTTGTGAACTTTAGAGAACTTGAATTTTTGTAGGATTTTAGAACTTTATAAGGTTGTGAGCGTTAGAAATCTTGAATTATTGTAGGATTTTAGAACTTTAAGTTGTAAGTTTAGAGAACTTGAATTTTTGTAGGATTTAGAACTTTAAGTTGTGAACTTTAGAGAACTTGAATTTTTAGAACTTTAGGTTATGAAACGTTAGAAATCTTGAATTATTGTAGAATTTTAGAACTTTAAGTTGTGAATTTTAGAGAACTTGAATCTTTGTAGGATTTTAGAATTTAAGTTGTGATTTAGAGAACTTGAATTATTGTAGGATTTTAGAACTTTAGGTTGTGAACTTTAGAAATCTTGAATTATTGTAGGATTTTAGAACTTAAATTTGTGAACTTTAGAGAACTTGAATTTTTGTAGGATTTTAGAACTTTATAAGGTTGTGAGCGTTAGAAATCTTGAATTATTGTAGGATTTTAGAACTTTAAGTTGTGAACTTTAGAGAACTTGAATTTAGGATTTTAGAACTTTAGGTTGTGAAACGTTAGAATCTTGAATTATAGTAGATATTAGAACTTCAAGTTGTGAATTTTAGAGAACTTGAATTTTTGTAGGATTTTAGAATTTAAGTTGTGAACTTTAGAGAACTTGAATTTTTGTAGGATTTTAGAGCTTTAGGTTGTGAACTTTAGAAATCTTGAATTATTGTAGGATTTTAGAACTTTAGGTTGTGAACTTTAGAAATCTTGAATTATTGTGGAATTTTAGAACTTTAGTTGTGAACTTTAGAAATCTTGAATTATTGTAGGATTTTAAACTTTAGGTTGTGAACTTTAGGAATCTTGATTTATAGAATTTATGAACTAATTATTAGGTTGAACTTTAGAAATCTTGATAAAATGTAGTCTTTATGAACTATTTGTAATTTTGAAACGAATTTTGACGGACTTTATAAGTCTTTATATTGTAATTTAGATATTTTTGAATGTTAATTTAAGTTTGTGTTTTATATTTTGTGTAGCTTCTTTATAATATTTTGTGTTTGATTGGAGCTGAATTGAATTGAATTGAGTTGAATTGCTATTGCAGGTTGGCCAGTTTCTGCTGCCAAAAAATTTGCAGAAAAAGTGACGGACAAGGTGGTTTTGTCCGTCGCTTTTTTAGATTTTATTTTTTTAAAACCCAGAAAAGACGGACAAGGTCCTTTAGTCCGTCGCTTTTTTTAATTTTATTTTTTTAAAATCCAGAAAAGCGAAGGACAGGGTCCTTTAGTTCGTCGCTTTTCTGAATTTTTCAAAATTTTATTTCCAAAAAGCGACGGACGGTGTCTCATTGTCTGTCGCTTTTCAAGATTCTAAAAAAAATTAAAAATTAATTAAAGCGACGGACTTCGTCTCTTTTTAATTAAAAAATAAAATAAAAAAAGCAATAAACGACATCGCATTCTTAAAAAAAAATATTTTTTTTAAAAAAAAAGCGACAATGTCCGTCGCTTTTGACCAAAATGTTGAGTTGTATCATAGACATGCACATTTATTAGGATTGTCGTTGTCTTAAATCATTCAACAAATTTATGTGATTAACTTGGTTTCCATTTAACAGAAACACTTGTTTCCATGCATCTTGGTCAATATTGATGGATTTCCATTACCTTTAATTTCAAGCCACATATATGTAATCCATACATATGATTTTTTATCAATATTGGTGAAATTGTCAACATTTATCTTTGGAAGAATTTTCAATTCCTTCGCAGATGTTAACATTTGTATGATATTTTGCATGATCCTATGCTGTGCACCCACTTGCAATTGTTTCTTCTCGATATTTCACCTTTGTTGAAAATTCATGAATTATTTGTGAAATTTAACTATTAATAATGGGCCCTGTCGGTTGAGTTTAGGATTTTTTTTCCCCTTCCTATGTGGATAAATAAAATCTTATTAGGATCAATTCATTTTAGCCCATAAGCTCAATAATATGTGGTATATATATAAGGCATATTTAGGTCTTTTTTTTAGAAACACAAGAGAGAAAAATCAAGAGAGAGCCGTTTTAGAGATTGAGAGAAAGGGAGAAAAATCTCGTCTTTGCTTCAGGAAATTTTCTGCTCAGGCAGTTCTCTTCTAACAGAGTTTGCTGCTCCGTTAACCGTTGGATTGTGCTCAAATTTGAACTGGCTGTTGGATCGTGCTCAAATTTGAACTGGGAGTTCTCAGCATCTAGTTATTCAATTCAACACTGGAGATCAAATTTTGTTGTCTGTAGCTTCTGATTTTGGGGCGTGAACAATAGCTCGTTTTTTTTGGTGAAATCTCTCCTTTAATTCTCTAGTTTTGGTGCAATCTTGTTTTGTTGACGCTCATTGTTTGGCACTTGTTTTGTGGCCAATTTTGGAGAACAATATTGTAACTCTTGGTGTTTATAGTGAAGCTTTTGGTCCTTACTGTCCATTCTTCGTATTGCTTGATTTAGTTTGTCTTCTCTTCGTTCAAATTGAAAGGAAAAGTTTAGATTTGAGTATTATTCCTCTGTTATCCTATCGGGCATTCTTGTGAATGTCTTGCCTTACCCAACACTGCCCTAGTCAAATCTTTCTCTTCGCACCTCAGATCAACAAGATCAAGAGGAAGGGCTGCTTGTCAAGCTGGCCTATATACAACTATAAGAAATTTCTTTCTATATCCAACTTAATTCTCCACTATAAATAACCATTATTATACTAAGTATTCCCACACAATATCCCATTTTAAACCTTTTATCTGAAACCTCATTCCCCTCAAATTTAACTAAATAATTTCCCATGGCTCCTGCTACTCAACAACCAACTCCATCTGAAACAACATGCATCCATGCATCATCCGAATCCAATAATGACAATGTTACCATCACTCGAAAGATATATACAAGAGTTTGTCTCGCTACAAAGTCTGATCTGTCTCATATATACCAATTGTTTTACCAAATACATGTATACCATAACTATACTCATTTATACAAAGCTACTGAGTCCTCCTTAGCTAACTTGCTAATGTACTTTTAATATTAAAATTATTTTATAGAGAGAAACTAGTTTAAAGATCTATTACAAAAAAATAAATTAAATTTTTATTTTATTAAAATAAAATGTTCATATTCAAATTTTCAATCAATACTATACATTTTTTTTGAAAGGTACAAATCTTTAATTGTTATGTTTTTTCTTTTTTCCTAATCTTACAAAACTATTATTATTGCCTTTCTCTTGTTTTCTAATTTTGTAAAGTAATACGTAAAATAATAAATAAAATAATAATACGCAAACGGAAAATAAAATATAAAATTTATTATATAAAAATAAAAAAAAAATTATTAAATGGAACTTAACCAAACATATTAGGTATGCTAATTAAGTAATAATATATATATATATAGGGACATTTTAGTCTTGAAAAAAATAATTTTCTTTTGCTTTTTTTTAAGCAGAAATTTTTAGCTTCTTCACAATAACAGAAAAACTGATTCTTCTTCTATTTAAAAGCACTTTTACAGGTTTGTCAAACACCAACTTTTTAAAAAAAAAGTGTGTTTTTGTTAAAATAAGTGTTTCTGGGCTCCCAACAACAATGTCAAATAGGTTCTTAATCAGTGTTAGATAATCACCAAATTATTAAAATATAAAAAAATAGATTTTTTATCAAATCAAATCATCATCTTTATTACAAAATTTCCTTCTTCATTTATTAGCATCACTATTTTCGATTTCTAAAAGTGATTTCTAATTTTAGGAAGAGAAAACTACTAAATCAAGTTGAAAAAGGAAGAAGAAATAATGGAATAATATTGCAAGAAACAATCCAATAATATTACTTGTCAAAATTCAATATGTGTAAACTGTGAAAATTTTAATTTAGTAAATGTTTTTGAAGTTTTTGTAGAGAATAGCAGAAGAAAAGTGTAATCCGGGAAGTCTTCTGCTAGCCCAAGATCGTTAACTAAGATCGAAAGATTCAACTAAAGAAGAGAAAACTAGAAAGGAGAACTTGTTTATGGAAGAATACTCTTTTATTTGGGTTGTTTTTTGGTTACTTTACAAATGCCTAATGCCACCCCTATTTATACTTGTATAGGGATGCTTCTAGAAATTATTCTAGATACTTGTACAAGAAAAATCTAGATATCCTTATCTTCTGACTATGTAACAAGAACCTAGATATTTCTATACTTTACTTACTATACATATCTAATTATCTAGAACCTCTAGATTTTTCTTAAGTATAAATATAAAAGATATTTACTCTACAAAAATCTAGAAAGTTCTATTAAATATCTTAGATATTTTTTGTACCTCCAAAAAATCAACTTTAATTTTTCACAGTCCTCCTTAAAGTGATTTTTTGAAAACTAGCCCACACTTGTCATGGAAGAGCTCAAACGAAGCTTTGAGCCACATTTTGGTGAAAATCTCGACAGTTTCTTTCGAACTCCTCTTGCTTCTTCAAATGATAAAGATTCTTCATCGTCAGTTAATCCATGTAGATTATCTCCTTGTTGAGTTCTCAGACTCCCCCTTTCTCTTAACTTCTCGGTAATTATTTTATCTAGAGAAACACTATCAATTTCTTGTAAAGTCTCAACACCAACACATGATAACTACCATATTCTTTTATCATTTCCTCGATAGATTTTTTGGCAGCTTTAGAACTTTCAAAAAACATATTATTTGTCTTTGAGACTTCAATATCAGCTTCTTCCTCTATTTGATATTCATCATCTCCATTTGCTTCTAATATTTGATCAAAGCCAAAGACTGACCTTGATATGGCTGACGATTGTTCAGAGAATTCAATTTCCCATACATCTTCCTCAATACTTTCTCCATAAAGGATACCATCAACATATATAGCTTTAAATACTGCTTGTTCAGAATTTATTTTCTTGATTTGTTCGATATATAGAAGCTACCATATCACCAGTATGCATATCTTTAATAGTTTCTTGCTTCATACTGATAACATCAACATTTTTCTTCTCCACGTGATCGATTGCATTATATTCTGAATCCTCGATCAAGTCTTCTTCAAGGTTGATGGAAATCATAACATCTATTGCTCGAGCCTCAACAACTCAACAATTTTCCCAGTCTTCTTTCTTCTTTAGCAACTTTTTGAGCTATATTGCTCTCTTTGACTCAGCAATATATTCTTATGAGTTCTATTTCACCACAACGATAACATCTGAGAGGCTTTTACCATAATAGTAGAAGACTCTTCCTTCTTTCCAAGCAAGCTTGAATCATCTGAGGATCGAGAGTGCAACATATCTCTTGATTTTCCTTTGAAGTTTCTCTTGTCGACTACAAGAGCATCTCCTTCTCTATATTTGACAAACACACTAGCCAACTGCTTCGCTAGTAATTCCTGTGACGACAACAAAATTTTAAATTTCTTCAAGGATGGTTGTTGAGCCAATCCTTGAATTGACGTCACAAATGAAATATATTCATGTTTTAACATGAATGACTATTTTTTTCATTCGTGCTTCAGAAATAGCCTCTTTCGGATTCAACAAAAATATCTCAGAACATAAGTTTTTAATCTTCAAAAAATACTCAGCGATAGAAAGGTTACCTTGAGTGGTGTTAGCCAATTCATTCTCTAATATCTGCAGCCGAGATTCATTCTTCTTGTTGAACAAATGATTGAGGGTCCTCCATACTTCATGAGCTGATTTACACTTTATAATATGATCGAATAAATCGGAGGAGATTGTCCTCTTTAGAATGAACTCCGCCTTCACATTAATCTGCTTCTATTTCTTGTACTTATTTTCCGGTCCGTCAACAGGAGAACTTGTGTTACTCCCATTCATAATATCCCACAAATCCTCGCCCACAAGGTATGATTCCATACATGTTTTTCATACCTTATAATTGGACTGATTCAACAACTCCATCCCAAGTCCATTAACATGACCGCTAAAATCCATATAGACAAACCAGTTGAGTCTACCTCTAATCCGATCTTGAAATAACATCAACAAGCCAATCTACAACTATAGCTCTGATACCATGTAGAGAATAGCAGAAGAAAAGTGTAATTGGAGAACCCTTCAAGATCGTTAATTAAGATCGGAAGATTCAACTAAGAAAGAGAAAGCTAGAAAGGAGAACTTGTTTGTGGAAGAAGACTCTTTTATTTGGGTTGTTTTTGGTTACTTTACAAATGTCTAATGCCACCCCTATTTATACTTGTATAGGGATGCTTTTAGAAATTATTCTAAATATTTCTACAAGAAAAATCTATATATTCTTATCTTCTAACTATGTAACAAGAACCTAGATATTTCTATACTTTACTATAAATATCTAGAACCTCTAGATTTTTCTTAAGTATAAATATCAAAGATATTTACTCTACAAAATTCTAGAAAGTTCTACTAAATATTTTAGATATTTTTTGTACCTCCAAAAAATCAACTTTAAATTTTCACAGTTTTACTTGTCAAAATTTTAAACTCCAACAATAATATATAAACCGGGGTTGTTAAGTCCAACTTCATTTTTATTATTATTAAGGACTATTTATTTCGTCTAAGTTTATATGAAGTAGTTTACTGTATATCAATTTACGAAATAAGGGGAAACTTTAAAATGTTTCAAAACTACCTTAAAAAGAGTATATCTTTATGAACTTTTTTCGCGAAACAATTGAGATCCACCATAAGTAAAATGTTGATAGCATTATTAAATTTTACGTGTCATTATTCGTGGACTAACTAAAAATCAAAACGTGTCATATAAATTCAAACAGAAATAGTTAATTACTATTCCCTCCATTCACTTTTTTTGTGACTGTTTGACTTAACATACCCATTAAAAAAAAAATAAAATAATTATATATATATATATATATATTACCAAACTATTCTTATTAAATGATACTTAGTATTGAGTCTTGAAATAATGATTTGAAAAATAGATATTTAATGGTGAGGGTAAAATATATAAAAAATTTTTTATCTTTTCTTAATAAGTCAAAAGAAATAAATAAAAAAAAAATCTATTATAAAATAAAGGATAAGTGGAAAGTAGTATCAACAACATAAAATTGGTGGCCAAAGGCCAAACCAATTACATCAATGACTCGACCCTATAGAACGCACGTCAGAGTTGACCTCCACCAACCGTTTTTTATTGTTGAAAAATCCACTAATCTCACTAGCAAATAAATGAATTTTAAAAAGAGACAACTTAATTCTCCACTATAAATAACCATTATGATACTAAAGTATTTCCACACAATATCCCATTACTAGTCCTTTCAACATTTCCTTTATCTCCAAATTTAACTAAATACTTTCCCATGGCTCCTGCTACTCAACAACCAACTCCATCTCCATCTGAAAAATAACCACCGATGCATCATCGGAAAACAACAACGTTACCATCACTGGAAAGATATACACACGAGTTCGTCTTGCTACGAAATCTGATCTATCTCATATATACCAATTGTTTTACCAAATCCATGAATACCATAATTACACTCATTTATACAAAGCTACTGAGTCCTCCTTAGAGGGCTTGCTTTTTAAAGAAAATCCTCTTCCACTTTTCTACGGGCCATCCGTACTTCTACTTGAAGTCTCTCCAACACCTTTTAACGAACCCACAAATGAAGGGTTCAAGCCTGTCCTTACAACGTTCGACCTTAAATTCCCTGTCGTTGAAGGACAAGTTGAGGAGTTCCGATCAAAATATGATGATAAGAGTGATGCTTACATTGCAGGATATGCTTTCTTTTACGCTAATTATTCATGTTTCAATGACAAGCCTGGATTTTATTTTGAGAGTCTTTACTTCAGAGAGAGTTATAGAAAGTTGGGAATGGGGAAATTGTTGTTTGGAACAGTTTCGTCCATTGCTGCCAACAATGGGTTCGTATCGGTGGATGGAATAATCGCAGTTTGGAATAAGAAGTCATATGATTTTTACATAAATATGGGAGTTGAAGTTTTTGATGAGTTTAGGTATGGAAAATTGCATGGAGAAAATCTTCAAAAGTATGCTGATAACAAGGACAAAAATGACCAAGGAAGCTGTTAGCTATTGTGTGCTTTCTTTTAAATGTTGAAAGTTCAATTCATACATTTCTATTTGTAATTTTGTAAAAGCAGAATGCTCATTACATTTGTATTTTTAAATTTTAATTGGTAATTATCACATTAAACCCCTCTATTCAATTTACATGATCTTCTTCTTCTTTAAGTTATTACTCCCTCTGTCCCAATTTGTGTGACACATTTCGCTTTTCGAGAGTCAAACAGTTTAAGTTTGACTGAGAATTTGCTCATGAAATCTTCAAATTTTTTAAAATGAAATTTATATATTTATAAACTACATAAAAAGTACTATAAGTCACAATAATTGATAATTCAATATATTTTAAAAGATATAGGAAAAATTTACGATCAAAGATAGACTTGTTTGAATCTTGAAATTCAAAATATGTCACATAAATTGAGACAGAGGGAGTATAAAAAGAATCACATCTTTCTATATTTAGAGGTAAGTTCAAGTATATATAGAGGGGCATAACCTTAATTACCGCTCATAGTAAATTTATCTCTCTTATCCCACAAGAAAGTCAATATATATATATATATAAAAGAAAATTCTAGACTCGCGTATGTAGCGCCATTACAAACCAAAATTCTCTTTTAATTTATTTTATTTCCAAAACTAGCCTTCCTCGTTTATGAAAAATTGTGACTTTTATGAAAAATTGCGACTTTTATGAAGAATTGTGACTTTTATGAAAAGTTGTGACTTTTATGAAAAGTTGTGACTTTTATGAAAGGTTGTGATCTTTCCTAAGGGTTGTGACCTTTCTGAAGGGTTGTGACCTTTACGAAGGGTTGTAACCTATCGAATAAGACACAATAAACATTTGTTCACACTACCTTTGTTGTCTATAAATAGAGGAATTTTCTCTCATTTTAAAACAACAAAAAATTGAACTTATTCTTCTTCTTATGGACAATTAAATATTTGTGTACTTTGCTTATGTTGAATGACTCACTGACACCATTGTTTTGTATCAAATACACTGGTGAATAAAATCGTTCTATCCTGAGAGACCTATTCCTTTAAACATCAGGTACTAGATGGAATAATTTTCTTAAGAGGACACTGTGCATTCAGTGGACTCAATTTTTTCCATTCTGTTTCATTCTATTGTTACAGATCCTAGTATGCATCTTACCGTCATTAATTTATGCTTAATTATTAATTGTTATTTTTGAGTACTGCTTTAAACTTTGTTGTTTATGTTTCTGCAAAATTATTTTTAAAGTATTTGTTAGTACTGATTAAATAACAAATGTTAATTGAGTATTCAAATAAGTTTTCTCTATTTAGAATTGTTTGAAGTACAATAAAAAAAAGGCCTTACAAATCTCTAATTTCTTCATCAACAACGTCATTCCTTACAAGGATGAGATTTTGTGTTCTATTTTTACTAAATTTTATTAGTGGAAATTATGACTACTTTAAGGATTGAAAGTTAATTGAAGTGTTATTCAATTTTTTTGAGGTATGTTATTTCAAAACATAGGAACTTTTTGGTTAGAATGTTTTGTTATCATCATTGGATAGCTCATAGTTTACTCCCTTTAATGTATGTTTTTTTCTCGCCGTTTT
>NW_026020325.1:0-4425 GCF_900185275.1 Solanum verrucosum
GACTCAATGGATGAAAAAGGAACAATTGATGAACCTACCACATAACTTGGTGAACCCTAACTTTATAATTGGAGGAGAAGACTTGAAAGCTTGAAGAACCCTAATCCACTTGAGAGAATCTTTGGAGAAAAATTGGAGAGAAAATCTTGAGAGCTTTTGGGGGGTTTTGAGTGAATGAGAGGGAATGGGAGAATTTGAAGAGTTAAATCAGTTATTGGACCTTGAAATATTCTAGAAATGATATAGTCTAGGTGTGAAGGGTAGGAAAAGACCTAGTTATCCCTTAACTTAAAACTATCAGGTCGACATACGGACCCCATGAACAATCCTCACATAGGGCTTCGAACCATTTGGGTTTGTCTGTAGATCAAGATGTTGGGGGACCAAAATTCTAACCTAGAACCACGAGCTAACATCTACGGACCATGAAACACCCTACGATCCATAGATCCTTCCCATACAACCAAGTCAAGAATATTTCACCAAGTTTGGAACCTCAACTACGGACCACTTCCTATAGGTTGTAGGTCCTTCTACTAACCATCATGTTGGTCTGTGGGAAATTTTCAGAGACTCAACATTTTCATTCTTTTCCAAGACTCTTCCATTGTTGCCTCATATGGTCTGTAGGTGGCTTCGTACACGCCTACACAAACAACATTTTCTGAAGTTTCCTTCTAATTCAACTTACCAAGTTCTGAGGTATTTTAGTAGTAGAATTGCCAAGAGTTAGAAGTATGAGTTTAGAAGTCTAGTAACCTAAAAAAATGGAAATGGTGATTGAGTAAAGTATGTAGTTGAGGTTATGAAACTAGTAAGTTAGTAATGAGGTGAAGTTACCTTATGTGTTGTCTAATACTTAATGAGTGTGTGTAGATCTCATGTTAGTATAACAAAGAGAGTTATTGGTTAAGTTTACTTAGGTATGACATTGCATTAATATAGATCAAGCATTTTGGTGAATGTGAGTTAACATGTGAAGGTGTTTAGATTGATAGGATCTTAATACGCGTGATGATGCAACTAGTAAGTATGTGTGATCCTTATGTGAGGCAGTAAATACTAGCAAAAATTTAGGTAGAAGAGAACCTTATGACTTTGAAAGATAAGTGTGTACCCAAGATGGAATAGTATATAGTCGTATAAGACTCTAAGTTTATGATTTTTTTTATGTATACCTAATTAGTATTCTTGAGAAAAGTGAATATACACTTGTTTAGAGGATATGGAATAGGTCCACAAACTTAGAATATTGGCTTCACACCTAAGGTAGATATAATAGGGTAAGAAACCAAGTTAAAGTCTCTATAATCAGCTAATGATGTGTTTAAAAATAGTTATGATGGTATAATAGTCAATTCCTACTATAGTATATTCCTCAAATTTCAATTGTTATAACACTATGCTTATGTCTTGCATTACAACATTATGCCCATGACCTATGGCCATGCACTTCAGACAAATTCGTGACTATGCTCAATTCCTATAATATGAAGAAAATAATTCAACACAACAATCCCAATCACTTGTCTTTCACAGTATACTTAATCTCATGAACTTATGATAAACCCTTTATGTCTAGTAAAATCACCCTACGTCATACATATTCTCATATCAATTTTCTTGAACTATTCTTGCTTATGATCTTTTCGCTCTAAGCCTTCTAGTGATTCTCTATTAATTTTGATACCGATGTTGATAGCAACTGACTTTTGATTTAGATGAGAGGGTAAAAACCTCTTATTCTGAAGATCATAGAATTCTTATTTCACATAAGGTTTTAAGTGTGGAGGAAGATTAAGATTAGGCTTGGTTGTATGTAGTAGATAGATGAAAATATTTTGTGTGTCTCCTTGTAGAAACTCATGAAATTTCAGTTGGTAGAGATGATAAGAAGGTGAGAAACTCTAAGAAGAAGTAGTTAACCTAGAAGTCCATGGAGTGATTTAGTTTAGGCTTGAATGTGGTGTTGCTAACATGTGGATGAATACATAATGCATTAAGCGCTTCTTGATTAGAACTCGAGGTTTGTTGAATGAGGTGGTAAGAAGGGGTAATATTCTTGGTATGGATACCATTTTTCGGTGCGGAACTGGTAGTTGGTGAATTCATGAAAGTGGTAGTGTGGTAGATGGTAGTGTGGTAGGTGAGTATTTTATTTTAAAGATTTTATTATAATATTTTTTGTAGTGTCTTAATCTTGATATCTCTTTAATGTTATTTTTTGGTAGTGTAAATTCATGGTAAAATGTAATAATATTTATTGTAATATTCTTCCGATAGTTGTTTTAATCTGAATATTTCTTTAATATTATTTATGATATATTCTAGATATAACATATCTTCGGTTCTTTGGTACATATATAAATTTTCCTCCATTAATTTCTAATAGTTTTATATCTTCCATAGATTCTGTCCAATATTGTAAATATTCGTAGTTCATTTTAGTCTGAATTTATTTCTAAATCGTACCATTTATTCTTTCGTAGTCTAAATCATGTAAGTCTATTTCATACCATTGTTGGTTTCAATATATCTTCTGATTCGTTATCATTAAATATTTTTTCCATATGATTCTTCTTAATTCAATTATTTTTATATCTTTAAGTATATATAATATTAAAGTTTCGTAGTTTTTTATCATTTCATTATGAAGGTAGTAGTCATGTTCTTTATCATGCAGATTTTTTATTTCAAATTATTCCTTCCTATCATATTCATAATTGATTAAATTCATATTAGATCATTATGAACTAGATTATCTTTATCATGTTTTCCTGTCACTACTAGCATCGTACTTTAGCGGATACTTCCTTCTTATCAGCGCCTCAACTTTGTTTACTCCCCTAAACGGCTTTCCTCGCCTACCGGTTTCAACATTAGGATGGCATAGTATAGAAGTTTTTCTCCCTGTTTCCAGTGTGCTAATAAACTAGAAATCATGATTCAAATAATATCTAATACATAATAACTAACATAAATTTATTCAATCATATATATGATATTCAGGAATATATGAAATTAGTTCCGCATATTTTTTGAACAATATACCTTTGCCTCTTGCTTAGCCATGCTATCTGAAATATCTGATTGGATTTCAGATTTATCCATTAACTTTTAAGTATTTAGTATCTTAAGAGAGAGTTTTTTGAAAGGAGAGTTTTTATTTAGGCGTTGCCTGCCTTTCAAAGTTTTACAACTGCATCTATATATAGACATACACATTCTAATACTATTCATGACTACTATTCATGAATAGTTCTTATTTTGTCTACCACTATTCTATTTACGACATATATACACACCTTCTTAATAATATAATACATACTACCCATACTTTACACTTGTCAACATATCTTTAATAATGCACATGCATATGTTGACTAAGTTTTTCTACTAACTACCTAATAATATGACTACTATTTATTTCAAGACTTTTACATATCTACTTTTGGCTTTGTGTGGCCAAGCACTTTTTGTGTTTCCTTTATCTCATCTTTATCTTCTTTTATCTTCATCTTTATCTTCTCATCCGTCTTTATCTCTTATCCAGCTGGACGTCTGGGATTATATTATCTTCTCCGTTGCATTTCGAACATATGTGGTCAGGGTATTTGTGACCAATTAGCTTGCAATATCTCGTTAATAACTCTGCGAAATAAATCCTACTTTTAGTGCTCGTGTTGTAGGTTGTTCTTCTGGCTTAAGTAATGATAAAATCCATCTCGGACTTCATCCATATCTGCTTTCCTTAGCTCCCTTGAATTGGAATAAATCATTAACTGATCTCTTGCATAGTAGCTCCATATAGCGTTTCCGTTTAAATAATTATTTGCTAGCTCTGTATGATAGTTGATATACCAATTATTCTTTTGTTGGCATAAAAACTTGGTATCTCTATTTTGCATATCTCTTCTTGTTGTCCGATGTCCTCGGGTATAATCATATCTTTAGTTAGTCCTATCTTGATAACCTGTATTGGAGGTTTTATTTCCTCGTATAATATCTCCGCTGGTGCTGTATAGAATTTTATATAAAATAAATTTCCTTTGTAACTCTTTTGTATGTGACGAATGCTTTGTGTAGTTCTGGTATTCCACTAACTTCTTCTCCGTCGTATGTGTATACGGTATTTAACAGTCCGTAGTTGTAACATGTTCTTACTAAATTAGCGTTAGTTTTTGGCGTGCAATTAACTTGTTATATCCTTGTAACTTTTGTGTCAAATAATCTTGGTTTGGTTCTTTTGTAGTTGATCTGGGGTTGCGGTTTAAATAAGTTTGGATTTTGTGATATTTTCGATATAGGTTCGTGTGATGTAGTTATATGTCTTTTTCTCATTTTGGTTTTGCAAACTATCTGCGTATGTAGATGTTTGTGGTTCTATGGACATATGTCTAGGTGTCCTTTGGGTAAATGGTTTTG
>NW_026020326.1:0-982 GCF_900185275.1 Solanum verrucosum
ACTGTCTCGAAAGGAAAAAGACAAGTCTATATATACAGATGGAGACTGAAATAGTACAAAACGCCGTGTGCTCACCCCCGTCTCCGGATAAGTCTACTCCAAGCTAGATCAACGCTGGCTACTAGTGCTCGGACCTGCATCACAAAATAGATGCAGAGCGTAGCATGAGTACCAAAACAACAGGTACCCAGTAGACATCATCGGCCGACTGAGCAAGATAAGCAAAAGTAAACTGAAATGCGAATAAAAGGTCACATCAAGTGCAAAGAGTAGTAAATGGGGGGTATGTACACGAGCGTACAGGCAACAAAGACAAGCAATCTAACTAACTCCGCCGGGCTCCCATAAACCCGACGGGTACGCTCGTGCACAATAAAAGAAACCACCTGCACGGACCCCCATAAGCCCGGCAGATGCACTGGCAGTTGAAGTAAAATAATGGAGCTAGAAGGTCTATCACAATATTACCAAATTCCGGACTTTTAACTGAACCATTCCCAATCATATTCCAAGATCTCATTATGTCCCGGACTTTAACCGGAATCTCTCCAACCTCCAAAACCTCAACCTACAGATGAGAGTAATCAAGACTAAACTGAAGCTTTAGTGAGGAATTGGGAATACACCACGTGCAAGCTGGACCACGGACTCGAACCGGGTACTGTATAGCTAACCAGGTCGCAGGTAAGCTGGACCACGGACTCGAACCGGGTACTGTAGCCAAAGGTGGCAGTAAGCTGGACCACGGACTCTAACCGGGTACTGTAGCAAAACCAGATCACAGGTAAGCTGGACCACGGACTCTAACCGGGTACTGTAGCTAAGCCTGGACATAAGTAAGCTGGACCACGGACTCTAACCGGGTACTGTAGCTTAATAGAAAAGCAGGGCATTATGGATACAAGGTCATAAGCTGAGTTACCGACTATCAGACTCAAAGTCTGCTATATCAGTCTACGAGGGAGCTGACCGTCCGGAAAAA